>NW_022103968.1:44035204-44091915 GCF_000313985.2 Echinops telfairi
AAATCTGGCTAGACCAGAGGATGTACATTGGTACAGATAGCAACTGGAAACACAGGGAATCCAGGACAGATGACCCCTTCAGGACCAGTGGTGAGAGTAGCGATACCTGGAGGGTGGAGGGAATGTGGGGTGGAAAGGGGGAACCGACTACAAGAATCTACGTATAACCTCCTCCCTGGGGGGATGGAAAACAGAGAAGGGAGCTAGGGGAGACATCAGACAGCGTAAAATATGACAAAATAATAATTATGAATTATGAAGGGTTCATGAGGGAGGGGGGAGAGGGAGGGAGGGGGAAAATGAGGAGCTGGTACCAAGGGCTCAAGTAGAAGGCAAATGTTTTGAGAATGATGATGGCAACACATGTACAAATGTGCTTGACACAATGGATGTATGTATCAATTGTGATAAGAATTGTATGAGCCCCCAATAAAATGATTTAAAAAAAATAAAAAAGATCACGAGGGCAGCATCTAGTGCAATCAACGGAATGAGGCCATGTCTGACCTCCTCTGGCTTCCCCACTGCCATGAGGCAAGGGTCAGAAAGGACTCCATGGTCCATCCTTCTCTACCTATTTTGACACTGACTCTTCCTCCCATGCCACTCTCCATCTATGCAGGGCTTGAGAAGTCATTTCAGTGGCCACTCAGACCTCACAGACAATAAGGCAATCCACAGAGTCTAATCAATAGAGACAACTCCTTGCCCCTCTAAGTCTAAAATGACTTTATTATTAACAATCTGTGAGTTTACAAATAATTGAAATTTGATTTATTTTATTGCAAGAAGGATGGGCTAAGCACTGATTCTTCGGGAATAGAACTTCTGCCAGTCCATTGCACAAGGCGGCTCCACGTAAGCACTTATGCTGAGCTAACACCATGGAAAGTGACTCAACATTTCATCAGGTGCCGTGATAATTTAGCACAGAGTCATGTGGTAATTATTGTCTTGGCCAGACAGTAATTGGGGATAGAGAAGAAAAGGTAACAGAGACTAGAGGGTCCAAAATACACGAAAGAAGGAAATACAAAATCACCAAAAGACAAGGTAAACAAACATGAAAGATATAGGGGAAGCATTATCTAGGATCACATGCAAGGTGGGAGTCAGGAGTCCATATGAACAAATAAATGTTTTTAGGGCAGTAACTTTATGGAATTAAGATGTAGGGCCTTGGAAAGTTAAAGTCTTTTTTGCCTAGGTGATCACTGATGTTTTAGTTGTTCTCAACATGGTGTAGAAGGGTGAAAGAATAAATATTATAACTAGATATAATGATCAATTTTTTTTTGGAAAGACTGTTTATGAGAGGGAAAAACTCTATTGTTTAAAACTGTACTGTTAAAAGCCGATCTCACTACATATTATATAAAAAGCACTCAGAAATTTTTGTCTTATGAGAGGATAAATGTACGCACAGATAGGTAGGTGAGTGAGATGTATAAACATAATTAGGAAATTAAATATTTCCAAAGCATAAAAGCTGAAAAAGAATTTGGAAGAGGTTTGACTTAATGCTAAACATGTAGAAACTAGGTCTCAGAGAGACATGGATTCCAGATTTAAGTTTACTTATGAACTAGTTGTGTCACATCTCATATGCCAAAGATGTTGAAATTAAATTATTTCTGAGTTAAGAACAAGATATTAGTTGCACTGAAATATCTTGTAGTTTATGAGTAATTCCCATGAGAAAAATGATTTTGTTACTGTCATTCACTTTATATTCTGGTTTAAAAGAAATAATTTTAAAGTAATTACATTTAAGTTTGTGCAATTATAATCAATCATGTGAGTGTAACTGAATTGAACTGTGTAATTGAATTAAATGATAAAGAACTTTATTTTCCCTGATCTATAACCTGTATGAAAGTCATGTTCTTAAAGCAATTATTAAGAGCTTTTATGAACTGAATTGTTTAAAGTATAAATAACCTAATTGAAAAACAATCTATCCATGAATTCTATGAAGCTTCCCTACATGATACGTTTTTTAGAAAATTGCTTTTAACAAATTCAAGTAAATAAAAATGACTTTCTTTCATACAGTACAGGGTAGCTATGAAGTTTATTCCTTATAGACTTCACCATTAAACACAGAGGGAAAACATTGTCAAGAAAAATGTAGAAGATATTTTAAAAATGATGTTACTTTAACAATCTAACCAGTATTTACAAATAATTTTTTCCAAAACCATTTTATTGGTAGCTCTTACAGATATTTCATTCCATAGTTCAACCACATCAAGCAGCAGTGCAGAACTGCTACTGCAAACAGTTTCAGAACATTTTCTTTCTTCTTGAACTCCCCGATGCTATCAGCAGCTCGTTCGGCCCCCTGGCCCTATCCTACAGCCATGCTTGTTCCACTCGTTGTTACTTGTTGTCTTTGTAGGTTCATCAATCGTGGGTTTCGTCTACTGGAAACGAGGGTCAGGGGAATCACATCACAATTCATGAGGGATACCCACAATTACAAAGTACAAAATAAATAACTTTTAATGCCACGAACCTAATAAATCTAAATCACATAATTATACCAGGTATAGCACCGACTCCCTCAACTAGTTACTCTCTCTTTAATAATGCATCCTGAAATGTTCACTGTTCCATACTCAAGCCGGTAAATGACACAAAGTATTCCTGAAATTTGTGAATTCTCAGATAGATGAAAATGTATGGGTTAGCACCAAGAAGATGGAAACTTATATGCGGGCAGTCCTAAACGCCACAGAGTCAGCCTTGATGAGAGCGAGAGACTACCATATTGTTGATATGTCTTTTTGTTGCTGTTGGGACCATGGAAAAGCAACCCACAGAATGCATGGCTGATATCTTCTCTGTTTATTTTCCTCTAGGACTAATAACACCAACTTCCATGCTAATTCTCACCAGGACAAAGGAAACAAACAAACAAAAGAAACAGAGCCTTTGAACTCATTAGTCATACTGAATGTTTTTTCTCTACATAATCCAGGTTATCTACTCAAATATTTTACATCTATGGTACATTTGAATTATTTGGTATGACTCTTCTATCCATAGTCTCTGGAACTTCCACAAAATATTAGGTATGAACATATAAATAAGGTGTATGAAACTCTGCCATGGAGATTCATCAGTTTTGCCATTCTTCTGGGTATAAAGTGAGCCATGTCAAAAAAACAAGAGAACATGTATTCTGGACTCTGGAGTCCCTGCTGAGGCGGCAGCAGAGGTGATGAGGCTTACAGAAGGGTGGGCTTCTAAGTTCATGAATATAATAAAGCTGGGTGTCTCTAGGCAGGAGGCTGGCTTGCAGAGTAAGGGCCCTTTAGTCATTTATCGACAACAAAAGGAGTTTTGTACCACCAGAATGCCCCATAGAAGCAAGGATGGCAAGATTTTGGCTCATATACTTTGGGCATGTTATTAGCAAAGACCAGCTCCTGAAAAGGGACACCTTGCTTGGGAACGAAGAGCATCAGTGAAAAGGAGGAAGACACTGAGATGGTTGGCACGGTGGCTGTGATGATGGATTCAAGCACAATACCGTTGGTGAGAATGGCACAGGACCAGACAGCGTTCACTTCTGTTGAACACGAGGCCATTATGAGTCAGCACCAACGCAGTGGCAGTTAACTACAGCAAAGGAGGTTTGCAACACCTGTCCAAGCAGGGCAAAACCCAGGGGCTGCACACCTGAGAGGCTGGAAACCAGAGAGAGGAATTCTTGTTGGGAAAAAAAAAAGAAAGAAAAAACACTATACAATCGAAGAACTTTGTCTTTAACACCTCTAATGTCGAATTGGAAACCATTTACTTTGCTAATGAATCCCATACCTGTGAGTGTTATCTGTGAGTTATGCGTTGTCATCCAGCAGATGACTGGAACTCATAGAGAAGCAGAATGCCATGAAGGAGGTTGGTGTCTGGATAAGGGCAAGATGGTTAGCAGGTGGAGGTATGCCTAACCTCTGACTCATAGTTTCACTTTGACCTCATGTGGCATTGAGTTATCCTCCCACCTCATGTATCCAGAGGAGGCCAGACTGCCTCACACCCTTGTTGCAAAGTTTCTGCTGAAATGCTCATGACTCTGCTGCCTACCTAGAGATTTCCATTCATTAGTTTTCCTCTGTCACATTTTCTCCATAATCTTATATTTCTCTGCTTTTTTATTACACATGTAATTGTTTATTTTTGAATGGTCAGACTCGTTCTCTAGAATGTAAGCTCTATGGCAACAAGGAAGCCTCTCACACCTAGATTAGTTCGTGTCACACATATTTTGTTCATTTGTTTCATAAACTACTGCATGTGATCCGAGAATATCGTTGATTACTCGGTGACTCTGAGTTAGTTCTGAGTCACAGGTACCTTGTTTATAATAGAAAGAAACAATGTCTGTTTCTGCACCACCCTCAGAATCACTCCTGTGCTTGAGTCCTTTGTTGGCGTGGTTGTGTCAGTCCATCTCCCTGAGCATCTTCCTCTTGTCCATGGACTCTCTACTTTACCAGGCTGAACAGCCTCCAGAGACTGGTCCCTACCGATCACATATCCAGTCCATGAGTCTTGCCTACCTTTACTTTGTGTCTAAGGAATATTCTGGTTATACACGTACTATTTTAAAGATAGGTTCCCCCCTTGGAAGTTCAAGGCATACACAATATTCTTTGTCAACTTCATAATTAAAATGCATCAATTTTTCTTTGGTCTTCTTTCTTTTATTCATTATTTAACTTTCACAGACATATAAGCTGATTGAACAGTTCATAGTCTGTGTCAGGCATGCCTTTGATGTCAGAGCGATATATTTTTCTAGCGTCTTCCACCGATTTGTCCAACAGGTATCCTATGTTTTCTTAACTGCTGCTTTCATATATTGTTGATTGTGAAATCTTTGGTAATGGCAATGTTTATGAATTTATTATGATGTTGCTTATTGCTCTAATGGTAAGGATTTTTGTTTCTGTTATGTTGCAGTATAATCCATATTGATAGCTGTGGTCTTTGATCTTTATTATAAAATGCTTCATTGCATGTGTTAGATGGATTTTCATTCGTGCCAAACCAGCAGATTAGGAAGTCAATGATTCCTTGCAATAATTACATATGGCTTATCACTCTCTAGATATCAATTATTAATAAGAAAAGAAGCCTTCTAGGCAAAAGCTCCCAGGAAAGAACTAAACCCTAACTTTTATTAAAAAAATAAGTGTCCAAAAAACAGACAATCCTATAGAACAGTTTTTATTTGTTTTTTTCATGTGGTTTGTTAAAAGAATTTACACAATTAGGGTAAAAATGGATCATATTTACTTTGGAAGACAAAAGGAGTTTATGTTAAATGTCTCCAAATTATCTGCCATAGATTCAATACTGACTCATGGCAATTACATATGTGTTTTATACAAACACACACACACACACATATATACATATATATCATATCATATATATGACTCCTGAGACCATAAATCTTTATGGGAGCATACAATCTTATCTTTCTCCCACTGGGTCGCTGGTGGGTTTAAATGACCTAGCTTTCATTTTCAGTAAGTTTCTAACCCCAAGCACTACCAATGCCCCTGAAATGTGAGTGCCAGATCTCAACAGAGAATAGCAACATCACAAAAGGGACAGGACAAGAAGGGAGGGGAGGGTTGGGCTCACCAAAACATTTCCCATGTTCATCAGAATCTTTCTATAGCCAGAGCCAATTATCTTCCTTTTCTTCTAATTTCATGCTCAGTTTCAAAAAAATTCATTGAGCCTAAATGTTATATTTTGAGCTAAAGCAACAGCATTTTAACAAAGAGGCGGGTTTGAGGCTTGGCGGACTTGTGCACCACACAAAAATTCCCTAGATTTCGTAAATCCCCCGGACAGACTCTTCCTCTCCAGAGTCAAAAGCACAGGGTCTATTGAGAAGGGAGCTCCAATGTAGTCTCTGATAGGGCAGCTTGGGGGAGGAGTAGGACAAGAGAGTTGGCCATTTCAGCAAGGAGTTGGGCAAAGTGTTATGTGGCAGAGAGGGGAAAGAAGCCAGTGAATAAATTGAGCATTGAGGTAGTGAGCAAGGAGTAATTAGGATGGAATTGGCAGTTAGGGACACCTTATCCATCAGCCAACACTCTGGACAAGCCGCAATGCAGATTGCATGGCTAGAAGCCCAGGTGTAATGACTATTTCAGACCTTTTGTAATAAGCTCTAATCAACCACTTGGGATAGAACATTAACTCTAAATTGCCTGTTAGTGTTAGTACCAGTGCACAAGGTGAGATAAAATGCAGTTGGTAAAATTCCACATTAATACAGGTGTTGCACTAAATTGGTGGCTATTTTTGCCATGTTGTTCACAGGTGCAGATTGTGCTCAGTCTACTGGTGGATTGTGCCAACTCTCCGGTCCTCATTTTATATAAAAATGAATAACTGTGGATGATTATAAATTAATGGTAAAACGCTTCTGCGGTGTCAACGACCTTATTATATTTTAAAAAGGATTACTTGACTAATATTTGGAGACAGTTACTTAGAGCATGTTTAAATTGTATGAGGGAGAAAATTCTTAGGCCTTGTTTCAGTAAAGGACTAGGGATTAATAATAGTTGACAGTATCAAAAAGACCACGGAAAAATGGAATTAAAAGACAAAGGGATTTTTTCATAAAATTTTAAAGCTCCCTCATATTAATAAACCCATTGGCTATATAGACAATTTGTAAATATTAATCAGATTTTTTATTTATTTAAACTGTTCCTTGAGGCTGACTAACCTATTGCAAGATATTGATACAATACCAAAAAATTAACAATTCATTCACACTCACTGCCATCAATTTGATTCTGAATCCTGACGACTTTATCGACCAGAGAGGCTAGAACTGCCTTTGTGAGTTTCTGAGACTGTACATCTTTATGGGAGTGGAAAGTCTCATCTTTCTTCTCCAAATTAAACAACTAATCTAAGTACTGACAGCTCAACTAATCTGTTTTATGTGGCTGTGATTATCATTTTAAAAGCAAATCTTGAGAAGGAACATAGATATGCCAAGCATATAATATTAAAAGATGTTCATTTAAAAATGGAACATATGAAGAAATCAATGAGAAAAGCAAATGTTACATGATGAGCACATAACTAAGTTGATGATACTGGATCTTGAGGGTAAATTCTTCATTCTTATCGCTTATCTAGAAATTCCAATTTTAAAATTCATTTTGATATAGAAAAAGCAGTTTCCTATGGATATATATGGCTAAGCAATGAAAATAGGCCAGATACCAGTAGCTTTATACTTGTATATTTTAAAAACTGTTTTATTGGCACGTAATTCATAAATCATACAACTCAATAGTTAAATCATCTTAAGAGGACTTGCACAAGCATTACATCAATAAATGTAAGAACATGTTCTTCATCATATTGTACTCCTTGTCATTAGCTCCCCATTTCCCCCCAACTGCCCCTTCCGTATCCTCAAGAAACCATTAATCCAGTTACTGTCTTTATAGATTTACCTGGATTTCATATACAGCAAAATGTTATAAAAACTTGTTGTTACATGTAACACCAATACCAAAGTAAAAACAGAAAAACTCAATAGAAAAGAAAGTAGAAAATATTAAAACTAGAACAAATTTAGAGCATATCAAAAGGAAGTTAAAATGATAGGATCTGAAAGTTTAACCTAACTGCTTCTGCACTCACCCACTTTGCGATAGAGGGGATTCAATAGAGATTTAATCCACATATATTTATCCCTCACGTATATTTTTTTAAAAAATTGAAACAACTTTAAAATGGATCAAAAACAAGATCAAATGATAAGATATTACATTTTAATCCAACTACGTCTGCCATAATTAATTTTTTCCATTATCTCTGTCTAATTTCCATGTTATTCACGTTCATCATCTACGGTCAGAGGAGATTCAAAGGAGCCTTAATCCAGGTATTATGGTCAGAGATAATTCACTGGAGCCTTAATCTCTGTGTGACCTTGTAAATGGACTTTGGGCTTTTATGGTCATCCATAGCTTTCTGGAAATCAGGTGTTCATAATTTAAGCATTGAAACCATTCCTTCCTTTGGATTTGGATTTTATTATTTACAATCCTGGATCATACAGTCTGGTGTGCTTCCTCTATGTAGATTTAGTTGATGTCTCACTTGGATGGCTCCTTATTTAAAGAGAAGCCTTTAACATGCCCGAAGCTAATTCCTTCCAAGAGCTGATCACTGTCTAGTGTCTTCACTACACTTTGTTATAGCAGCCATATCTTAGATGATCTCATCATGAAGGTGATCATCAAGCAGGATCATATCATCAAAACTAACTGTACTTCGATTGGCGCTAGAATTAAGTGTGAGCCTCAAATCCGTTCAGATATTTATGGTTTATATATGTGTCTGGTTCATTTTAGGGACCAATGTCATTTTATGTTAGAGAACATCCGTCCCCCTGGGGCATAAGGTAATTCTATTGATAATGTCATTAATTTAACCAATAGAAGAGAATTTAAAACACTATTAAGAAAATTAATTGTCCATATGTTCATATATTTTGATGAAATAATCAAAATATTTTGGTGATCTAATTTTGTTATTGAAGTAGCAGTGAGCATGTCATCAATGCAATAATTTACTTGCCTACATCTTAGGCATATCTCCTCCTTCTCTAATCATTGACTTACACAAATGCATGTTTGTGTTGCTGTTGCCTACACATTCAAACTGAAGGCCAACATAGGAGATCCATAGTACACTGCTCTGGAATTTCTGGATCATTAGCTACCTCATACACTCGCTTTGCTAGGCAAAATAATATTACCTGCTTACTATGACAACAATGTTACTTTATCCTCTTACAGTAGCGATCTTCTAAAATAGTAAATAAAATTCCATGTTCAGGCCATACTGACCATATTTATTTTTATTTATTGTAATGAAACATAGTCATATGCATGTTAATTTTTCTAAGATTCCAGTTTTAAAATGTGATAGACTTGGCAAATAATTTGGATTAAAATTATAAAAGAAGACTACGTTTACTGGTCTAATAGAGATTAGCAGATACCTAGGGCTATATCACTTAAGCCTCCTTCAAGCTTGGACTTGAACTGGTGACTCCACTTTTAGCCAAACAACACACGGGCCTATAAGGTGAAGAATGACACCCGGGAGGTATGCACTCCTTTGAACAAGCAATCATACAAATTCAAATGGGCAACCCTGCCCTGGGATAAAGCTCAGAAGGCAGGAAAGAAGGAGGAATAGATGTGGAGAACACAGGGACAATGTGAGGAGAGTACCGTTACACCTGGTGATTGCAACTAATGTCACCAAATGAAGTTTGTAGGAATTGTTGAATGGCAAACCAATTTGCTCTGTAAACTTTCACCCATCCCATAATAAAAAATTTAGCAAACTGTACGTGTTCAGTATATGCAGCTTGTTGCATATCAATTATGTCTCAGTAGAGTTGCTTTTAAATAATAAACAATATGTATTTCAATAGCATACAGAGTGAGAAAGTTACATCATTCCAGTAGTAAGAGGAACACTGGAACAGATCAAGGAATTGCATTTCCCATTACAACCCATTAACAGATTCAATGTGGTCAGTTTGGACTTTATTGAAAAGTATAGCTCATGCTTATTATTATTATTGTTATTTTGTAACTCTTTATAATACTATAAAGCAGTGGTTTTCAACCTTCCTAATGCCGTGACCCTTTAATACAGTTCCGCATGTTATGGTGACCCCCCCCCACCATAAAATTAATTTCGTTGCTACTTCATAACTGTAATTTTGCTACTGTTATGAATTGGGCGACCCCTGTGAAAGGGTCATTGAACCCCACAGTGGTCACGACCCACAGGTTGAAAACAGCTGCTATAAAGCCTTACCTTTATACATTAGGGGCTATAAGTAGTATGAGCAAAAGTAACATTATTTTTGACATCAAATCATTACTGACATAATAAATAATGATATTGATTACCAAAAAATGTGAACAAACTCTAAGAAACTACTGAAGAGCCATCCAGCAGTAGGTTCCCATGAACACATACCATAGGTACTAGCTTAATGGATTGCAATGTAAATTAAATATTTACATTAAACCCCAAAGCTGAAAATAATCTTCCAACACCTAAATTTCATAAAACAGACTCTAATTGTGCTAATCTAGCTAATGTTAGTGTAAACAGTTTTGAAATGTTATTTTCTTGGCAAAAACAGACACAAGCAAATATCATTTGGGGGACTTGCCAAGAAATGGGTTGGCTTACAATACTATTTGGACAGTGATAAAGAGCAATAGGCAGTATAGATAGCAAAGTGCTCCCTACACAGCAGGTAGGGATGCTAGGAATTTGAACAGAAACTACTTCTGTTTTCCAGTGTTGCTGGAACAACAATCGGTCTCTTTTTATCTGGCACAGCAAAGGAAAATCGAAAGCAAATAATTGGAGAAGAAAATGGACTATAAGACATCAACCCAAACCCACTGCTGCTAAGTCTATGTCAACTCATACTGACCCTATAGGACAGAGCAGAACTACTCCATAGAGTTTCTGAAGCTAAAAATCTCTATGGAAATAGATTTACCTCATGATTCTCCCACGGAGCACCTTCTGTTTATTCACCGTTTCACCAGGGCTCCTATGGACTGTTGGTTTAATAGCCTTCTTAAACTACTACTTCCATTACCATGAGAACAGAAGAATTTAATGGTGCTACCTCCATGCACACACACACACACACACACACACACACACACACACACATAACCTCTCCCTTCTCTCAGTCTTCCTATGTCAGTAAAAGATGCCAAGTTTATAAAATTCCCGTTTTCAGTAGTGTGATCAACCTGAGTGCACCAGAATTTTCCCATGACATGATCTAAGATAGTGTGCTCAAGTCCATGCTGCAACCTTCAGTGAAGTGGCCACACACTTTGGAACAAAAGAATGGGATCCTGCCTTCATCTGGTCAGAGCTTGAGACTAGTTAAGTGGTGGTTTCACTGGGGGAGGGGGGGAATTGTCCTCCTCTTAGTATCGACTGACACTGTGGGGAAGGTAAAGAACTTCTGCTGCTCTATCTGGATCCTGCATCTAGTTCATCCACCTGTTATTTGACCTATGGATCCCAGGAGCTATCAGTGGACTTCTGAATTTGGATTCATTTGCCTCTGTATCCACCAGCCTGTGGTATTCCTGCTGCATCTTTTCTCTCTCATCTGTTTCCTGGTCTATTTCACCTTGCAGTTACACAGATCAGGAGAGATTTCCAGCTTGCTGACCCACACACTTGAACTGCTCTGGATTTATTTGCTTCTACAAATGTGTAAGCCATTTAAAAATATATATATAATTATCTATGCATACACTGTGTTAGGCCATGTTGACTAGAGAAACAAATTTAGTGACACTCATATATGTATGTGTGTGTGTGTGTGTGTGTGTGAGAGAGCTTTATATAAAAACCAATTATTTATATATCAAACAAACATCCCAGCCCAGTCCAACTCAAGTCCATAAGTCTGAAACTAATCCATAAGTCCCTCTTCAGACACACCCAGCCACATGCAATGATGCAGAATGCAGGAAGATCACAGACCAGTGGGTGCAAAGTTTTGTGGATCCAAAGGCAGTGGACAAATCTGCAGGGTTTACTCAGGTCTCAGTGTGACTCCATACTGGAAGATGAAGGCAGAGAGAGACAAAGGAAATTCCTAGGACCCTCCTTATGAGGAGGCCACCCACAAGGAGGCATCATCAGCTACACTCCACCCCAACACTTCAAGTTGACACAAAATAATGTAACTACCATACCACACCTTGTTAACTGGACACTTTTACAGAACTCATTAGCCATAAATAATATTTAAGACAAAGACAATAGTAAAATCATATTTGTGCCTTACATGATAAACCTAAAATGCATACAACTCAAAACATCCCAGCTTCATTTAAACATACTGCTGTATAAGTGAACAAAACAAAAATATTCTATACTTAATAATTGGAGTTATGTGAACACCTACACCTTAGTCCTATAATCCTTGAACATATTTTCCCTCCCATGAAAGTTTGTAAGTCAGCCACCTCATGCCTTTATATCCCCCATTTTGAATATCCAATTTCTAAACTGCTCATTTATATCAGCCCATTGCTCTGAGGAGACAAGTATGTTCTTTGATGTAGAGAATTTTTATTCTAGTTGAAACCTGTGAGTCCACATCCAAAAACAAAGTCAAATCAGGGCAGGCTATCCATGAAGTCAGCAGCAATATACACCAATTCATAGGCTCAAAAATCTTCCTTTCATCTGGTCAGTTTATGGTCAACTCAATGTAGGCAACCTTGCTTAGCCTCACCAGGGTACCCATTTACCACCTTGCCTTTCGACCATGGACCATCACAAATTCTGAACAAACCTAGCCCTCTTGGGCTCAGTCAGGCCATAGGCTCAGGTTCCCCTCAACTCTTTAAACCAGCTAACCCATGCTCTCATCTTCTCCTGTTGTCCCTGTGAACCAGGTCCATGGGGGGTCAATGGCCAGACTCAACCTGTCTCTCTATTGCTTTATTTCTCCCACTTCAGCTCAGCAAGTGGATCCAGGTGGTCACCTAGAAAGCTTCTCAGGTGGACTGCAGGCTTTCTTTAACATTCAGTCCTAGAGAAGAGCCTTTCTCCATGGCTCCATATTTTTCCCCAGCTTCAGGCACAAACCACTAATTCAAAAAGCCAAAGGGCATCTTTTTCCTTCTGTTGGCCAACAGCCCTTTCAGCAAGTCTTTTCTAATGCAAATGTACTCACCACTCAAGGTACTTGGTGGGGATTATCTTTTCAGAGCCTTCTTTGCAGGCATATCATCCACTCTTTTAAATATCTAATTCAATGGATGAAGGCAGTGGGGTTACAACCTCTCTATTCATATTTCCCAATAATCATTTCTAACACACATTATATCAATAACAATAATAAGAAATCAACTTAAACCTAGTACAACCAGATCTTAAACTCAATACTCAAAACCATCACATTCAATCCTTGCCGAAACTAAGCTATTCACAGGCAATATGGCCTTAGGCCTCTGGTTGTGTCAAGCCAGGGCAGGGCGTTCTGTCAGCCATTTTGACAAGCAGCATGGTCTCAGAGGAAAAGTTCAAGAAGCTATTTTTTCCCCTGAGCTCAAAATATACATTTATCTTATTCATTTTTACCATTTCAAATAGGAATAACCAAAGACAAAATCAAAAGTATAACTTCCTATGTTCTTTCCAGAAAGCCACCAATGAACTGCATGGCCATATCTGATCTCCGGCTAGCCAAAGAAGACAAACTGCCATGAGTCAGAAGTCTGACAAGCACTCTCCATCTTCATGATTTGCTTCTATAGTACCCCACCCCCAAGGTGCCATATTGTGTTAGGCTGAGTTGACTAGAGAAACAAATCCAGAGACTCATATATATGTGAGAGCTTTATAACAAGAAGTAATTATATATCAAGCAAACATCCCAGCCCCGTGCAACTGAGTCCAGAAGTCCACTACTAGTCCTTAAATCCCTCTTCAGACTTATGCAGCCACATGCAATGATGCAGAATGCTGGAAGATCACAAGCTGGTGGCTGCATAGTCTTATGGATCCAATGGCAGTGGGTGCATCTCCAGGGATAGCTCAGGTCTCAGCATGACTCCTCAACAGAAGAGAGAGTGATAGTTCCCAGGATCCTTCTTTTAAGGAGGTTACACCCACAGGAGGCACCATCAGGCTAGGCTGATTGACAGGTTCTACTTCACCCACAAACTTCAAGTTGACACCAAATTATTTAGTTACCACATACCACATAAGCTCACTGGTTTTGCTTCTTTAGAGAACCAGCCTAACACAATTAGCAAAAAATTAAAAATATGTATATTTTTTAATCAACAAAAAAAAGTCAGCAAAACATGAAATCTACTGTGGAATAATAACCCAGTATAACCCCTGAATTTCAGAACTAAATATCCAAGTGCCAGTATTTCACCTTGTGTTTGTTTTTTTTCATGTTTTTGTGTATCTGTATGTGACCCTTTAAACTCTTGGTGGATTGGGGTCAGAACACACCTTATACTGGTTTTTTGTCATTCTCTGTATCAATCTCTCTGGCCCTTCACTTTCATTCCTCCAAATAAAAAATATCTATAAATTTTATATGTATCAAAGCTCAAATGTTGGTGGGGGACCTCGAGTACCTTCATCTCTTTCTTTTACACCCATACACTGTCATGGAATTGATTCCAATTCAGAGCAACTCTAGAGGGAAGAGTCAAACTACCCATTCAGGTATCCAAGGCTGTAAATGATAGGTGCAAATAGCCTCATCTATTTCCTATGGAGTAGCTGGTGGATTTGAACTTCTGTCTTTGTAGTTAGCAGCTGGACACATAACCCACAATGCCACCGGGCTCTTTCTTCTTTTACAGTGAAGACATTTTCTTTTTCCTTTGCATTTTCTCACACGTACCCTAGAATACACACATAAACACTCTAAAATACACATACACACATGCCCTAAAATATACACATCTATATTCCTTAAAAAAAATAACGGATAAAATTTCCCCTTACTACTTATATTACTGCTTGATATTTTCTATTCTCTAATCTATTTACTCCTAGTTTTAGAATCTAGTAATGATCTAGTCAATTCTGCATATTTTAAAGCTTGCTAAGGATTCGCGACTTCTATATTAAAAAAACCAAAAACTCTAAATGATACCAAAGTAATAAATCAGCACAGTTAGTTGGCTCCAAATAATTCTTTGTTTTCACTCCAAAATTAACTGCCATCTAGTGGATTCCAAATCATCATGACCATATAGGACAGGGTAGAATTTCTGTGTGGGTTTCTGAGATTGTAACTCTTTACCGCAGAAAAAAGCCTCACCTTTCTCCCACAGGTGGTTTTGAACTGCTGACCTATCAATTAGCAACCCAAACTGTAACCCACCACACCACCAGTGAAAATGGCAGGAAAGGTTTTACGGCTATTGTTTATTATTTTGTTTTCTTTTCTTCGCGTTACCATAGCCTAAGCCCAACAGAGTATCAAGCAAAGAGCAGTTATTGATTACTACTCTGTTTACATTTTTAAACGTGCCCTAACTCTACGAAGAAGAAGAAACTACTGTCACTCTCCTCACCCAGACTGCCCAGGTGAAAACAGGGATGAAGCGTCAAGGCCCTTGTCAGTCCGGCCGAATGAATAGACGATGCTTTCCTTTATACAGTCTGTACTGCGATGCAATATTTACCAAAGGTGTGGCACCACACAGATTAGATGAAATTGAAGCAATTTAGGGCTGCTCAAGTAACCTGATTTTTCTCCTTCCAACCAGAATAATATTGGAAAATATTTCCCCCAACTCTCTATCTTTATGGTTCTTGGATAGAGTTGGCTAACCATAAATATTTAAATAAGGTTCAAGGCAAAATGTAAACAAAAATGTTGATTCTCTGGAAATTGTCGTGGTTCCACGTAGTGACTCTCATTTGATCTTCAGGTGCTCTCCTACTTGGCACCTGGCCTTGCTCACCGACATCCAACAAGGCTTTTTATTGTCGTTCAACTTTGCCTTCATCTTTCCACCAGGGTGACTAGACATGCTTGGCTCACAGTGGACTAGACAATGATACTTTTATCATCCACCTCCACTTTCAGGGTTGCACTGCCTCAGCTCTTCCTAAGTGTGAATGCATCCTAATTCCTGTAATCAGCAGCCTACTGCAGTAGTTCTGCTTTTCTCAGTTAACTCTTATCAACCTGTCAATGTATGTTCCTCTGAGGAATAATAAAGATATTCATCTTACACTCAATTAAAATAGCATTAAAAAAAGAGACTATTAAGTAAAGCAATTAGCTGGGTAAACACATTTCTACAATGGTTATTGTTAGCCTTGTGTTTACTATGTGCTGCACATGTTTGTAAGTGCTTACCTTGCTAGTGATCTAGAAGATCACTGTGAACCAGAGGAACGATTCTCGAACACTGCTGTCCAAAAGCATCAAATCATAGCCCTGTGGGAGCTGCAAATGCTGTAAATTTCTCCATTGGGAAAGCCAGTAAAGAAATGTCAATTATTTTTCCTAAAACTCAATATCAATAAACAATTGTGTATATCTTATAATTCCATTTTATATATGAGAAGGTTTGTAAAAGGTCATGAAAATATTTCATTATCTTTAAATTCCATTTCCTATAAATTTTCTGCAGTTAACTCATATAATTACTACAAAGATGACTTTGTCAACAATCACCGTACAAAACCGTTATCAGCAGCACACACCCTATTTGAGGTGACACATATGAAAACTAATGAAAACATATAAGGCACTGATGTTACTTTAAATAACAAAGGAGTGAAGTGTCAAAAACTGTTTTTAAAAATAGAAAATAAATAACAAAGGGAAATTAGATTGAATAAATGCAAAGACAAATTTATGCATATAATAGCCCTTAATTATTATATGAACTACTTTGAGTAGTAAATAGATACCAATGCTACATATGTGTGTATTTTAGCATATAAACATTTGAATATTTATGTAATATATTATTTTAAATATCTGTAAACCTGAATTTAAAAAAAATTGTGTTATTTTCACAAATAGCACAAGATTTTTGGATGTAGAAGCAAGGTGAGACTTATGTCCACACAAATGATTTCACCAGTGAGCAAACAGAGTCCCCAGATATTGTTTATTAGCATTGATTGTTAAAATGGAGACTTGTGATAAATATACTTTGGAAATGCTGAGGAAAGCAAAGTTAAACAGGTGTCATTATAAACACTGGTCTGAAGTACATATTGTTTTCTAAGATGGAGGGAATTGGCTACAGCACTTCCCGTTATTTGATCATAGCATTTCCTTTCTAGATATGATCAACTAAATGTGATTTGATTCATTTTGGTATAAAAATCAGAGGTAAGAAATTTACTCAGTACCATTCGCTCTCTCAATGTTCAATCCAAAGAAAAATAGGTTCATTATTGTTAATGTAACTGACTGAACAAAACAAATACATTCTAATATTATTGTGATTGGGGAATAGCTTCACTTTGGGAAACTCCTTAGCAAGGGTAAAGCTGTTCTCTCACTAAGGACCAGAGAGCTCAAATGACATTGACACATGGATCTGGGGGACGTACATAAAGTGAGATTCAGAGGTGGCAGGCTGGATAGAGAGCAAGAAGTGCAGCTTATCTAGGGAGGTAAAGAGGAACTGTCACCAGGGTTTTGTACAACTGACAAGGTTCACACACCTGTAAAAGTATATTCCAGGATGTATAGGGAGTCTAGATCCAAATCTTCCACTTGAGATTTGGGAGTGCTCAAGGCCTTGGTTATAAGCCCAGCAGGTCTTCAAGATGGGAGCATTTTAGGACAGTCCCAAAGGTCTCACAGGAGTGATTCCATAGCTTTCATTCCAGAATACTACTCCTAAGAGGCAGGATGGCAAGACATTGTCTTACATGCTTTGGGCATATTCTCAGAAGAGGTCAGTCCTTGGAGAAGGACATCATGCTGGGTAATGTGAAGGGCGAGTGACAAAGAGGAAGGTTCTTGAGGAGCTGGAGTGACACAGTGGCTACAACAATGTGCTCAGGCATAGCAACAATTTTAAGGAGGACACATGACCGTGCATTGTTTCTGGAAGAACAGAGACAAATGAATCAACTTTCTCTAAACCACTATTTTGTACAATTCTAAGCTAAGATAATCTATGCTTGAATCTTGCAGAGCTGTCTCAACATTAGTCTAGTATCATTTTAATGGAAATATATTGCAGGCTGAGTCCAATTCTAGCACTCACATTTCCCCATTTTTCTGAATCTTTATCTAAGGAGTCCTGATGATGTGGTGGTTAATTGCTAGACAGCTAAGAAAAAGTTGATAAGGCCTCTCCTCACTTACTGTTTATTTTTTTAATGACTTTTGACATATCCAATTGCAAAAATTCTCCTATTCAATTATTATGCACATTAATGAAATATGTGAGACCAAAGTAACACTGGATGTTAAGGCCATATAGTAGCTTGACTGGACCATGATTCTGAGTAGATTGGCAGCAATAATGTAATTTGGTGGTTCTAAAATGTTGTAGTCATCTTTCATTTCCACATAACCACTCAGCCTTTGAAAACTTACTATGTCTATAAATGAGAATGGGCATAATTCTGTTTAATTTTTAAAATATAAATAATTCTTACATGGCATAAGGACATGAATTCTGTGAAAAGAATAAACCTTTTCTATCTCTTAAACTTCATTAAAAAGAAAATTGCAGATATTCTTTTAATAAAGTAATTCTGTGAGTTAGACTTAAAACAGTATGTTTTGCCGGACTTCTTACTTTAAATTACAATTTAACATGAAAGTGAGGCTGGTAACAAACAAAAGGATCTCCCTTATTTGCACATTACTTTCTTTTGTCTCTGTGATTTTATACTTAATTGCAACTCATGCAACTCTATTGAGTCTTTCATTTTCTTTGAAAGGTGGTGAATTGGATTCTATAAATCTTAATCAAATTAAAATTACCCTAAAATGTAATTAAAGCCATTGGAAAAATGGCTGCCTTTAAAATGTATAATGGGAACAGTAGTAAGTGGCCTATTATCTGGATTCAAATACTCCCATAAATTACAATATTTTGTGAAAGCCAACTTTTAATTACAAGGTCTTCATTAATCACCTAACAAACAATAGCTACTGACAACTTAATAAAAATACCTAATAGAAACTATTAAGTCATTTATATGATCCTTTTTTGTGTGAATGTGCTAGTATCACACAAAAGCTGAATGTCCATGAAAAGAAGTTCTTAATATTTGAAATTTTTGTAGCTCTATTGTGAACATCTTATCAGTGATTCATTTATCAGTACATTAGCAGGAGTAAGTACCTTTTTCTAAGACATCTGGATATATTCTAATATTCTTCAATAAATGTCTTTTTCTCCAATTCTGTTAAATATGCATTTATTTTTACCTCTGACAGTCTTTTCATATTACCCCAAAACATACAGAATATTAAAAAAAAAAGTTCAAGTTCAATCTTTGTACCCAGAAAAAGGACTGTCTCCTCAAGTAAAATATGAACTCATTAATACAGTTGTATAATTTATTAATTTTTATATTGCTTATATATTGCTTCTATATAACAGAGAAGGAAGAATAAAAGTTTTAGCTAACTATGTAGTAAATAAATTAATCATGACCAAACAGAGGAGAGGATGGTGTCCTATCATTTCTCAGAATGCCTGATAGAAATGTCTCTGTGAAACGGAGATGTGTGTATGGCTTGGGATAACAGTTGTATGAGCCCCTAATAAAATGTTTAAAAAAAAAAAAAAAGAAACGGAGAGTCTTTTGTTGTTGGTAAGTACCATGGACCCAATTTCAGCTCCTAAAGACCCAATTCACAACAGAGTAATGCCCGGTGCTGTACCATCATCACAAATATTGTTATATTTGATCCTATTGCTTCAGCCATTGTGTCAACCCAGCTTGTTGAGGGTTTTCCTCTTTTTTGCTGTCCCTCCATGTTAGCAAGCATGATGTCCCATTCTCAGTCTAGTCTCTTTGATAGGCTGTCCAGACTATGTGTCAACACCCTCACTTCTAAAGAACATTCTAGCCATGGGGGTGAGGGCCTTGGGCTAGCCAAATAATAATAAGGTGGTATAGGATGGGGACTCTGCAGCCCCTGGAGATAAAGCAGCCAAATGACCAGTCAGCATGTGATATAAGGGGATTTCAATACGAATTCTGAACACTAGGCTGGAGGGTCTCTCTCTGGTTTATAATACTCTGTGAATATTGACACACTTGATGTCAAGAGAGTAACCCTGTTCTCATTCTGTGGGAAGAAGAAAATTAGAAGCTTCATGTTCATCTAACAGTCTAGGCACCTCTTCCTTTGGTGAATAAAGAAGGGTATCATTTAGAATTCTGATCACTGTGAGTCAAGTATCTGTGGGTGAGTTTTATGAGACCATGTAGTCAGTTATTAAAATTGAAGGGGTATGGAGAAACTCTAGCCTTGAAATCGGTATGAGAAATGGTGATCTTTTGTGGATTGTGCCTTCTAACTTTGCAGTTGGCTAAGTCATTTTAATAGTGAGTTTGTCATTTCATAGCACTCGTGTTCTTTTTTGTGATTTAAAAATGAAATCCAAACCCACTACTAGCAAGTCAATTCTGACTCCTAGTGACTTAGACAGAGTTTCTAAGACAGGAACTCTTCCAGGAAGCAGATAGCCTTGACTTCCTCCTTATGAGTGCCTAGTAGACTTGAACTGCCAAAGTTGAATTTACAAGTAGAAGTCCAGCGTCTAACCAACAGCACCAATCAGGCTCTTTTCCTGACCTATATGTTAATTGCTGGTAGTTTCTGTTGGTTCCAACTCATAATGACCCTATGTATAATTTTTTTAATGTCCATTATAAAGTTTTATTGGAGCACAGAAACACTCTTTCCTTTGCATATTATACACCCCAGTGGGCTCCTTGGAGGCAAGGACAGTGAGGCTTTATCTCATGGACTTTGAACTTGTTATTAGGAAGGGCTGGTCCCTGGAGAAGGACATCAATCTTGGTGAAGTAGAGGGTCAGAGACAAAGAGGCCCTCCAGGACATGGCTTGACATAGTGGCCGCGACAATAGACGCAAACATAGCAATTGTGAGGCTGGCGCAGCCTGGGTAGTGCTGCATTCTGTTGTACTTCCGGTTGCAATAAGTTGGCCCCAACTGGATGGTACTTCACCACAGCCACACGGCAGGCTTCAAGCAAGCAGAGCTGGGTTGAATAAGAGCAGCCAAGGACTTATGTCCTGAAAACCTAAATATTTTTTTATCGCATCGTTTACTGAAAAGAAATTACCCCTGACTGTGTGTGTGTGTGTGTGTGTGTGTTAGTACTAGAGTGTCAAGAGTTAAGACAAAATCAAAAGGAGAATGGAGTCACCTCCTGTAGACAATTGAGGGGAGCAGATGTGAATCTGGGGGAGCTTCTATACTGCTCCTGATGCCCAGAATGCCAGAATGATTTGATCCCAAACACTGTCTAGGTTACCAGGGCTCACTGACCTGGAACTATTAGTGAAAACCAGGAGAATGTAATGGGAGTAATAATTCCCTGAGGGTACGGGAAGAGGGAGGGGGAAGTGGGAGCAGATAGCAATGATGACTGTATAACCCCACTCGATGGGGAAAAAAATAATGGAATTGTTAGTGAATGGATACACTGGATGGTATAAGATAAGGCAAATATATATAATAGCAAAGGTTCCTGGGGGGTAGTGTGGAGAAGGGAGGGGATAAAGGATATTGATATCAAAGAGTTCAAGAAGAAAGAAAATGTTTTGAAAATGATGGTGGCAGCAATTATACAACTATGCTTGATCTGATTAAATTATGGATTGTTATACTATCTGTAAGAACTTCCAGTAAGATGATTAAAAAAAAAGGAATGTTCTAGAGACTGGCTTGGAAGGAGGACTAGAACCCCACCCACCTCTCTCTTACTTTCTCCTCCCTGTGGACCAGTAGCCTGCTCTTCCTAGCATCTAAATGAAACCCCATCACTTCCCTGCTTGAAGACTTCCAGAACTCTCTTCTCCCCTTCTATACCAAACTCTCTCCCTTGGCTCCCAAGGTCCTCACTCCTCGCTTTGTGCTTTGGTCTCCTATTGCTCGAACCTTTGCTTCAACAGTGTGGACACCTAGCTCACCCCTGCCCTGGTGGTTTGTTTGTCTCTGGTGTCATGCCCTCACTCTCTTACCTCTTCTCTCCACCTCGTTCATCCAGATAACTGCCACTATCTTTAAATACACAGCTCAAGCTGCATCTCCTGCAGGAAGCCTTCCTTGACTTCCTGCTTCCACACCAGACAGAATTAGTTGCCCCTCTCTGGCTCTCTGAATTTTCAGTGTGACCTCCATTCTAGCACCTTGGAAATCCCAAATGGTGCAAACTGCTAACATGCTTATCAACTGCTCAAAAAGCAGAATGGTCAAGGTCACTCAGAGACATCTCAAATAAAAGACTTGGTGTTTCATTTCTGAAAAAAATTTCAGTGGCAGCCCTATGGGAACAGTTCTACTTAGACACAGGTGGAATCACCTTAAGTTGGAAGTTTATTGGTTTTGTTTTTAATCATTTTATTGGGGTCTCATACAGCTGTTATTACATTCCATCCATCCATCCATTTATCAATTGATAAATTACTGCTTGGTCCTACAAGTTCCTCACAATTGTTATGTAGAGTCCATTGTTGAAGGCACTCTATCGATCTGTCAATCTATCTAGTCAAGAGTCTCCCACTTTTGTGCTGGCATTGACTTCACCAGTCATGATTTCCTTCTCCAGGGCTTTATCATTCCTAGCTACATGTCCAAAGTATGTGAGACAAAATCTCATCATCCTCATTTCTAGGAAGCATTTTGATTGTATTTCCTCCAGAACATATTAGTTTTTTGACAACTTGTGGTACTTTCAGTATTCTTTGCTAACACCGTAATTCAAAAGTATCAGTTATTTTCCTGTTGCTATTATCCATTATCTGTCATTTACATGCATGTGAGGCAATTAAAAATACAACAACTTGAGGAAGTATGTTAGACAGGGTTCTCTAGAGAAACAAAACCAGAACACTAGTAATTATATATGTGTAGATAGATGTATAGATAGCATAAGAAATAAAGTTAATTAATATGTAAAGTAGTACAAATGGCTCAGTGCAACTCACTCCCGTGAGACAGCTGTGAGACACTGGCAGTCCTTCAAGTCTTGAGGGCCACTGGGTAGTCCTCTGTAGAGTACTTCAGGCTATCGGCCACAGGCAACAAACAGCAAAGAAGGTAGGTCACCAACAGTCAGCCAGATGACAGGGTCCGACAGTCCCCAACTCAAGAGATGTATATTCCAATGGTGTGTCGAAGCAGGTCTTAAAGGAACCTCAAATTACAGCAACACAGTCCACAGGTTAGATGTCCCACAGGTAGTGTAGCTTGCAAATTGAGGCACAGAACAAGCAAGGCAGCCGCACAGTGGTCTGATCATCAAAGAGCAAGAGACAAGAAAGGTGAGTTTCACCAAGCCATTTATCTCTCTGCCCTTCAATTAATCCCACATGTGTTCATTGGCCATGTTGGCACAATAAACGTTAACTATCTCAGGAAGGAACACCTTAGTCTTCAAAGTGACATATTTGTTCTTTAACACTTGAAAAGATATATAACATTTGATTTCTTGACTGTTGCGTTAATGAGCATTGACTGTGGATTGAAGTAAAATTAAATCCTTGACAAATCCAATCTTATCTCTATTTATCATGATCTTTTCTATTCTTCCAGGTGTGAGCATTTTGGTTTTCTTTACACTGAGTTGCTATAAACTTTCATCTTCAAAGTAAATGTTTCAAGTCCTCTTTAGTAAAGTAAAGTAAAGTAAAGCAAGTAAAGTTGTATCATCAGGTTTAAAAGACTTCCTCCAGTCCTGCAGCCATGATATTCTATATACAGTCCTGCTTCTTGCATTATTTGTTCACCATCAAGATTGAATAAGCATGGTGAAATGATACAACCCTGACACATAACTTCTTGGTTCTAAATCATGCAATATTGGTTTATTCTGTTAAATCACTGACTCTTGACCATGTACAGGTACCACATGGGCACAATGAAGTTTTTGGAATTCCCCTTCTTCCAAATCAGTGGTTCTCAACCTTCATAATGCCATGACCCTTTAATACAGTTCCTCATGTTGTGGTGACCCCCAATCATAAAATTATTTTCCTTGCTACTTCATAACTGTAATTTTGCTACTGTTATGAATTATAATGTAAATATCTGATATGCAGGATGTATTTTCATTATTACAAATTGAACATAATTAAAGAATAGTGATTCATGCCAAAAGCAGTATGAAATTATATATTATGAAATATTTATTTATAATGACAAATCAATAAAATTTTGTCTTGAAGCATGGTGTAGCATGGGTAACAGTCTCATGCTAGGTACTCATATGTGGGTGTATCTGCATGTGGGCGGACCCTCCTGGAGACAGATAGAGGATCATTGTCTCGGTTCCTAAGACCATCAGGGCAGACCCGCCTGGAGACAGATAGAGGAGCGGTGTCTCGGTTCCTAAGACCATCGGAAATCTGTGTTTTCCCTTATCTTAAGTGACTCCTGTGAAAGGGTTGCTTGACCCCCAAAGGGGTTGCGACCCACAAGCTGAGAACTGCTGTTCTAAATGCTTTCTGAAAATAATAAAATACAAGTACATCTTTCTTGTACTCTCTGCTTTGAGCCAACATCCATCTGATGTCAGCAAAATAGACCTTATGCTGAGTCCTCTTCTAAATCTGGCTTGAATCTCTGGTAGCTACATGTTGTTGTATCCCTGCAACCATTGTTGAATGGCTTTCAGCAAAAATTTACTTGCATATGATATTAATGATACTGCTCATTAATTTCCACGATCTGTTGGGTCACTTTTGTTTGGGAATAGCAAATATATAGATTGCTTCTGCTTGGTTTGATAGGTGTATGTCTTCTAAATTTCTTGACATAGATTAGTGAGTGCATTTAGTGCTTTATTATTATTATTTTAATTTTTCAATCTGTATTCTATTCATCATGGGGAACCTATTTGGCTGCTGCAGCTCGGATTCCTCCTCTCAGTACTATTGTTCATCGTCATATGCCCCCTCTTGAAGTGGTTGAATGTTGACCAAGTATTTTTGGAATGGTGCATTTTTGTTTTCCCTACATCTTCTTTTGATGTTTCATATATCATTCTCTATTTTGCCCATAAAATCTTCCAATATTGCAACTTCAGGCTTGAATACAGTTTTCTTCTTCTTTCAGTTCTTTTAGCTGGAGATATGGTGAGCATGTTAGTCCTTTTGGGTTTTCTTACTCTAGTCTTTGCACATTTTGTTACAATGTTTTACTTTGTCTTCTTGAGCTTCCTTTTGACATTTTCTGTCCAACTCTTTTACTTCATCATTTCTTCCATTGTGTTAGCTAGTCAAGAGCAAGCTTCAGTCTCTTATGGCATCCACATTCATCTTTTTCCTTCTCTTCTCCCTTTTCAAGCACCTCTTTTCATGTATTACGTATGAGGTTTTTTATGTTCTTACACAATGTAGTTACTCTGTGTTATACTCAAGGTCATATTTTGGTTCAGGAGGACTTGTTTTAATTTTCAATAAGTATATTCAACTGGAACTTACACATGAGCAGTCTCATGCCTTCAGACTGTCAGCTCCTTACCTTGTTTCCCCTGATAATATTGTTAGTCAGACAGAAGTTGGCAAAGAGAGAAGAGGTGGTGATGTCAATAATCTGCCAGAATTATAGCATAATGGAGGGGTGGAAACAGATTTACGCACTTATACGTCTCTAGCAAAAAGTAAGGTGAAGAGCAGATAAGACACCTTTTTCTATCAACAGAAGAGACCAGAGATAGTGAAAAGGCTGAGTGGAGAAAGACAGGACACTCATATTACCTCTGTGATGACTGAATAGACTCTTGTGTTTTCAGGCTGAGAAATGGATGCAGCATGAAATCTGGAGAACACTATTACTTAGCAGTACAGAGGGCTCGGTTGAACTCACTTTCATGGAACAGTTAGCATATTGAAGGTCCTTCAACTAAAGCAGACTGCAGGTCTAAGGTTAAGGAAGTAGACAGTGGAGTCTGCCATCAGGCAAGACAAGCAGCAACAGTCAGTAACACAGGAGTGTGGGGGAATCCAGCCCCCCACAACTAATCGCAGGTTCGATAGGCACAATTGTTTGGTTAAGATATATATAAAGAATATAATAAAGGCATAGAGAAATGGGGGAGAATGTCAAATAAAGAAGTCAGACACATTTCATGGTAGCATGCTCACCTCCTGGATGGCCATGATCTTACCAGCCAGATCCACGCACAGCATGGGCTGAGGGCAGGAGAGTGAGGTGAGGTGGGACGATTTATTGTTAACCAAGGCTTATATCTACTTAGGGGGTGTGATTACAGGAAACCACACATGTCATAGGAAGGGGCTGTACAATAGGCATACACATAATAGGAAGAGATGTGCAATGGGCATAAGCATAATAGGAAGGTGATGAGCTAGGGGTGTGCATGCAGTAGGAAAAGAAGGGACTAAGGGTATGCATATAACAAGAAGGGCAGACCCTAGATTCATGATGGCGGCCTAACCTTGGTCAGCCTTGAGTGGACTTGACTTCCATGGGCTCTCCTACAAGGAAACAATCTACTACTATCCACATCAGAAGGGAGTGGGCCCTACTTAAAAAGGGTGGGACCGACTATACAGTCTGATTGCTCTAGATTGATAACCTTTAGGGAGAATAACCTGACCTACTTTTCATCGCCCTCCAAGTGTAGTCATTTACCATGTGTAGTAAGCAGCTAGTTCTGGAATATATTTGGGGGGGACAACTTGGGAGAAATCTTTCTGTTTCCCACATAGGAGTGTGGCAAAGCAGACCCCAATGGGTTCTCAAGTTCCAGCAAGGTACACAAGGTGACATGATCCACCAGAGGAATGGCAAAGCAGGTTTCAGATGAGCCGCTAGCTCTAGAGATGCATAGCAAAGCAACAAGATCCACAAGTTGGCTCTGCCCATGGGCAGTGCAGCACAGGATTGAGGCAAGAACTACCTCAAACAAAAGCACAGTGGTTCTATCACCAGGGAGAAAAAGAGATGGGAGGTCATCCTTGGAAAAAAATTTATCCTGCCTGTCCTCCAATCAAGCTGCCACCTGATTAAACTCCATTCATGTATTCCTACAGAGGCCTAGTTAGCACAATCAACCTAACTATCACAGAGAAAAAGAAAGATTATAAGGAAAATGAAGAGGAAGAGGAAAAAGAGATTAAAATGTACAATACCTCAGCTGAAATTAGAACCCCATCACTTGAATGAAACAAAGCTATTACCCATGATTTTAATTAAAAAAACACGTGGGGGATGAAATAATAATTGTGGGGTCTCTTTAACAAATGATGGGGTCAAAGCTGGATATTCATAAAGGACCCAGTTCTTGCATCATATAAAAAGACAAACTCAATATGGATCAAAGACTTAATGTAACACCTATAACCATGAAGATAATCAATGGAAAAATAGGGAAGTACATAGGAGCCCTAACACATGAGATAAGTACACCATCAAACATAACAAATACCACATAAAGAGCAGAAGACAGCTAAATGACCGGGATCTCCTAAACAGTAGACACTTCTGTGCATCAGAAGGCCTCACAAAAGGAGCAAAAAGAGAACTCTCAGGCTGGAAAAAATCAACAATGACAAATTGAATAAGGGACGGATCTCCAAACTTGTAGAAAATTACAACATCGCTACAAAAAGATGACAAATAATCCAATTAAAAATGAGCAGAAGGCATGAACAGATACTTCACCAAAGAAGACATTAAAGTGGCCAACAAGCATGCAAAGACGTCGCCATGACCATTAGCCATTCCGGAGAAGCAAATCAAACAATGAGCTATCACTGCCCTTCAGTGTTAATAGCAAAGTTAAAACCACAACAGGAAACAAAAACAAGGGTGCAGAGAGACTGGAAGGCTCGTACACTGCTAGTGGGACAGTAAAATGATTCACTCACTGTGCAAAGCGGAATGAGGCATCCTCATAAGTTGGGAATAGAGAAATAGCATATCACCCAGGAGTCCTTTCACTTGATGTATATCATAGAGAAATAAGCTGCAACAAAAATAGAGACATGCACATCTCTGTTCATCAAACACTATTCACCAGAGCAATAAACATGGTAATGTCCATCCACTAAGGTGTGATGAAGCTTCAGTGCATTAACACCAACACAATGTCCATCCATTAAAGTTTGCTGAAGCTTTAGTACATTATCACCAGCGCAACATGAAACGTACTGATGAATCACCTCATACCATGGATGGACCTGAAAGACATTTTGCCAAGTACATTAGCCAATCAAACTTGGGCAAATATTGGAGGAGACTCCAATTCACTATTACAAAAAGTGAAGAAGCATTTTTACATTCAAAGAAACATTCTTTGATGGTTACTAGGGCAGGAGGTACAGGTAGGAGAGGGAAGTTGTAAGCCAGAAGACAGACAAGTAGACAAGTGTTAACTTGGGTAAAGGGTAAGGAGGAGAGTCAAAAAATGACGGACACGGGCGAAGTCAGTGGAAGGTCTGCAAGCCTTAAAGGAAACAGACGTAAATACTCCTGCACACAATCCTGCAAGAGTAGTGAACTAGAAATAGATGCTGAAGGGATATAGGAGGGAGAGGGAGTATGTTTATGAATATACAGAGAGATCTGACAGAGGGTATGTGTATATGTGTATCTGTAACTGCAACTTTTGCATAAAACTTTTTTGACATCTGTAACTCATCCAATGAGTCACTTTGGTGTGCCATGACATGTCACACTTCCCCACCCTCCAAGACTGACCCTCTTCCTCCTCCTTTTATAACTACTCTGGATCTTGTCCTTGTATAAATGCTGCCCCTTTTTTATCTTAAATAGTTGATTATTTGAAGGGTAGCTAAGGGCCACGGTCTTGCAGACCCCCAAGCAATACCCAAGCACTATGCCTGACCTCTGTCATGATTTTGAATTCTATTCCATTTTTTGGTACCATTCTATTCAGAATCTTCTGATTGCATGCCTTTCAGAGTACTTGGTAGTGATTGCAAGGCCTCATCTAGTTCTTCTGGTCTCAAGGGTGTGGAGATGGAAGTTTGTAGAGTCCATTAGTCCACTGGAGTAGGGGTTCCCGTACGCCTTTCAATAGCCATCGTACTTCTTTCCTATGAATGGGAAGAGACAAATACTTGCACCTTGGATGGTGTTCATGATCTTTTAAGACTCTAGTTCCTACTACCCAAAGTAAGATGCAGAGCATTGTCTTGTGAACTATGTTATGCCAATTGACCTTGAAGTTCCCTTGGATTTATGAGATAATAATCTTCTCTGTCCCTCTAAACCCAGTCACTCAATCCCTCAAAATGTTTGGTTAAATTTAAGAAGCTACCATAACTTTGTTCCTTGTATGCTTCATCACATTCATGGATATATTTGTAGCAAAAAATAAATCAATATTGAGAGATTGAATTTATTCCTATTATTCCTTCTAAGAGTTTTTAATATACATTTTTATTTCCTAAATTGTGTATCACATATATTTACATGCAAGCAAACAGTTTATATCCTCTTTCATTTATTCTATAAAGAACACTTTAAATATGTCAATAAATTTTATGGAGCATTTTAATGACTGTATTACCTTTCATTATTTTTCAACTGATATCTCTGATATATAACGTAGATAATTCTTTCTGCATCTATGTTAATTTCATCTCTAGTTTAAAATAATTTCAGTTCTTTACTATATTTCAGGTGATTATACCAACCTGTAGTAATTTAAGATCAATAATTAACAATTAGGATTAGCTTTCATAAATGATAGGTTGCTGTGTTCCTGATTTTAATCTAAAAACTAATGTTTCAATTCTGATTCATAATGACACTGTAGACCAGAATAGTCTGCCATACCTTCCTCCTTTCGACCAGTGGTAGGTTTGAACCACTGACCTTTAGGTGATTAAGCACTTTAATTACCAATAGTGGCCTTTTTTTAAAATACCAAACCAAAACCAAACTAACTGCCATCAATTCAATGCTGACTCATAGTGACTTCATAGAACAGGGTTGAACTGTCCCTGTGAATTTCTGAGACTGTAACTCTTCACAGGGTAGAAAGCCCCATCTTTCTCCTACAAAGCAGTTAGTGGTTTTGAACTGCTGTCCTTGTGGTTAGCAGCCCAATGTATAACCAAGACACGACCAGCGCTATACTTGTGAAAGTATAGGGGACAAAACTTTAGGGAAGCCTTAGAGGTTTTATTTCTAACTTGCAGCGAATCGACATTGTTCTACAAACGAAGACATTGTCATGTCACCTTTGCTACTGAAACCCTGGGCTCTAATTAATCATTTCTTGACAGCGACAGGAACAGAGTCATAAGCTTGCTGAATGAGCCTGGATTACTTCTCTGTGGCAGAGGGCAGTGTGGGCTCAAGCCACCTGCTTCTGTTTCTGCATGTTCTAAAGTAAATGCTACTTTGATCAAAGAAAATATAACACGCTCTATTGATCATGATTTTTTCACAAAAAGCCACAGAACATATCTCTGATTCTTCTTCCTTATGACAGTAGATGAATTGTGCATAAATGATTAAAAAACTTGTCAGTAAATTTGAAAAACAAAATAAATATATATCAAAGGAAGATATAGCAACACTTAGAAATATGGCCATTAAACATGAGGTTAATAGTGTATTACCTTTAAAAAAACGTTAATATAAAAGTAAACATAGAAAAATGTCAAGGAGGAGCAAAGAATTAGCTCTTCACATAAAGGTGATAGTGGCTCTTGTACTGAATCTTTTATTTTTAGTAAAAGTAGATATTTCCAAAGACATTTTACTGAAATGAATATATATTTTTTAAATGACTAATTTGTCCTGAGCTAATCTTTAAGACATAAATTAAAAACAAAAAAAAGCATCCTAAAGCCTTCTGAAAACAAAACAATAGCTTAACTAGTAAAGAATATCTGCCGTGAGCATGATGCGTTTTTAATACTTGTTTGTTGTTGTTATCGGTTCCGGCCCATAGCAACCCTATGTGCAGCAAAAGGAAACACCGCCCAGTTCGGGGCGTCCCTCTTGCTCGTTCTTATGTTCGAGCCCATTTAGTTGCAGCCACTGTGATGACCCATCTCTCGAGGGCTTTCCTCTGTGGGGAAACCTTGCCCCGTTCCCACGGAGAGGACCTAGAGTAAGAGTAAACCTGGGGGGCCTAACTGTTCGCATGTTCCAAGAACTTGCCACAAATACTGAGTGCGAAGGAGACATTTACCTAGACAAAAATCTCAGGTCAAAATTTGCTTGCGTGGAAGAATACTTATTTATGAATCATGAAAACGTCTTGCCCCTGAAGTCTTTGCGCCCTCGAATTGCCGCGTGTATTTGAACGTTTGTAAACTTTCTCCTTTGTCATGCAAATAAAAACCAGGGGGTGGAGGAGTTCAGGAGGGTCTTCTGTATCTTCTTGACACTCGCCCACCCTTTCCCTGATGACTCAATCTCCAATCTTGAGTAGTTCTCTCCAGGCATCTCACGTAACTCGTAACTCGCAGTCGGCTGGGGTGCCCCATTCCTCTTTTTCACTGCCCTTGAACTTCCTAGGCATGATGTCCTTTTCCAGGGAGTGGGCGCTACTGAAAATATGGATCAAATTAACAATAGAAGCTCAAACGATTAGATAAAAACCAAGGAAGCAATAAGTTTATATTAATGGAAAAGGAACAACTCAGAAAAAAGAGGGTGAGGAAAAAAAAGGAAGAAAAAGAGGAGAACGGTTGAGTAACTTGAAGCACACAATCAATGTCACTGAATTGTACTGCTAGAGACTTTCACTGCTGTATATTTTACTATGCGTATTCTCAACAATAACAACAAAATAAAATAAATTATTAAAATGACATGTTGGTTATATAAACAGCTTCACAAGCATACAAACACACGCTAAAAAGCATGACTCAGAAACAAGAAAAATATTCAAATGTGTATGTGGCATATGGTATAAAGAAGAGACAAAATTTTAATAGCTTATTGATGATATTAATGTTAAGTTCTATGTATATTTTGTGAAATCAGAAGGTAGAAAAATTATAAAAAGAAATAGTTTCAGTACCCAAAGAGCAAACACATTTTTAAAATGCAATACACCTTTATTTTTCATAGCTCCTTTATATATTTTGGATCATTAAAGTTGGCTCAAAGTAAGCATTGACATATTTTAATATTGATTAAATCTAGATCATAAATCCTTTAAATAGATTTCAATATCATAGTAGGGAATTGATCCCCTTAGACTACTGAAGCAACCCTCATCAAAGCCCAAGTCCCCACCACTCACCGAGAGCTGCTTCCTGAAATGTAGGCGCGTGCTCTAGAGCTGCACAACCAATTTACTCACTCTAGGCCAGAGGAAGAAATAGAAGTTTTTATTAGAAGATGATGCCAGGCCAGTAAAGAGGTCCACACCAGCCAGTTATTTTAGTAGTGTTCTGCTTGAGACACTGTTTCGATGAATTCATATAGAATATACTTTGTACTCTGGGACTTGTACTTTGGGGAGCCATGTACTGAAGCTTTACCCTAACTCAGGTTTCAGGGTAACCATGGGAAAGAATGTGTGACCCCGAGCAAGCAAACAAGGAGGTCCTTTAGTTTTAGTCCAGTCTCGGGATGTCTCTGTTGCGTAACCCGCTAGCAGGGCCTAGATTTTAGTCCCTGACAGGAAAGTAAGAGAAGACTCTCAGAGTTAGTAGATCCTTTTAGGTGAGAGCCACATCCAAGATATCTTTGAGCAAGGTGGCAAGTTATAAAATTCCCTAAGACTGCATTTTTAAGGATCATAAGTGAACTGCATTAAGTGAGGGAGGTTTTCTTTCCCCCAATCACATTGAATAAAATAACTTGCATTACATGGTGACAAGCAGCCTGTTTAAGCAATGCTTGTTGGACCTCACAGCTGAATTTTATGTGAAAAAAAATGCCACATTTCCCTTGCAATATCTGTCATTCATTGCTCAATTGAATGCACTGGATGGAGTTAAGTGTGCTCTACCATCTGAATTATCTTCTGTAGACAGCCATAGAATGGGGAGTTGCCCACTGCAGACAAGCAGCCCAGAGAATACAGTAGATTATTCATAATACCAGAATAGGATGTGAAGTTCAGTAGATGTTTCTCATGAAAATATACGTTTAAAGCACAGTGTAATATAGTTTGGAACAGGCTACATATTTTTGACAGAGGGGTTGAAAGAGTTAGCTTGCTGTTACCAAACACTGGAAATATAACATAGCTTGGGATTTTTGTCTGTTGAGATTTCATTTGATAAAAGTGACCCAGGATATATGTAACAGCTCCCTCCACAATAGAAGAAGTTATTTTAAACCTTTGACTTATTCAAGGTTTCAGGAAAGGGGAAACTGGGCCATTTGGATAACATAGAGACTGAGGCTTTAAGGGGTACCAGTCTGACACCCCCTGAAGTAATGACAACATCAATTGATGGTCTGACAGTCCCTTGCAGGAATGTAAACTATTTCCTCTGAACTTTGCTCCATTCCCCCATAGCTTGGAGGTCCTTGGATCAATATTAAAAAATTGTGAATTATGTCGCCCCTAGCGGCTGCAAGGAGCTCTGTTAGTGATTTATCATGCAGTGAGCTGCTCACTGCAAGTCAGCAGTTTGAAATCAGCAGTGGTTCTGTGGGAGAAAGATGGGGCTTTCTCTCCATAGAGTTACCATCTCAGAAACTCACAGTGACAGTTCTACCCTGACCTTTTGGTCACTATGATTTGGCATCAACTCGGTGGCAGTTAAGTTTGGTTTTGTTTGACCTCCTACAAAGTCGAGGTTTATGACATGGCTTGTTTTTACTGTATCCTTTTAAAGGTTTGGACAAAGAGATCCGACTGTTTCTTTCTGTCAGCACTTGCAGGAATAAATCTAAGATTTCTATAATCAGTGCAGTCTCTGCCTTGGCTGGACAGTGACAGGCTCTCTCAGACCCCTTACAGGCAGCAGCATTATGATGTAAACTTAACTTGTGGAGCTATCTTGAAACAGTTAGGTTCCAGGAATGGGAAGGAAAAAAAGAAACCACACACTTAGAAGAGTCTTCTTAAAACCTACTTTCCTTCTAAGAATTTTCCCCTTTATCCCCAACACATAAAGTTCTGTTAGCTGATAGAATATATTCTCTCATAGGTCCAAGTAGCAAGAAAGTGAGCAATCAATGCAAATATCCCTAGTCATGTTTCCTGCAACAGGTAAAAAAAAGATATGTGAGGCAGGAAGACTTTCACCGACAATATCTTTCCACACAGTGTGGATTTGGAAAGTCTGTGTTCATTTTATAGCCTATATTTAACTTTCCAGTGTATTCATAAAACTGAAGAAGTTGTGTGGGAGCGTCTCCTAAAGTCTCTGTAAAATCTAAATTTTATACAAGCGATTCAAAACCTATACAACATTTAATGTCTTACCCATATCAGGAAAATAAATGTCAGATCAGTCACAAGCATTCTAAGAAGGAAAGGGACAACAGCACTGATCGATTTTAGTTACTTTTGTTTTCATCAATATTGAATAAGTTGTTGAAAGCACACGTATACATGCACAGACACAAATGCTAGGGTGCCTACATATTAATATTTAATCATTCATACCAAGCGCTTAACTTAAATAGTTTATATTAATAATCATTCAGGGGCACTGTGTGGCACAAACTTAAGTGGTCAGACTAAACCAGTGGGGTCACCAGATCAGTTGACAATGAACAACACCACCATTACTCATTTATATTTGTGCTCAGTGTTCAATAGGAATGGGAATTGTAATTAGAAATATAGATAAATGTGAAAATCAAAAATATGTAGTTTGAACAAATGGTTTTAATGATTCATATCACATAAATATACTACCTATCAGATGCATTCCACTCTTTGGGTACATTATTTATGGTGATGGTCTATGGAGTCATCCCCTAAAATAAGGATGTAAAGTATCCTTACATATGTACACATGTAAAGTGTGTACCCCTGTCCTTACATATGTACACATGTAAAGTGTGTACCCCTGTCCTTACATATGTACACATGTAAAGTGTCCTAAAGTAAAGGATAAAGTGTCCTGGCTAGGAACATTCATACCCCTCACATCTGTTTTCCAACCTTTTCTGTTGTTTCCTAGACGTTTGCAAAATTCTGATTGGGTAACAGTTACTTTCAGAAGCTAAATTTTCTTGATCTAATCCACAAGCACCTTTGACATAAAGAAGTCTGAGAGACGTGATCTATAGATCACCTGGGAGAATATTAAAAATGTTTCATCTCTCAGGATCATCTAACTAGTAATGAACTTACCAGATCCTCCAGATAAAATTTTCATTCTCTCAAACCTGGAAATTCTAAAAGAAACAATATCTCTTCAAAGCATGAAGATATACTTTTTAAATTTCAAACAGACATAAGTGTACCATTTCTCTTTACTTTTTCTTAATATTTTATAGAGAAATACTCTTTATACTTAAAATACTGGAAAGAAAATATAATTTGAAAGTTTCCTATGAAATATACTATCTTGTCTTCAGAAATAAATAGTAAGATTCAAATTTTTAAGTTGTAAAGCATCAGCTCTCTTTAAAAAAGTGAAAAAATAAATTTGGAGATTGTAATTATATAAAAAATCTAACTAGAATCCTTAAAACAATTTAGAAATGAAACAAAGTTGTATCTTTAAAAATATAGATGTATATCTCAAGATACATGAATATTTTAAGGTGATAGGTGAAATTGAAATGAGTGATGCCTATATCAAAAATATTTAATTGTATTAATCAAATGCCTAAAGCACATGCCTCATAGCATACTAAGTATGTTTTATATACTTTGAGCAACTTTTACGTGTATAGAATATTTGTACCACTGAAATTTTCTCTTCAAATTTATAGTAAGTATCATAAACATTACTCAGATTTATATTAATCTGTAATCCTATAAGACCCTTATAACTGAAAATAAATTTTAATGTTACTTCCATTAATATTTAATGATCATAGAGGACTTTGAAAACAGGTGACTTACCTCCCATTCATATCTCTGACTATATCAAAGTCAGGGATTAACTGAATTTGGTTTTGAGGGTGACTTTGCAGTAACAAAGTCATTTTGGCATTGATTGTTGGCACATTCCTTTCTCCTCTATACCTGGGGCATTACTTCAAGAAAATGTTACTATATAAATTTACTTTGGAATTTTTTGTTATTTTGTTTCATTTTTTAATGGGAGGAAAGTCTTCAAGTAAGCTCAGCAGAAATAATTCAGAAACTATATGAACCCAGTGTTGTCAATAAAACAACCAAGTGCCAAATTGCGATCATTATTATTGTTTTACTTAATATGTTTACCTGTATTACTTTCTTAAGTTTACCAATCATTCATTTTGAAATAATCTTTTTTTAGATGAGACAGTCCTAAGCCAATAGACCAGTTATACATATTATAATAATGAGAGAAAGTCTAAGAAAATTTCTTTCAGCAGAAGGATGTGAGCAGAAAAAAATTTCAGTTTTCTTATTTGTATATAATTTCTTATGGGGCCCTGGTGGTGTAGTGGTTATGAGTCGGGCAGCAGTCTGCTTGGTCACAGTTTGAAACCACCAGCAGCAGCCTGGGAGGAAGACTGTGCTTTCTACTCCTCTAACCAGTTATAATCACTGAGACACACATGGGGTCGCTGTGAGTCAGCATTGACTCAATGCCAGTAAGTTTAGTTTTTTATGTAATTTCCTAGATTACCCTATTTGAGCTACCCCTTATTCTAAATAGACCACTGGGGAGATATTTTATCATCTAAAGAGTAACTCAATAACAGTTCATTTTGGGCTTAGCATCCGCTTTTCAGGAGAAAAAGTAACATTTCATTATTATAATATTGGACTAGTTAATTGTGGTCGTTACATAATCCGATATCAATTTGGGACTTGAGAGGATTAAGAGTGAAGAGGTGGAGTCTAGTCTGTCAATCGAATCATAGCCAATGAGGCCTCTGTGTGGGCATGGCCTTCTCCTTAGGATTCTGGGAAATCGGGTTTATTTCCTCCTTGGAGACAGGAGACACCTCTCTCTACTCACTCCCTGGGAGACATTGCAGCTGACAAGACACATGGAACTATGCTAGTGCCCTGAACTGGAGAAGCCACATGGACCTACCCTGATGCAACCAGACCTCTGAAGCCAGAGAAGCCATGTGGAGACCCCTGCCAGCGTTGAGATGCTTACACCGCCACTGGATCCAAAGACTTTCTACCCACTGGCCTGGTATTGTCCTGCATTCAGCATGATTGCATGTGTTTCATGAGTCTGAAGAGGACTTTATAGATTGGTATCGGACATATGAGCTAATATCGGAATTATGGGCTTGGACTGGACTGAGTTGGGATGTTTTCTCAATATTTAACTGTTCTTGTATATAAAGCTCATCCGTATTCCCATTTGAGTGTCTATGAATTTGTTTCTCTAGTCCACCCAGACTGACACATTAATTTTTTAATTGATTTTAAATCAAAAGGAATTCCCAACTTGCTGTCATTGTTTTCTGCCTCTGGTGCCCTTGTCATGTGAAGATGCATTAAGAGGAAGAACAAATAAGGTCTGAGAGTGGGAGCCATCGTGGTGTCTTTGGTTAACATATCATCAGTTCTCATTTTTTTCTCTGCACCTTTCAAGGAAATAATAGGTTCAATGGACCCACGTCAAGTATTTCTCTTTCAGAATAATAATTTTAAATGTATAGTGCCCCTTAGATAATCTTAAATAGAAAATGTTCCCGAGTTAGTTATTAAAAATACAAAGAAGTAGTAAGACTGGAAGGGAATGAGATACAACAAAAGAAATTCAAAGTTGGAATTTGTATTGACTTAAAAATAGTTTTACCTACAGAGATTAAAGCTAGAACAAGTTCAATCTTCAGAGCATTTGAGTTAAAAGGGTATCATTTTATCTAAGTTTTCTGGAATGTGTAGATCCATCTTTTTATAATTGAAGTAATTATTATAATTTAATCATCTTTCTTTTATTTTATTAAATGTAGTACTTTTAATAAACTAGTAGTTAATGATTTCAAATTTCTGGGGAAGCCAGAAAAACAGTATATTTTGTTGATATAAGCTTCTTTAATCTACAGGTCTAGAATCTATCTCTAAAACATACCATAAATTAATTCTCCCATTTTTTTAACTCTTATTACCCATTTCTCCTTTTCTTCTAAGAAAGATTACAATAGTCCCTAAACAAAAAGGCAAAAAAAAACCCTACAAATATCTATATGTACTCCTGTCTCACTTATTGACATTGTTAGTTTCCAAAGATGAGGTCACCAGGTGAAAATCAACATTATATAAAAAAATGAAGGAGACCATATCACATTGCAAAATAGAAAATGCCTACATTATTTCTAACTAACAAAACATTCTGTAACTGCCAATTCATTAAACATCATACCACTGGCAAATTGATCCACAACCTTATGCATCATAGCCAGTGTTACCCTTGCCTTGGAGCTTGGTGTTTGTTAAAGTCAGACATACATCCTTACTGCACAAATCACTGGGTAGTAGACTTTTTTTACTGTTGTTGGAAACAACAAATGTTGGATGATGACTTATTGACTCTCCTTATCCAACAGTGCACATTTATGATGATAGTGCAAAGTCTACTTGTGTCGGCTTAAAGCCCTTGAGGAGCCATGTGTCCTGAATGAGAGAGTGCCTCCCTGAACTCAAGTCCTTGGATGCGAATAAAGTGAAAAGAGAGACCAAAACAGGGAGGGGGCAGGGAGGGGAGACACTTGAACACCAGTGGCACTAACCTGCACGTTGTTTTGTGATCTCACCAAACAGCCATCTGGTGGCTGTCCCAGGAGGAAGCAGAGCTGCAGCTGCTAACCAAGAGTCTGAGAGTCAGTGGCAGAGAGGTGCAGACAAGATGCACGCACTGAAGTGGTCATTTTGTTTCAGACCCAAGATCTGCCTTCACATACTTGGTTCTCTTGAGAGCAGGTAGTGGTGGCAGTAGGGTGGGTATTCTCCTGGAAAGCAAGAACTCCACATGGGTCAGGGTAGGACGGGTTCCGTCCTGGGTACAATCCTGACTCAGTTAGAAGAGAGATAGCAGTCTGAAGCCATCAATATACACAGCATTGGAAATGTGATGGGGCAGCATGCTCTGTCCTCTTAGGTAGTCTGAGTACTTTAGAGAAACAAATCCACAGAATCTCATGTATAAGAGAGAGTTTTATATAAAGGTTAAGTACACATCAAGAAAACATCCCAACCCAGTGCTGCCCAAGCTCACAAGTCCAACATTAAACCATATGTCCAACACCAATCCACAAAGTCCTCCTCCATCTCACAAAACAGATGCAAAGATGCTGATTGCAGGAGGAAAGCTGAGACAGTGAACGTGTAAGCATCTCAGCGCTGCCAAGGGTCTCCATACGGCTGCTCCAGCACCCAGGGCTGCATCGGGGTAGGTCCATGTGGCTTCTCCTCAGAGAAGTCTTGCAGAAAGTGAACCTTGCCAGCTAAAGAAGGGAACTGGCTAAGGAAGCTCCACCCTGGTCCGACCATCAGAAAACAAGAGTCCCGAGAACTAGAAAGGCGAGACTCACTGAGCCATTTATCCCTCTGCCCTTCAATTAACCCCACATGTGTTTATTGGCCAGGTTACCACAATAAACTAACTAACTCAGTCAGGGTAGGGTGAGTTCCCTCCTGGGTGCAATCCTGACTCAATTAGAAACAACATAGCATAGCAGTCAGAAGCTATCGATACACACAGCATTGAAAATGTGATGGGGCAGCACACTCTGTCCTCTTGGGTTGCTGTGAGTCAGACTTGACAACTCTGGATTTGGGAAGGAGACAGACCTTCAGTGAAGTGGATGTGACATGTGATGGCAGCCATGGGTTCAAACATACAACTGCAAGAGGCACAAGACCAGACAGCATTGTGTTAAATTGCACCTCGCAGTGCTATTACAACCAGATCTTTTTTAAAAAGGGTATATAACCTGGTACCTAACAACCATAAATATGTGTAAAATATTCTGATGCCAAGCAAAATAGTTTAAAAGGCTTACTGATATACTAATTAAGATAATATAATAATATGTTATCCTAAACCAGGCCCCTTTTCATCTCACCCTGCTTTCATCTCCATCTTAATCTATGAAAACTGTGTTAGATTTGATTTTGTAGGGAACAAAACCAGTGTCCACTTTAGATTGATAGAGAGAGAGTGAGAAGCCCCCACAGCCACAGACTGGAAGCTGGAAGATCTTCCCAAGTCACATAGCTGCCTGGGCTGGACCACAGGGAAAAGGACAGATGGACCAGGAGGATGAAGGAGGAAGATGAACAGGAAATCTTTGCTGGTGGATGCAGAGGAGGTCATCAGGTCAGATGTTAGGTTCTAACGGCTCTCAGGATCAACAGACTATGTGGCAGCCCAGGTAGTTCCCCAGATCAGAAGGCCCAATGGGCCACGGACCCACATCCCAAGAAGCCAGATGCAGGAGACAGACCTGCAGGAAGAAAGGGAGAAAGGTGTTATCCTTCGTGTGTATATATGCATATGAAATACTGATCTGTGCTGGGCCATTAGCACAACTGTTGCTATGTTTGCTCCTTTTCAGAGAGGGTCTTCTTTTTCACTCCCCCTCAGTAATCTTCTTTTCCCGTAATTGGTCACTCCTGGTAACACATCCACTGTGAACAAGGAAAGTCCCGCTGTCCTCACTTCTAAGGAATGCTTTGGCTTTACTTCCTCTAAGACAAATGTTTTCTTTCTCCTGAACTCCAATATATCCAATATTCTTTGACAACACCATAATTCAAATAAAAAAATCAGGTTTTTTAGTGTTCATTTTTCCTTGTCAATTATTCAGATACATATGGTGGTGGAATCAGACAGCAATGGACTGATCCTGTTTGCTATATTTCTAATAGTGTAATTTTCCCACATATCATTAGGTTTCTAATCTAAGATTTTCATTTTCAGCTAAAATATAAATTGGTTCTAAGAACATGATATAGAAAGAAATTCTCAGCCTTGTCTGATCTGACTGAAAAAATATATATATCACAAACAGCACCAGGGTTCTTATTAAGTATTTGCTGCTTATAATTTTTCATTCCCCACAATTCTGAATAGAGATTGCATGATAGTCACACATTCACTTTACTATAATAGTTAATAGTTTATTTTGTGTTAAGGAGCTTCTTTAAAGGTGGGACAGGAGGAATATCAGAGAGCTAATGAGACAATTATTTGAACACATTGAAGTATTGAGGCACAACAGGGAATCTACTCTGTAGTAAAATACCTTTGAACTGAACAGTAATAGTGCCTTAATCGTGTAGTGAAAAGCATCAACTCATCTCTCAGAAGGAAATAAAAGTTAATTGGACAAATGTCCCTGACTTCTGACCCACAGTCTGATTTATATGAGGATAAAATAAATAGCACTTACATTATATTCCTTGAGAAGTATTGAGTTGATTTTCTTAGCCCCTAAGTTCACTGTGGCGTCTATTTTAAATTCTCACTGTTGCATTCATTTAAAAAAAAAATCTGTTTGTGGCCTTAAATTTAGTATTGTTTATCTTGTTCCCAAGATCACTAGTCTTACAAGACACATTAAGTGGTCCGTCAGGAATTTTAGCTGCTATCTTATTTTCAAGGAAGATGGATGATATAGAGGTCTTGATTCCCAGAGAGATCCCTAGAAGAGTGGAGTGTAGAACACCAGAGTGCAGCTGTGCTGATTTCTGGCAAGCCCCAGTGAGGTCAGGACATTAAACATCATGTCAGTGAATAAAGTCTTCATTACAGTCAACTCATTTGTTGCACATGCAGCTTTGAAATCATTTAAAAGGTTTGGTAGTTATATACTCTGTTGTCAATTTGAGAGGATTAAGAGTGAAGGTGTGAATTTTAGTCTGTCAATCAGATTGCAGCTTGATGACCTCATTTGGAAGCGCTAAGGAGATCAATAGTTTGCTGGAGGCAGGATGCAGGCTTACTCTCTGGGAAACACTGCATCTGGCAAGACACAAGGAGCTACTTCAGTGTCCTGCACTGGAGGAGCCATGTGGAGACCCCTGCCAGCACTGAGATGCTTCTACTGCCACTGGATCCACAAGACTTCTCACCCACTGGCCTGTGATCTTCCTGCATTCAGCATCATTACATGTGTTTTGTGAGTCTGAAGAAGACTTTATAGATTGGTATCAGACATATGGGCTAATATCAGATTTATGGACTTGATCTGGACTGAGCTGTGATGTTTGCTCAATATTCAATTGTTCTTGTATATAAAGCACTTTCTTATAAACATATGGGGGGGTCTATGAATTTGTTTCTCTAGTCTACCCAGACTAACACAACAGGCTTCAACACTTTCTTGCATTTGCTAACTAAGAACGATAGGCACTTGTCCTGACCTAACTACAAATTAGATTCAAAGATATATTTAAGAATTAATTGAATTCATAACATGGGATCTGCCTGCATTTGTCTCGAGTAAGCAAAATGTTTATCAGAAAGTCTACTCTGACAGTTTTCATGAAAAGGAAATTAAATTTAAATAACAGTCCTTCGAATGCTAATAAAACACTGTTGACTCTGGAAAGAAATTTGCAAGAAAATACGTTTCTATTCTAAGACATATTTTGTAGGGGCAGATTCTCCTTCCAGGCACAGATTTTTGAGGTAATTGGAAAAGGCAATTTCCCAAAGGAAATATTATCTTATAGTCACTACTATCTATTAGCTATTAGTGTTACTATAGACATTTGTTTTTGATTGCTAGTAATAGCACAATAAAATTCTGTGAAAAAGTAAACTGAAAGATAGGATATAAATATATTGAATTTGCATGTAATGGAATATAAACAATTTCTCAGAAAATATGAATTATATTTCACTGATAACAATAATTTAGACAAAGTATCCTATCAAAAATCATGCTTTACATCACACGGAAAGCTAGTTGTGTTCATAAAAAAAAAGGAACAAAACAGCTTCCTTTTGTGTCAGCCTCACAGGAAACATGACCCCCTAAGAAGTATGGATTCTGTTAAATGAAGGCTCGATTTGCTAACAGAACCTATGGAAAGGAAGTACAGTATTGGAAAAAAGCTCAAACTTAATCACTGAATTATAGTAATTTATCCACTAGAATGAAGGAAGCATAACATAAAAGAAAAAATATTAGCATGATCTAAAATAAAGTCGAAGTTTGCTGTTCTGAGCAACTTCATACCATTATATCAAGTACAATATATATTTTTTTAATTGTGTGTTGAAGACAAAGGCGAGAAATAGCCTCTTTTCTGCATCACACTGTCCAGTCAACTCTGACGCATGGTGGCGCCCTCTGCAGGGGAGCAGAACTCCACAGAGTTTTCAATGTATCTTTAGAACAAGATTGCCTCTGAGTGGGCTACAATTTCCAACCTTTTTGTTAACAGCGGAGTCTATTAACCACTTATACCACCGGGAGCTCCATCACACACGCAGAGCCAAACATTGATCATCTGCTGCATTTGACAGCTTCTCTTACCTCAAATGGACAGAGGCTCTGCAGTTCGATCCATGCTATAATCACTGTTAATATTATATCTCCTCTAATCAAAATGAGCTGAATTATGGGATACACAGGAGCAATATCTCATATCAGGTGCTTAGTTTTCATTGAAAGCGTGCCTTCTTTTGTAATACAAGTACGCATTTTGTAAGCACATCTCTGTTTCCATAGTTTGGTTGTGGCATTGGGTGTTGGGTCTCTTTCTGGCAAAGAGACTTCTCTTCCAATTATTTGGCTAAGGTACAATGGCTGCTGAACTGGTAGGTATGGAAATGTTAATATATTTGATTAAGTAAATTTTGATATATAAGATCAGATTTCAATATATAAACTTGAATTTTAGTTTTTATATTATAAGCCATTTCCTGTCATCTGACTCTGTCTTCTCTCAGAGAAGACAAGAAATGTCGCACCAAGGCTCAAAGCCGTAGGCTGAAGGTTGAGCACTTAATACACTAAGTGCCTCTTTGATGAAGATGAACATAAGGGTCCTCACTCTGTAAACAATGTTAGCCTCTATGTCCAAAATATCATCTTTTCGGGTTTTTTTTAGTTTTATACTGTGTTCTTAGACTAGATTTAAAGATATGACTTTGTTCCCCCACTAAAGAGAAAGACAGTGACAGACTTGCGACCCTATTTTGTCAAGAGAAAGACAAGTGGTTCAACTTTCTAAGATTTTTTGATATTTTGGATCCTGGTTTTGACATCTACCAGGCCACTCAAATTTACCACCACCTGTTGTCTAACTAATATTACTAAGATAGTAGCCTAAGCCTTCTAAATGAGTTCTTAGTCCATTTATAAACAGTGCCTTGGGGAATGTCTTTTCTTATAGAAAAAAAATATCAGGGCTCAGTTATATATCCTGCATGAAAAAGGGATTTAGATTTAATTTCTGCTGGCTCCAACCTGCCAAAGTAAAGTAGAAATGTGATTAGTCTACATGGTTGTGGTTGTTAGGTGAGTCAAGTCATTATTCTAACCCACAGCAATCCTGTGTACAACAGAATGAAACACTGTGTGGCCCAGAACCATCCTCAGAATTGTTCTTATGTTTGAGCCCATGGTTGTAGCCATGTGTTAATCTGCCTTGTTGAAGGTCTTCCTCTTTTTCGCTGCCCTTCCACTTCACCAAGTAAAGTACCTTCTCCAGGGACTGGTCTCTCCTGATCACCTCTCAAAAGCACTTTAAACTAAGTCTCACCCTCCTTGCCCCTAAGGAGCCTTCTGCTTGTACTTCTCCTAAGAAACCGGCTTACACTTTTGGCAGTCCATGATACTTTTGATAGTCTTTGCCAACACCTTAGTTCAAATGCACTGATTCTTCTTTGGTCTTCCTCATTCAATGCCCCACTTTCATATGCACATGAGGCAATTGATTTTAAACCATGCAGTATGCCCTTGTTCTGTTAGCACAAATGCCTCTTGATCCATGTACAGATTCTGCATGAGCGCCATTAAGTGTTCTGGAATTCCCATTCTTTTCAAGACTATCCATAGTTAATTATGATTCATATAGTTAAATGCCTATCCAATCAATGATGCACAAATGAACATTAGCCTATATTTAACATTTTAATTATTTTATTGATTTGGAAAAGAAGCAAGGAAGTTGGGCATTTTAGCACCTACTGTATGCCAAAAACGTTATGCATTAACAACAGACTTTTTAATTGCTCCTTTAGAGATACCTGGAGTTATGTCTACTGGTCAAGTACGAAAGTGAGAATTAAGAAAGATAGGTGAGATAGGCGAGGCCTCGGTCTGCGTGCCTAACATTGTTGACTTAGAGCCCATCTTTCACGGTGCTGATCCACATACAGTTTCATATCACATGTTCTTCTTAGGGGCTGTCAAGTGGGGTCTGACTCACAGTCATACTATGTACAGCACATAAGACATATAAATCTTTTTTCTTTTTTAAGACATATAAATCTTTATGCAGGAACCTGTTAGACTATCTTGCACTATATTCTGCTTTTGTGGTCATTTATTTGTACAAAAATGAAGGATTTACCTTGATTGATTATATTTTTCTTTATTCAATCACACTTTATTCTGCCCACAAATCAACTCTGTTAAGGTATTGGAATATCTTCTTTGCTGATTAATATGACATCTGATCCTATGAACATCACATGACCTGAAATTTTGTGTCATTGATGCCTCTTCACAAGCCATTAATAAAACAAAATGTGTCCTCTAGTACAGATCATAACATGGACACTCGGGGAAATTCCACTACAACAGTTATGCCCTGGAGAGTTGTTGACCAGTCTTTCAAGACTAGTCGTTCTAGAAATAATCATTGGGTAAATCAAAGAGCAACTCCTGGGGAGAGTGCTGGGCTCAGGAATCTTACAGAGGCTCCTCCCAGATTTGCTTTCTTCTATCAAACCTTAAGGGAAAGAAATAATCTTAGTGACAAAATTCTCAGTATGAAATTATCCCTGCCCTTGAATTCTCTCTTTATTAATATACCAAATTCTTCAGTAAGTAAAAATGCTCTAACTTTGCTTTAAATAGCAAGTCTTTCCTGGGATTCTGGTTAAGGAAGGTATAATTCCCGACCCCTACCAATCCCCACCCCCAAGCAAGCCAACACAAATCTTTTCAGCTCTGTGCAAAGTAATTCAATTTGTGGTTATGGAATCTGACAGCCTTGATTTAGCATTGTGTTCTGACACTTAGCTGTAGGGTGACCTCAATAAAACCCACTAATGTCTTAATGAAAAATGTTCTGTAAACAATTGCTACTAATAGTGGGAGTAAAAATAATAGTAGTGTATTGATGTTATTATTACCATTTATCAGAATACATAAATTGATACTGGCTTCACCTTGTGATTCTGAAGGTGTTTCCAAGTCATAATTCTATGCTTCTGACATAAGAATTTTAATTCCAGTTTTTCTTGCAAAATCCTCTTCACCGTAAAAAGGAGAAAGAGCTAGAGAGAAGCAGACACCGGGAGAGAAGGAAAGAGAACAAGAAGGGAGGGGTGCAGAGGAGAAAGAAAAGTTGTTTACATTACAACTTGACAGCTATTGTTTTTTTCTGATCTTATTGTTTTTTTATTGTGTTCTATCCAGTAGTATGTATCTAATATTAAATATCGTTGTTTATTATCTTTTTGAAAATGACTGCTAAAAAAGATTATAAATCTATCTCTGATCAGTGGATGGTTTTATTTACTTAAAACACTTAATTTGTGGTCTTTGACAGGGTACCTGAAAGCATTTCCTTATGTTTGACAGTATTCTTAACACAAAGTTTATAATCCTTCACCTCTTGATAATTATCCCTACTTACTTGATACTCAGTTCATATTTTGTGCATGTTCATTTTTATCTCAGGGTTCATTAGATAGAAACTGTGGGCAGTTATATTGCTTTCTGAAATGTGTCCTATTATTCCACCAAGGACAGTGAGAACATTTTTGAAGCGTTTAATAAAAAAAGGAGAAAATCCCTTCATGTTAAAAGTGAAAGGGAGAACTTCATCTTCCACTCAGTCATCCTTCCAAGAAGTTTATTTCCCAACATCTTGTTCCTCATTCTAGAATATAAAAGGCATTCAAATTCATTTCCCTTCTCAAGGTGTTACGACTTATGTGAGGCAGGCTGTCCCACTGTGCAAAGTGCTCCCTCCTATCTAGGCCTCACAAACACTAGGCATTGCCTTACCCTATTTGACAATGTGTGATAAGGATTTGGAAAGAATCAGAGGAATACATAAAGAAAAATAAAAGTGAAGTCAGCTCCCACCTCAAGTAGGACTTTTATGGTTTAAAATGTGAGAACTTAGATTAGAATATTGAGCCAAAAAAGGGAAAAAATCAAGAAAGCTCTAAGTTATTATAACCTTAAAGAATGCACAGTCATTGAAATACTGAAAACCATCGACAACAAATCTTAGGTATTTGTGTACCTCTTCTTCTCACGGAAAAGAAAAGAAACATTCGTATACTTTTATTTATTCATTTGATACCAATATGAATCAGAAAGTTACCTGCAGAAGTATTTCTACTTTATAGGAAAAAACAACAGTGGAAGAAAATGTTTTCAGGAAAGAAAATAGTAACATCAGCCTGCAACCTCCATATTAAACTGCACTATTCTGTAAGGAGGATGCTATCTTAGTCATCAAATAAAAAATTATGTAAAAACTGAGGTAAGCTTTTCCAGTATCCATATTAATAACTGGAAATTGAAAAGCGGAAGCACAGTTTTATATGAATGACTATTCTGTACAAAGTCCAAATTGGTTTCATAATGTATCTCACAAGTTACTAGCTAAAGAATTCCTTAACATAAGTGGGCTTTATTTCTCAAGCAGGTACTTGTTCACAGATAAAAAATAATACAGGTCATGACCCTTTCCTTAAGATTGAAACTATCAACCAAATTGAATTCTTCTAGCAAAGTTTTCACCTCATCTGTTGAGTGTAAAGAGAAAGCCACACTGTCACCATATGGAACTTTTACTAGTTGTATTCATTCTAACGCTCTCTAGGAGAAAAATACTGGGACTCAGCAGTTACATTATCTTTATCAGTATAGCATGTACTCTCGCTAGCCCTGGATCTGTCAGGGTAGATTACAGTGACGTGAACTTGCTTGGTATGACTCTTCTCGCCATAGTTTTTGTAACTCCTACCAAATGACTCGCTTGTCACTCCACATCCATAGCAATCCTTGTATAGCAAAATGAAACACTGCCCAATCCTCACAATTGCTCTGCTTGCAACCACTGTATGGATTATTCTCCCCCTGATGGTTTGCCTCTTTTTCATTCATCTTCAACTTTCAAATTCTCCTGATAACAGGTCCAAAGCACAGGAAATGAAATCTCATCAGTCTTGTTTCTAAGGAGCACTCAGGCGACACTTCATCTGAGACAGATCGGCTTGTTCTGCTGACGGTCCATGTGTTCGTTCTTCTTACAATAAAGATTCTGGGAAGCACCATAATTCCAGTGCGTCAACTTTTGTGCAATTGTCTTTATGCCTTGTCCAGCTTTCACATGGATATTAAGGGTTGAAAATACCATGGCTTAATTCAGGTGTACCATAGTCCTCAAAGTGATAGATAACCTTGCTCTTCAACACTTTAAAGAATTCTAGTGTGGCAGATTTGCCCAACTCAATGCCTCGTTTGATATCTTGACTGCTCTCTCATGAGTACCGATGATGGGTCTATGCAAAATGAAATTTTTAGGAATATGAAAATACGGTGTAGACAATTTTAACGTGTGGATTGCTCAGTTTTATCATTCCATTGGGCATAAAGGGAGCCATTTCAGAAGCAGGAAGAGGAATCCCGAGACCAGGTAAAAAACAGCTACCAGTGGAGTGCATATGAGATCCCCACCAGAAGTGACAGATGCGGGAGGAGCAGCATAGGCCATGGTATGGAGACTGTAAGACAGAGCAGAGTGGCTGAGGGGATCGAGTGAGTATACCAGAGCGCCTTCACTCTGCAAGCTGACTTCCAATAGAGTGCCCTTTGGTATTCATCAGCACTAAAAGAACTTTGTAACACTTGTCTGAGCAAGAAAGAGGCCAAGGGATCACATGGCTGAGACCTCAAGAACTAGAGAAACATGCTTCCTGGAATGGCTGAGAAGACACCTCCAACAAAAGTTCATTACCATTGCTGTTTTCTGATCCTGACTTATGAGGACCTGCTAACATTCCTAATATGCTCTATATTCATGATAATTGTGAGTACTGTGTGATCACTGCAATGGATTATTGAATCCAGCAGAGAAATCCAGTACCATAGGAAGGATGATTAGTGTCATAATAGAGTAAAGAAAGACAGTAGATGGAGGCATGTCTTATCACTGCTTCACAGGAATCATCCTCAGGAATCGGGTGCTCCTCCTTTGTGAAGCTGGGGAAGGTCATAGGTGGCTTCCATGCCATGGCCTTGTAGATAGACAAATAAAATTAAATGGAAGAATACTTCAGGTGGCCTCCTCTGACTGCACTGAGCCCAGCCTGGAACCTCACCAGGAGACACAAGGTTCTTTCCCACATCCACCTGGACGTGACAATCAGAGCTCACTAACGTGAAGTCCATTGTGACAGAAAAACATCTATGAGTTGAAGGCTGGAAACTATTAACAACATTATCCAAGCTCTTCAATTATCTGGTTATCAATTCACAGAAGTATATACTGTCAGTTGTGATGTCCAAATTACACACCCAAACTAAATGATTCTAACAGAATATCCTAGGTAGTATTCAAGGGAGTGTGGACACCTGGGTATTTTTCATTTGTAATTTTCATCATTATAGCTAGATCTTATGTTCCATTCTCAAAAGACTTCTCATTAAAATTGGAAAGTTTATTAAACTAGTGGAGTGTAATTTATAAAAATTGTTCCAGAGAATACACAAAAATTATCTCTCAAATAAGGTATGTGCACTAGAAAATTTTAACTTAAAAGAATTAATTTTGATTTAAAAAGAACTAATTTAAAAGAAATTGGGTATATCATTATTAAAAATTCATCAACGAAATATCTCAGGTAAAGGTACTCATCAATGCAGATTCCCTAATGAGGGGTCTGTAGGATTCATAGCACTTCCCAGCATTGATCTCAAACTCTTTTTATCGATATTCTTTTCTACTCAGTATTTTAAGTATAGTTGAGTATTAATTTATTATCTTGGAGTGGAGTCCATGTTTCCTCCTCCCTCTTGTTGCTGTAGTTAGCTGCTGCCAGGACCGTTCTATCGCATAGCAGTTCTATGCACAACACAATGAAACTGTCCATTTCTACTGAATCCTCACAACAGTTGTTGGGCATGAATCTATTGGTCAATCCATTTCAGTTAGCTTTGCCTCTTTCTCACGGAGCCTCTACTTCAAGAAGCATAATGGGACTGGTCTTGCCTAATTACAAGGCCAAAGTACTTAGATGAAGTGTGAGATGAAGTTGCTCCATGCTTGCTTCCACAGAGCGCTCTGTACTATATCTAAGATGGATTTTTTTGTTCTTCTGACAGTGCATGTTACTTTCAATGTTTTTCACTAGCACCATAATTGAAATGCATTGATTATTCTTTCGTCTTCCTTATTCACAGTCTAACTTTCACAACCACATGAAGCAATTGAAAGTCCCAAAGCTTTGGGCAGGTGTCCCTTACTCCTCAAAGTGGCATCTTCCCTTTTTAACATTTTCCTCTTTAACATTTTAAAGAGCTTTTGTGCGGCAAATTTGCCTAGTATACTATATTGTTTGATTTCCCAACTACTGTTTTAATGAGTGTTGATTATAGTTTGAAGTAAAACTTAATCCTTGACAGCATAAAACTTTTAACCATTTATCATGATTATCTTTTGCTCTAGGCATGAAGATTATTGTTTTTTTCCATTGAGTTATAATCCATACTGAAGGATCCAGTCTTTGATATTCATCAGTAAGTGCTTCAAGGTCTTCCTCTCTTCAGCAAGCATGATGGGGTCAATTGTATATCCCAGCCTGTTCATAAGTCTACCCTCAGACTTAATGCTATGTTCTTCATACAGTCCAGGTTCTCAGACTGTTTGCTAGGCAAACAGATTGAATAAGCGTGGTCAAAGTATACAATTTTGACACACATCTGTCCTGACTGTAAACCCTGGGTACTCTTTTGCTCTGGTTGAATGACTCTCTTGTTCCAGGGACAGGTTCTGCATGGGCACTCTGAAATGCTGTGGAATTTCCATTCTTCGTGATGTCAATCATAGTTTGTTATGACCCACACAGTAAAATATCTTCTCATGGTCAATAAAATACAAGCAAACCTTCTTCGAATAGTCTTGACTTTCAAGCAAGACCTATCTTACATCATCAGGGGTCGCCTTCTTTCCTTGTCCTCTTCTTTATTTCTTGAATTTTGGGCACTCCCTGGAGCTGCACTGCTGTAAGTTTTTTTAATTATCTCCAGCTAATTTTAATTTTATATGAAGCAATTGAAAATGATTGAAATCTGATATTAATGATAGTATTCAATAATTTCTATTTTGACTAATTGTTCACCTTTATTTGCAATGGACACAAATATAAATCATTTCCAGTCAATTGTCCAGGTAGCAGTTTTCAAAATTTTTTCACTAACCTACTGCTTCCAGTAGTAATATTCCTTGACCCTGTATTTATATCTAGGTATTAAACTTTTTCATTATATATTTTAAAACTTTAATTTTAATAATTTTAGTATTTAAAATACAGGCCCAAATCAGACCCTCTAAAGACTACAAAAAGTATATGAGTTAATTATGATAATAAAAGTAAAACTGAAGAAAGGACAAATGGAGTAACTTGGCCCTTTATATTATATGTAAGCGTATAATATATGGAAATATTACTCTATTGCTAAAAAAATCATATAAATTTTCTTTATGCTTCTTTAGTAAAAACTGAATTCCTATCCCCTTTCTGTCTTTTATGTACTCCTTTAAAACAATGTGCTACTATTAAATATTGTGTACTTTTTTAATGAAAATTCATTTTTGACCAAATAAAAAAGAAGAAAAAGAGTCTAGTCATGGCAAAATTAATCTACAAATTCAAAATTCAATGCATTTTTCCAGCTCTAAGAATCATACATCAGAGCTTTAAAATGTCTCAGTGACATACAAAAATTCTACCTTCAAGATATTAAAGAACATATTAATGATACTACAAAGGTAATTGAACCCAACTTTGTGGGGAAATACTTTTAGCATTTTCCTTTGGGCAAATATAGTTCCTAAGTTTAGTTGAGATTCTTTAAGAGACCTAATGTTTCTAACTTGAAAATCTATAAAATAAGAGAAAATATTAATGACCTCAGTTCATACATTTTGCACTGTTACCTTTCTACTTTCTGTCCTTTTCCCAGGCTGTACAGCTTATCTCACACTTTCTAATCAACATCTCACTTTTGTCTCATGCCAAACAAATGAAACCTGAAATCATCTGCATGATCAGACCACTATTGGCATCAAAAGAGACACAACAGGCAGCTAATCCAGACGCTGTTACTTCTCGGAAGGTTTTTCACACTGGTCAGGCAAAAATGTAATTCTGTGCACTTCATCTAATTAAAACATATAACTTTAATTTAACCTATAGTTACTGATTTATGCTATCTTCAGTTTATGATGAATTAAATTTACAATTATTTTTGAATATTTTATTTTTAGTAATATGTATGACATACAGTGTTGCAATGCATAATTTGCTGGTATCAATAAATGTTGTTCACTCACAAATATTTAAAGTTTTATTTATATATTACTTACAATAAAAGTCAATAATCATAGGGGAAATAAGAGGTATTCATCACATCAACACTCATTTATGGGGGAAACATTAGGAAGGACCTCCATAGGAAATTGGGGCCTACCTGAAAATTATAGGATTAGAAAATAAATTGTGTCACAACTTTGTTCTGTTCTCTGATAACCATCAGCCTAGAAACTGGTGACCCAGTCCAGGTAAGGAAAACAGTCTGGGTCAGTTGAATCAGGGTTGGATTGTGGGACAGGAAAAGCAAAGGGATGGATGTTCTAGACAATTAATTAGGAAGCAGAAATCATAGAACTTAATGATTATGGAAATGCTACAGTGTGTGTGTATGTGAGAGACAACCATTTCTTTCAAATCATTTTATAGGGGCCTCATACAGCTCTTTTCAAAACACATACATACATGCACTGTGTCAAGCACATTTGTACATTTGTTGCCATCATCATTTTCAAAACATTTTCTCTCTACTTGAGCCCTTGTTATCAGCTCCTCATTTTAACCCTTCCCTCCTCCCTCCCTCCCTTCCTCGCCCTTGATAATTTATGAATTATTATTTTTCATGTCATACACTGACCAATGTCTCTCATCACCCACTTTTCTGTTGTTGGTCCTGAGGGAGGGGGGTTATATGTAGATAATTGTGATCAATTTCCCCTTCTCCCCCACTTTTCCCTTCACCTCCTGATATGGCTCCTCTCATTATGGGTCCTCAGGGGTTTATATGTCCTGGATTATCTGTGTTTCCAGCTCTTATGTACCCATGTACATGCTCTGGACTAGCCAGATTTGTAAAATAGAATTAGGATCATGATGGTGGAGGGGGGAGATATTAAAGAACTAGAGGAAAGTTGTATATTTCATCGGTGCTATACTGCACCCTGACTGGCTCGTCTCTTCCTTGTGATCCTCTGTAAGGGGGTGTCCAATTGTCTACAGATGGGCTTTGAGTCTCCACTCTGCACTTCCCCTCATTCACATCGATACGATTTTTTGTTCTGGGTCTTTGATGCCTGATACCTGATTCCATCGACACCTCATGATCACACAGGCTGATGTGCTTCTTCCATGTGGACTTTGTTGCTTCTCAGCTAGATGGCCACTTGTTCATCTTCAAGCCTTTAAGACCCCAGATGCTGTATCTTTTGATAGCCAGGCACAGATGCTGTATCTTTTGATAGCCAGGCACCATCAACGTTCTTAACCATATTTGCTATGCAACCATTTTGTCTTTAGGGATCGTGTCAGAAAGGTGAGCATCATGGAATGCCAGGTTATTAGAACAAAGTGTTCTTGCATTGAGGGAGTACTTGACTAGAGGAACAATGTCCATCTGCTACCTTGATACTTATCATATAAATATATGTACATAGCTCTATTTCCCTGTCATTACATATAAATATATTTATATATGTACCTGTCTGTATTTAGACCTCTATAAAGGCCCTTTGCCTCCTAGTTCTTTCCTCTATTACCTTTTACTTTCCTCTTGTCCCACTATCATGTTCAGCCTTCATTTGGGTTTCAGTAATTCAGAGAGAGAACTATTATGGACAACTTCCAATATCTGAGTTAATGAAAATAAGGAATATATAAAACCCATGCATCCATTGCAGCAGATAGTAGAGTACTTAGTGTGTAACTGAAAATTGAGTGAAATAGAAATCCATATAATTCCTCTCGTATTATTAGAAAGCTCATATGTTTATTAGAATACAGTAAGGTTTTAAAGCATGAAAAACATTAAAGCAAAACAAAAATAATAGTTATACTTTAGGCTATTTGGCTGAGTAATTGCAGTTATTTCACTAGCATTTTAGGTTTTTACCACAATCTATATATATTTTAAAGTTTTGGTGCAATGATCTGAGTTAAGATGTTTTATTCAACATTTAAAAAAGCCTATTATATTTATTCATGTGTTCGAGTGGATGATTTTCAAGTATTTATTTCCCTTGTTCAAGTAAAAGTTATTCCTCTTCACTGAGTAGTATGTCTGCTGCTATCTCATTCCTAATGCCTGTGCATTAACACATAGAGAGCACTTTTAAATAGTGCTCAGCATCTGATCCACTCTCAAATATTCACATATGCACAGCGGTAAATCACGGGGTCCTTGTTGGAAGCACTAAGGAAAGCAATAAAAGAGAATGAAATGCTGCCTAAAAATAAAACCCTACAGAAAGGCTCAGATAAAACCTAAATAATAATTATACAATGAAGTTGAACACTTAGCTAGTCCAAGGACCTTGTATAGCATGGATGAACACTGCCCTAGGTCAAGCAGAAAAAACCTCAAGAGGAGGTAATGATATGGCAGCAGCTTCCAGAACTGAACTGAACATGAAATTAAAAAAAAAATGTTGCAAGCTATAAAAGCAAAACAAAGCCTGACTCTAATTGTCTGAGAATCAATGCATTTGAATTGTGTTGCTGGAGAAGAGTACTGAACGTACCATGGACTGGCAGAAGGACAAACAAATCTGCCTTGGATGAAGCACGGCCAAGTGCTCTTTACAGGCAAATATGGCAAGACTTTGTTTTACATACTTTGGACATATTGTCAGGCGACACCTGACAACTGACCTGCCGACCATGAATTACTCCTACTCTGAAGCCACTAGTTTGTAGCATTCCTGAAAATCTTCAGTTCATTAGTCCTGAAAGGTAATCAAATCACAAGAAGCCTTTACAGCTGATCTACAAAATGGGAATCAGAGTGGACTTCCCACTTCTACAACTGTCTGAGTAATTTTCATAATATAAAATCTCTCTCTCTTCCTCTGTAGGTAGATATGTATATATATCTAGATAGATAGATATAATATAGATATAGATGTAAGTATAGGTATTGGTGTAGGTGTGGGTGTGGGTGTTGGTGAAGATGTAGGTAGAGAGATAAAGAGATAGAGATCTATAGATATATCTATAGATATAGATCTAGAAATAGAGATAGATGACCCACTCCTAAGAAATGCCTGGGGTACTGGAAATTGAGTCAGGAAAAACTAAAGAAAGATCTATATGTATGAAAGACAAGGCATTCTATTCCCATAAAGAGTTACAGTCTCAGAAACCACGGGGGCAGTTCTACCTAGTCCTGTAGGGTCAATATGAGTTGTAATGGACTCCATGGCATTGAATTTGGTTTGGGGTGTGTGTGTGTGTGTGTAATGAGATAAAGGTATATACTTATATACGTGTGTATGTATAGATGAGAATGATGGGATTTTCTACTCCTGTTAAGAGTGAGAGGCCCTGGAACAGTTCCACTCTGTGCTCTCTGAGTCCCTATGAGTCGGCCTTGAGGACTAAAGGGGAAACACAGGGAGGCAGTGTGATGCACGATGTTACACCAGGGAGTATGCAGTGAATGAGATGAAATCATGTATATGAATTAGTGAATATGATACTGATGACCTATGCTATAAACCTTCACCCAATTTACAATAAACTGCTATAAAAAAGAGAGAAAGTCTCATGGAGCACAGTACTTTGACAACAGGAGGCCTCTGTGAATCAGAATGGACTTGGTAGCAATTGTAAACTGTAAAGTGTGTGTAAATATATGAGTGTGTGTATTTGTGTGTGTTTGTGTGTGAGAGAGAGAGGGGGGGAGAGAAAGGACAGAGGAATGAGGTTTAAAGAGTTTGTGGAAATTTCTTTTTTTTTATACAGGTATGTTTTATTTTTCAATGTTACACATTTTATTGCATTATATTTATTTGATTATATATTTGACTTGTTTCTTTTCTTGCTTTTCTTTATTTAAAACTTTTTTTTTATTTAAACATTTTATTAGGGGCTCATACAACTGTATCGCAATCCATACACACATCAATTGTGTAAAGCGCATTTGTACATCATTCTCAAAACGTTTTCTCTCCACTTAAACGCCCAACATTAGGTCCTCATTTTTCCCCTCCTTCCCTGCTCCCCCCTCCCTCATGAGCCCTTGATAGTTTATAAATTGGTATTTTGTCATATCTTGCCCTGTCCGACATCTCCCTTCACCCACTTTTCGGTCA
>NW_022103968.1:44094552-44096746 GCF_000313985.2 Echinops telfairi
TACATTTATAGGTTTAGTATTAAGGTAGCAGAAGGACATTGGGCCTCCACTCAAGTACTCCCTCAATGCAAGAATACTTTTTTCTATTAAATTGTCATTCTATGATGCTCACCTTCCTGACACAACCGCTGGAAATTTCTATTATCTTTTAATTCTATCTTTTCCATGAAGTTTTGAAGCCCCTTTGTATGCATATATATGAGTACATATCTCTGCGCATTTAACAAGCATTTAACATAAGGATAGGAGGTATTGATACTATACTTGATCTTAGCCAAAAGGTAGAGAAACGATTGGATAGGAGGTAGTGATGTGGAATAAAAACTGATCTGCTGTTTTCAGACAATCATGAGTGGGCATCTTGCCAGTTTCATTACTTACTCGGTGCCTACTGCAGTTAGGCTTCCTTAATTTACTGAAACTAAGTGTTATGGGATTGAACTGTGGTCCCCATACAGAAAGGCTCAAGTCCAAGCTCCAGCACCAGTGAACGTGGCTTTGTTTGGAGAAACAGGAGCATTTGTTTTAGACGCTCTCATTTAAATTAATGACGTCATATAGGCACAGACTAGCTCAATCCTAAAACCTCACAAGTATTATTTCAGGAAATACATGGCAACAAGGTTGTGGACAAGGAGAACACAACTTCTGAGGATCCATTTACCAGACCCAATACTGAGAAATGCCCGGGGGCTAGTGGAAACGGAAAACAACAAACAGAAACAAATCCACTGTCCTGGAGTTCATTCCAACCCATGGAAACCCTATGACAAGGTCGAAGTGCAGCGGTGGGTTTCCAAGACTGTTACTCTTAACCAGAGGAGAAAGCTGTTCTTTATCCCAGAAGCGGAATGAGTCGGGAAAACAATCGAAAGCCAACAGAAAGTATGAGCTTGGCTCTGCTGACTGACACCCCAAATTGGGATGTTTAGACTCCAGAATGGTGAGGAAAAAAATTATTTCTTTTAAAGCAAAAAGAAAAGGATTTAACTACCTAATTATTTTCCACCCATTTAATTTTGTCTTTCACTGGCAAAAAGCTGACGTGAAAGCGATCAGAGTATCCCTTTAGCAGCCGATCATATTTAGGACATTAAGGGATTAGCTAGACTTCAACTGGAAACAAAACAGGCAAAAGAAAAACCACAAGCCATCAGGTCAACTTTATCAAAGATCATTTTATTTACTCCAAAGCAAACGCATTCTGCGTTATTTCATTCCAGCCCAGTCAGCTCACACAGGCATCCGCTGAGATAACTGCATTCTTCTGTAATAGTTCGTTATCTCCGGACTAGCCCGAGTGATCTGCATAAAGGAACCCATTCACCAGTCTAAGACCTCTGCCAGGGAAGAGATATAGTTAAGAACTTCCCTTTATCCCTCACCTCCCAGCCGTTGTCTCTGAAGTGCTTGTGAGCCTATATTTTAATAGGCTTTAGTAAGCTCCTCTGTGCTTAGAGCTAGGGTTTCATTTGTCCTTTCATCCACTTCATCCCCTGGAAAGCTGAATCCCTATGGTTTTCACTTGCCCAATATTGACTTTTCCAGATCAGAAATGGCAGGGTCTTCTCATTTTTCAACCAATAAAGGCAATTAATTGTCCCTTTATCTTTCATGTTACCATGTACTGTATTCCATTCCGTTATGGCCAGGAATGACCCGTGGTCACTAACATAGCTTCTCTGTTATGCCCAAGCACTGGCTCCATAATCCACTTCCAACTCCTCCTTTTCCCCACAGTGGGATTTCCGTGACAACATGAGTAGTTTTCAGGTTAGAAAATGTCCTTATTCCTATCTAGGTATCAACTTCTCTGCACCCTCAATAAGTATAACAAGAAATATGAGCATGCATATGGGCGTCAAACTTGCATGCATTCTCTCTTGGATATTTTCAATAAAATATTTTCTAAGTAATATAATTTTATTAATTCAATAAAATATTAAAGATATAACCCACAGCATTGAGCAAAATGGACAATGAAGAAATAAAATATTTTAAGAAAGACCTTGACATTTTAATTTACTTTATTTTTATATTGAAATAATTAAATATTTTATCATTTAGCTAGGAGTTATGTCTCAACTTTTTTTTTCTTTTTGTTGTTTTTTTTTTAACATTTTATTAGGGGCTCATACAACTGTTATCCCAATCCATACACACATCAATTGTGTAAAGCGCATTTGTACATCGT
>NW_022103968.1:44098368-44124327 GCF_000313985.2 Echinops telfairi
GTCCCGTTGTTTTCCCCTCCAGATTGTTCATCTAGCCTGTCCTATCCAGACAGGCCTGCGGAATGTCTCAACTTTTTACAGGTTCCCTCATATATAAATGTCTACAGTATAGTATCACTTATTTCACATTGCTGATATGATAATGTAATGAAATAATCAAAGGTTTTCAAGATTCTCTTGATGTGCACATTAAAATTCAATTTTCCACTACATACAATACCTACATGCTTGCATTTATATCTATCTCTATCTATTATCTATCTAGCTGTCATCTATCTATCTCACTCTTATCTTTTTCCTTCTAAGTAATACCAAAGTAGCCTTGGTGGTGCGGTCATGAAAAATATTGGACTGCTAACGGCAAGGTTGGCAGTTTGAACCCACCAGCGGCTCCATGGGAGAAAAACCAGTTCATGTGCATATGTGCACTGCCCTCTAGTCAATGCCCACTCATAGTGATTCTAAAGGACACAGTAGACCTGCCTGGGAGTGTCTGAGGCTGAGTAAAAAGCCTTGTTCTCTTTCCTGCTATGTGAAGCTATGCAGTCTCAGAAACCCTATATCGAGTTGCTATGTGTCAGAATCGACTTGATGGTAGTGGAGTTTGGGATCTTCAGTAAATACTAAGCTTTGGTCTATTTCTACACATAAGTGGTAGTCATTAAAGCCTGTAGTCAGAGAAGCAGACAAGCTCAGGATTAAGTTAAAACTGCCAGAAAACAAATTTATTCATCCTCAGGAAGCCCTGCTCCCCCCCATCCCCCAACTCTCTCTCTCTCTCTCTCTCTCTCTCTCTCTCTCTCTCTCTCTCACTCTCCTCTTCAAAAGCCTTGCTGAGGAATCCTGCCCTGATTGGCCTTTGTCCTGTCCAAGGCAACCTGTTTTGTCTTCACTCAAATGGAATGCTGGCTGTTAATTTTCTTTAGGGCAAAATCTCGTTTTACTCCCCTTCTCCTTACCAGGAAAGACCAGGAAGGCATTCTCCCCAGGGCAGGTGTGTTTATTCTTCAATTACCAGGAGGCAAAGATAAAGACAAAATCCAGGGAATAGGCATAAAATAAGGTGCCAGGGCACTCTACTGAAGTCCACTCTATTTCTGCTTCTGTCAATATCGCTTACTTAGTGATGTGTGGATTTTTCACTCGCTTTTTCTGCTTTCTGTAGCCCACTTGCTCCCTGAATGAGAGAAAAGGCTTGGCCAAAGAAACATCAGAGCTGCCGCATGGTGGACCATTCCTTTTGATGACCCCCTGCAGTCCAGGCTAGCTTGATGTAATAAAGACTCCACGTTATGTGACTTGGGTGGTCTTCGTTTTGTCAAAGCCACAACATGACATGCAGATTACAAGAGCTGTTTAGAGGGAGAGTATCATAATTTATTTTGTACAGACAAGTCCTCGGATGAAGAACAGCATTTGTTCTTAAGTGTATCTTTACATTGAGGTGTAGGTACATCAGAATAGGTGCACATTGCTATTATTTATCTTTACTTTAGGGCAAGAAAGGCTCAAGCCTTTTCAATGATTTAAAAGCTGCAAGGGCCACAAGTGAAGGTGATTGTTATGAACAATTTGTTGGGAATAGGAGTTGTTTCAATCCTTTCAAAGGAAAAGCAAATTTTCATGTCATTAAAGGGCAAGTAGGTCTTGTCCTTAAATTTGACATTCATAACCAGACTGGTTGTAATGAAGAGTTAGCCTGAAATGTACATTTTTCTCTTTGGTTATAAGTTTGGTGAGTGACTGTGGCAGTTACATAATCTGGTGTCAATTCAAGGGTATTAAGAGTGAAGGGGTGGAGCTTAGCCTGTCAATCAGGTCATAGCCTGATGATTCTTCCTTGTGGGTGTGACCTTCTCATGAGGATTCTGGGAATGGCTCTCTCTCGATTCTGCCATCAGAAGAGGTAGGCCACTCTCTCTCTCTGCTTTCACCCTCCTATTGACAAGACACATGGAGCCACACTGAGGAACCACGTGGAGACCTCAACAGCCCTGGAGATGCTTCCACCATTACTGGGTCCACAAGACTTCTTTTACCCACCAGACTGTGTTCCTCCTGCATTTGGCATCATTGCATATGCTGGGTAAGTCTGAAGAGGAATTTATAGACCTAGTTTCGGATGTATGGGCTAATATTGGACTCATGGACCTTATCTGGACTGGGATGGGATGTTTTCTCAATCTACAATTGCTCTTTGATATAAATTTCCCCCTTACGCACATGTGAGTATCACTGGATCTGTTTCTCTAGTCAACCTGGACTAACAGAGGGGCATATAAGGGCAGAGAACAAGAGGAAGATCCTTGATGAGATGGATTGACCCAGTGCCTGGAATAATGATTTCAAGCAAATAAACAATTGTGAGGACGGCACAGGACCAGGTGGTGTTCCATTCTGTGTACATCAGGTCACTATGACTTGGAACTGACTTGACAGCCCCTACTAACAACCACAATGTATAAACAAATGGGTATCTAAGACTAAAAAAAAAATTAAAATAGAAATGAAGGCATTATTCAAGGATTTTCAACAATTTAGGATGAGAAAGTATGACTAACTACTTTTTAAGATGGTGGAATTTTGACCTCAATCTTTATCCGTGTGGTAGTTACATGATCTGTTGTCAATTTGAGATTGAAGAGTGAAGGGTTGGAGTTTAGCCTGTCAAACCCATCACAGCTTGATGATCTTCTTTGGAGGCACTAAGGAGATAAATAGTTCACTGGAGGCAGGACACAGACACTCCCTAGGAGACATACCAGTTGACAAGACACATGGAGCTAGACTCCTTCCCTGGAGCTGAAGGAGCCATGAGATGCCTCTACTGCCACTAGATCCACAAGACTTTCTACCCACTGGCCTATGATCTTCCTGCGTTTCGGGCTTCATTGCATGTGTTTCATGAGTCTGAAGAGGAATATAGAGATTGGTATCCGACATCTGGGCTAATATCAAACTTACTGGATTTGATCTAGACTGGACTGTGCTGGGATGTTTTCTCAATGTTTAAATGTTCTTGTATATAAAGCTCTTTCTTACACATATATGAGTCTCTATGAATTTGTTTCTCTAATCCACCAGACTAACACAATCAGCTAATCTAAATACAGTGAACCCTCACCAGTTCGCGCTTCGACTTCCGCGGCTTCACTCTATCGCGGTTTTTGCGTAACAGCACCCACTGCCTACACCCGCTCCTTCAGAGGAAAAAGACGGCGACCCACCTGTAGAGTACATCCCTTAAGTCATTTCATAGGCTATTGATTACAGTGTTTGTAAGAACTATGTATAATAATACTGTACGTGAAATAAGACTGTAAACTAGATGCCATAATACAATAAATAATAAATGATAATTGTAATGTCCAAAATGTTTTACTGTATTTTCCCTTTTTCGTTTAATAAATTGGGTAATACGAGTGTAATGGTGACTAAAGGGTGTTTTTTCATGTCCTCTATGCTCTAACTACGAAAATATTTGATTTACAAATAAGGAATCCTACTTCGTGGAATTTCATTTATCATGGTAGGGTCTAGAACCGATTAACCGCGATAAACGAGGGTTCACTGTATCTTAAAATGGGAGAGCAATATGCTTTTATCATATATATATAGTCATCATTTATGAAATAATGTATCCTTATTCCACTGATTAAAATAAAACAGTTATTAGAACCTATGTAAAACTATTACTGCATCAGCAAATTCTGTAATTAATTTGAAAATATATAATATCAGATGGTACCAGACACTAATATTTTTATTAGAAGAGTAATTTTTAGACTGTTCTGAACTAGTTTTTCCCTCCATAGAGCTTTTTTCCCCCTTGTTTTTACTGATCACAAGTAACCATGAGAGGGCATCAAAAAGTCTTTGGAAAAAATTCATTATCTATTTTAATTCAATTTTTCCATGAATTTATTTCCATTCTGATTTATTTTAGCTTTTGCCTTTCATATTTTAGACTATTATCATTCCTTGATAATAACCAAGTCAAAATCTAGAGTCTCCACAATGAAATTTTGCCAAGCAAGATGTTCAACCTTCTACTCGAGCTTTCATTGAATCAGAGTCACCCCTTCCCCCTTTAATGCATGTAAAATTCATGTATGTAAAATTTACATACATTTAATGTGTGTAAAATTCGTGGATGTAAAATTCGCTGTATCCTCACTTTCCTCATGAGAAATAAACAAAAAAATGTAATTTTCTGAAAACAGCAAAAGGGTATATATCAGGTAAAGTTACTCTTGCTATTGTGATCCAATAATGTTGCATCTGGATTTAGCTATTTGCTAATATACGGTAGGCTTAAGATTTTTCATGAGTTACACAAAAACCTTTTCCTCGCTTTCATCTTACTTTTGCATATTTAATTTCTGTGTAGCCTTAGGCCTAATTTTTTTTCTTTACTTTGTGCTTGGAAGGGGGAAGAGATGAATAAGCATTGACTTGGTGGGTGACAATCTGTCAATGTGCCTAAAAAGGGATGATGACTGGACTATATCATCTCTGGATATATTAATAATTACTTGAAGGGCAGGGTTTAGCTATGAAAATTGCTTAAATGTAAGACTAGCTTCATCATGATGAGTCCTTAAAAATGCCGTATCCACGAGTAAGAACAAATTAGGAAAAATCAATGTGTTTGTCATGCTGAAGGGTACAATTGGAAGCATACTGGATAAGAGGAAGACAGGGTGGAAAATAAGGATGGCATGAAGGGGCTGAACGATGAAGTGAAAGTTTCTGACCCCTGCCAGTGCTGAGATGCTTACGTGTTCACTGACTCAGCTTTCCTCAAAGTGTGTTCTGTGAGACGGAGGAGGACTTAGTGGACTGGCGTCAGACATAGGGGCTAATGTTGGATTTGTGGGTTTGGGCAGCACTGTGTTGGGATGTTTTCTTGATGTGCACTTACCCTTTATTTAAAACTCTCTCTTACACATGAGTTTCTGTGGATTTGTTTCTCTAAAGTACCCAGACTAACACACACCACCTAAGCAAAATCAATGTATGCCTAGAACATGGCCAATAGAGTGTAGAGGTTCCTGATCAGTACAGGACTTTGGCAGGAAGCATTGGAACTCTGAATCTCTGGAATTAATTAAAGACTCCATCACAAAACAAAATGGATTTTGAATTGATTTAGAACAGACCCATACTTCATTTTTCCCATGTAAGGTGCCCTGATTCCATTAATAGCTCACATTTCTGCAGACAAACCTATAACTATATATGATGTGTTATGTGATATAATATTAAAATAATTATAATACCTACATATTTGAGCCTCTACATTTTTCTAGTCTTTCTAGTGCTCTAATTAAGAGCATATACTATGGAGACACAATCTCTGAAAAGCATACAAAATATAAATAGTGGCCTCAAGCAATTATTTATACTTTTTAGTTTTCAGTTTTCTCATTTGTAATAAGGAAAACAAATAATATTTTCTATCTCTTTTATTTACAAGAGTATCAGTATGCCATCTAATACTTATAAATTGCTTATAAGTAAGTGTTCAGGCAATTTTATTACAAACTTTATAAATGAGGAAATTGAGCAGCAATTAGGCTAAGGCGCACTGTTGGAAATAGTGAAACCAGGATTCAAACAGGTAAGTTGAAGTCGTTCTATCTTCTGTTTTATCTGTCAGTCATTGTCAATTATTCTACTGTTTTGCAATCTTAAGACAATGACTACAGTCCAGAGCCAGATCGCCAGTATCCAAATCTCAGTAGTTACCCAGCATCTGTGCAATACTGAACAAATTAATCTTCCTTAATCTTGAAGTGAATAATTTCTAAACTCTAAATAATACCTAAACTTTATATAATCATCAAGTGAAATAATATAAATTCAATGCTTAAAACAGTGCACATAGGCAATGTTATATAGTATTACTTACCATCATCATTTGTCATTTATTTTAGGTGTTGATCTAATTTCTGTTCTATTTCATTTAAGACCAGATACATTAGTTTATATGATTTGTAAATTCCTTGTCACATTCCAAGAGCTAAAACCAAACTCACAGCCATCAAGCCAATGCTGACATAAAGTGATTCCATGGTGGGTTTCTGACACTGCAGCTATTTGCATGAATAGAAAGCCCAGTCGTTCTACCTGGAAGGTGTTGGGGGTTTCTGTCTACTGACCATTCGGATCACAGCCCAACCTGTAACTGCTCTACCACCGGGCCCCTTGCCACACTAGTAATATGTATTTTATAAATGTCTACTCATTATTCTTGACTTTCTAATATTGGGACAACGTGAAATCTTGGCGTATTGATATTTTTCTCTATAAAATTATTACAGTATAATTTTAATACCATCTGATAGATCTAATCACTATTGTTTAGGGCTTTAAAATTATTTCACTTACTTGAATCATGTCTTCAAGCATTTCCATAACATAATTTAAATATCCATTAGCATTAGGGCATGCTTGGCTACTAACAGAAAGGTGGGCAGTTCACATAGCCCACTGACTGTAGGATTAAGACCAGTCTGCTTCTGTAAAGACAATAGCTAAGAAAATCCTATTGGGCAGTTTTACTTTGACACAGGAAGTCACAGTGACAAGGAATTGACAGAATAGCACCTTATAATAACAGCTAAAATTATCTGCACATTGGGCTCCTAGAAAGCCAGCAACTGGGTGTCTCACAAAAGAATTGGTGTACTCTCAGAAATATTCCTACATTTAACTATGGGAATTTCTTAGACATAATATGGTACATTAAGAATTTAGAAGAATGTCATGTGAATTTTGAATTATATATTTGTTTTCTTTATGCAGAAAAATCAGGTAATGATCATTCCCCCTGCCCAGCTTCCCCAAAGAACAAACAGATCTATCTGGGAAGAAGTTATGCCAGAATGTTCCTTAGAGATAAACATGGCAAGACTTCATCTCACATATTTTTGACATGTTGTCAAGAGAGACCAAACCATGTAAAAGAGCGGTTCTCAACCTATGGTTCGTAACCCCTTTGGGGGTTGAACAAGCCTTGCACAGGGGTCACCCAATTAAGAACAGTAGCAGAATTACAGTTATGAAGTAGCATTGAAAATAATTTTAATGTTTGGGGGTCACCACAACATGAGGAACTGTATTAAAGGATCATGGTGTTAGGAAGGTTGAGAACGACTGATGTACAAGGTAACCATGCTTAGTAAAGCGGAGGGGCAGTGAAAATCATGGAGGCTCTTCCACCAGATGGATGGACAACAACAATGAGCTCAAACATAAGAATAAGTGTGGGGAGGGTGCAGGACTGGGCAGGATTTTGTTCTGTTATACATAGGGTTACTATGAGTAGAAACTGACTGAACTACACTTAATACAATTATAGTTTTGCCACATAAAATAGCCTCTTTGGGAGTTCTTAGCAGTGATGCTGGTGAGTAGCAAGAGCAAAAGGTCAGTCTCATATCAGAAACTAATTAGGATGTGAACCTGAAGCATATAATATTTGATTCTGAGGAAAATCTTTACAGGTAGAATCAGAGCTTCTTATAATTTAACAAGGAGCTGACTTATATTGGCGAATGGAGGCAATTTTATATACCAAAACTCCAGAGGAAATATATAGCATCACTAAAAGGAATGTATAAAAGGAAAGAAGATATAAAATCAACTTTTGTCTGCATGATATTGCTGTGCTTTTTATTTCAGATGGAAAAGCATAACAGATTTTTTCCCAGGCTTGTTTTATACTTGATAAGAGAGAAAATAATGAATATGTATTTGTATAATAAACACATTTATATTGATTTATATTAATTAGAAAAATATAAATATCTTTATAAATATCTGACAACTAAAACACTAAAAACTAAACTGAAAAACAAACCCATTGACCTCCAGCTGATCTGACTCATAGTACCCTATGGGACAGAATAGAAATGCCCCCACAGGATTCTCAAGGCTATAGATCATTAGGGAAGAAGGCTGATTCATCACTCTAATGCCCATATTCCAATAATCAGTCTAATGCTTAAGAAAATGTGCCATTAGGTCTTATTCTCTGAGCAAATCCTTTAAAGTTGGAGAAGCAGCCTTCAGCATGGAATACAACTACCCCATTGAAAAAAAATTGTGTTCTATATTTTACTTGGGGAAAAAATCAGTTGATATGTATGAAATATTTGTTTCTCAACAATTTGGAAATTTTAAGCTCTAAGATAAAGAGAATGTCTTACTATCCTTATAAATTCCAAAAGCATCCAGGCTATCCTACACACTGGAATTACCCCACCTCTCACCCCCATCCAGGGCGACAACCAACAGAAGCATGGGTGAAGGAAGACAGCAATGGTGTAAGATATGAAAATAGTGATAATTGATCATTTATGATCAAGGTTTCATGAAGGTGGGGGAGGGAGAAAAATAATGAGGAGCTGGTATCAAGGGTTCAAGTAGAAAGAAAATGTTTTGAAAAGGATGATGTCAATATATGTACAAATGTGCTTGACACAATGGATGTATGGATTGTTATAAGAGCTGTAAGAACACCCAATAAAATGATTTTTAAAAATAATAAAAATAAAGATAAGACAACCAAATAATCATCTGGAAAAGGATATCTGGAATAAATTGAATAAGGGAACCTGCTTTGTTGTATTTAGTTTCCTAAACAATTTATTTTTCTTCTTCTAAGCTTTCTGTTATTAACTAGTAGCAAATAATTTATTCTTTGTTATCTCTTCATAAATATCTGAGAACTGTTCCTACTTTTAACCTCCTCCTTATTGAAAAAATGAAAATGTATGTTCTTTCTAAATCCCTTATTGACTGAAGAACTAGAATTTCATCTCCTTGCAACTTGTGTCCTGGTCTTGCTGCTCTAGAGAACCCTGCCTAACACCTTCTCTTTTTTCTTCTCTTTAGCCTGCTTGGACATTTTGGTATAAACCCACACATTAAGTGTATTTTGTTATTTCTTTTTAGAACTTCTAGCAATAATTCTGTGGAGTCATGTGATTACGTTTGAAGACAAATGTATAATTCCACAAGCCCTTTAGAATCTTGATCACACAGGGTTCATGGATTCTAGTGGGTGCTTTAAATAATACGTAACCACCAGGACACCATGACTCTGACCTAATATTGAAATTAGATGATGTTTAACTAGAAAGTGTCATAGCAAAGTACCGTTTCACACTCTTCGAAGTGAAAAAAAGTTTTATTGCAAGGCATAGATACTAATGAATTAGGAGACACACTAGCATCTAGGCAAAGTACATACAATAGGGTTCCAGATGATAAGCAGAGAGCAAGGCTGTGAGCAGGTCGAATAAGCAACAGGATCTGTGTTCACAGGAGTGAGAGAATGCATGCCAGAAAGTAACCAGGGGCTTGTTGAACTACAATCTTTCTTTAAGGTATCATTTCTTTCCTAACCTCCTCAAACATGCTGACCCAGCGCATTATTTTGAACCAGGCTACACAAGCATTATCAACAAACATTTTTTAAAAGAAATTTCTCACACAAGTTAAAATTTTGAATGTTCTCCTCTTTTGGATTCCAAAATCACCCAAATCAATGCTGACTCAGTGACCCTTTTGAGTTACAAATAGTAAACATAGTACAATAAATGGAATTATCCATTTAGAACAACAGAAGCAGAGACTTTAGACCAAACAGAAGTTTGTTTGTTTGTTTGTTTGTGGCTTCAAAATAGAGTTTGTTTAAATGTCATCTGTTAAGTGTTCAGATTTGGGGATTAACACAAACTCTTTTTTCTTTTTTTCCCAAATATATCTTCCTCTAGACGTACAAAGGAGTCACCAATCACCTGAAATCTAGTATTTGGGGATATGGATGCTCTATTTAAGCTTTTAAGAACCCAGAAGCCATCTTTATTAAAGAAATTCAAGCATTTCTTTCAGTTATTTTAAATACAGCCATTTCAGAATGGAGCAACAAAGCTTCTAAAAAGTCTATTGTTAATAGAATGACCAGAAGATATTAAAAATCATGGTTGTTTTCATAAGATGACACAATCATGAATAACTCCAAATGCATATGTCATATCCATACATATTTATGGATTTCCCTTTAGTAAGTTTATAGGCATGAGTAAAAATAATAAGCTCAACTTGTTGAGTTGCAGTCACTTTGGGAAGTAGATGGCTTTCAATGACTATGGTAGAAGTTGTAACAGTTCAACCAGCCTGGGAATGAAAATTAAATGCTGGTTTTAAAAAAGAGCCATTCACAAAGAGTATCACAAAGGGATTGTCAGAGAAATTTCTTTAAGTCACGCTGGGGTGTCAAAATCTACTCAGATAGTTCTTAATCATCATGTGAAAGATAATTTCTTTCAACAGTTACTTGGAAAAGTAGCAAGGCTTAAGGTAGCTGTTTTATGAAATTTATTGAAGTTTCCAGAAAAAGAATCCCATAGGTGGTGAGTCTGCTGTGCAGACACTTGTCGGGTACAAGTAGAATTAAGTAAAGCAGACACAACAAGAGTTCATATGCATCTTAAAAGCTCTTTAAAATTATATTTTAAGTCATTTCAATCATTTTTTCAGTAATAGTCATGAGCCTAAGGCAAGAGGGTAGTCACCAATTAAAGAGCCCCGCTGGAGGCTTTATTAACCTACATACCTATTTTGTCTTAGATGTTTCACTGTAAATTAGTCTTGTTAATCAAAATGTCTTTTCATTGATTCTAGTCCCTTGATCTTTTAGAGTAAGAGAGAGTGGATCAGGCTCAGATATTTTGAAAAGATTTATGTAAAGATTTAACCATCAGAAAAGAATAAACTAGCAGTCCAATCTCAACCATAGCCACACACATTCACACATCCACCATTGATTCTGACTTGCAGCTAAACCATCGCTGTCATTATTGAGTAGAACTTCCACGATGGGTTTCTGAGACTAGAACTCTTGACGGGAGAACAAAGCCTCATTTTTCTTCTGCAATATTTACAGATCCTAAATTGCCCCCTACTTTCTTTGCTGAGAGCCCTGATGGTGCAGTGATTATGTGTTGGGCTACAATCTTCATGGTCAGTTTGAAACCACCCGGAGCAAAAGTGGGTTTTCTACGCCCACACCCAGTTACAGTCTCGGAAACCCACAGTGGAGTCACTGTGAGTCAGCACTGACTTGATGGCAGTGTGAGGGGATGTCTTTGTTGAAGGCAAAGGGAAGGCTTCAATAGTTTATCTCCTCTTGGGGTTCAATAGAAATAGTTTCTGTGGAGATTAGGAGATTAAATAAACCAAATATTTGACCAAAGGCTAAATTAATTGTAACTTTTCACTAGATACTTTATGTCCACCAGCAGCTAAATATTTTAGTAAAGTGATGTTGTTTTCTAAGCAAGTTTACTTTGTAAAGTTTGGAAGTTACAAAGGCTGAAAATCATGCAAAATCTTAAAAAAGTTAAATATGCCACTCAGTGAAGCATTTTGTCATAACAGTCCAGAATAATTGTTGCTTGTCCCAAGTGAAAATCAATAATATTGTTTACAGGGTCTACTGAAATATGTTAAAAGACTACATCGTGGTCAATCACAGTTGAACATGTTATTTCTGCATCAGTATTGGAAAGTAACAAAAGTGAGTTGGAAACACCTGGGAGTCTAAGAAAGATCACTTAGTTCAATGCAGTTAAGTCTTGAGAAAATCTTTAAGGAGAGATGTGCTGCAAGGGCTGATGCAGGGTTGATGAACTATTTACAAAGGAAATCCTGAATTATGGGAGCTACCTCTGTTTTTACTTCTTATTTAAGTGGGTGTTGGAGACATTTGGACACTTGAATTTTAATGGATTCAAGGGTAGCAGCTAACATCTGTGTATGTTGTGACCCATAAAATTTCAGAGATGTGAGACATCTCTTTATCGAAAAGGGAACTTGAATAAATAGAGTTTTACAGGGTACGGTAAGAATTTGCATGTAGTGAAGAGCCTCTTCTTTCTTAAGCTTATGAATCCCTAAATTCTTGTTTTTAGCTCAAATCAAGAACACTATTTTGTAGCAAAATTTAAGTGGCAATTCTAATAAGATAAAATATATTTTCCTATTAAATTGACATGAATGTCAGTAGTAAGTGAGAAACAATAAGTAAGAAAATGATGCAGATTCTCAGTGGAACCAAGTTATTTTTGCACAAACTCAGAATAAACTAATATGTGTTTTTATTAGAAACTCTTATCATTCTTTTACATTTTTCACTTCATGACAAGACTTTTTAAAAAAACATGGAATTAACGGAAAATAACCTAGCTCCTATATAAATTAAAAATTGTCAAGGTTCACCATTAACATATTTAGCTGTTTCTCCTTTAGGGCTTAGATTCAACATGGAAAATGTTGCTGTTATATTCCCAAAGCCTCTCCATTCTGAATTTGGTGCTTGAAGGGCAGTTGGAGCAAAAATTCTGTTTAACCTTTAATTTGTAATTATCTCCTTTTCAATTATGCCCGCCCCCCTCTTTTTTAAAACTGTAGATCAGTTTTAGGTCATTGAACAGTTCAAAGGTCCTGTTCAGGTTGGGCCTTGTGGCTGCTGCAATGGGAGGGCCGTTAGGCTTGGGCAAGATCTTAAGCCAACCTAGTCAGTCTGGCACTGGGAGCTGTCTTCTCCTCTAAATAATGTCTTTTAAGTAAAACAGAAATTTCAGAATTCATGCCAGATGTAAATACTGCCTTAAAGTCACTGCCCCTTCTCCCCGAAATTCCCTTCATTTAAAAGATATAATCCAGAATGTTTCAATAATCAGACTTTACAAACAGAAACATTTCTACCCTTGTTTTGTGTGCAAAGATGGCAGAGAAGGGTACAGAGAAGTCACTGCCAGGTGAGGAGCACGCCTGCAGTGGGAAGTGTAACTTATGCCACAGAGGAAATCGACATTGTTTAATTACCTCAGATATAGTATTCTAAAATGTGTAGAATTCATAGGGCACACTCAGCATACTTTCACAGAGAACTCAAGGTTATTGCATGTTTACAAAGCCTAACAATCAATTCTGGTAGATTGCTGTCGAAGCATTTGGCTACATTTGAAATTATGTTACTCAAAACTTTAATCTGATATCCTACTTTCCGTGGAAGAGATGACACTCAAGTTCCCTCCTGGTTATGCATAGACCCGGTTGGGGTTACTCCGGCTAGATCGCTGTGGGGGATCATGGTCTCAGAAAACGGAAAGCATATGCAACCGTGACATGCTTAAGGCGTATGATAAAGTGAGCAGATATACCCAGGACTAGTGCTCCTACTGTCTGAACTACCTGAATGATTCCTGCAGTTTTAATCATTGGCACAATGATGAAAGAGCCCTAGCACACATAACTGCTTTGCCATTTTATAGCCAGGACAATCATAAACACCAGCAGTTATGACACAAATAAGAGAGGCATAAAATGTTTGTTTCTCAGACATGCATTTCAACACAGGTGATGAAAGAAAAACAAATTAAGCCAAAACAAAATCAGAAATAAAGACTTAATGAAAATTAGGACAGAATTTAATAAGATAGAAAGGAGAAAAGGAATGAAAATCATGTTCTTTGAAAATAAACCTATAAAACAGCACAACTACTGATTCATCTAAAAATACATATAAACTAGAAATGAGCAAGGCTTTTCAAAATCAGGGAAAATTCTTAAAATCTCAAGTTTATGAAAAGGCTTTTGGAACGCTAGATAATGTAACACTACTTTTCCAGAAAAAACCCAACAAAAAACCAAAAAACTTTAAAGTAATTCTAAGCAATGTAATTACTATAAAAATATAGATAGCTGTTCAAAGTAAAGCAACAACAAAACCCTCTTCACCCCAAAGGACTAAGTTCAAATTATTTAAGATAAAAGACTCTATGAAAAACCCACAGCAATATAGAACCTAAAAGGATGGTTTTCATTAAGAAATAGATTTATGCTGGTCCCTAAAACAGGTAAATATTTTGCCAAAACATAAAAGCCCTAATGTTCAGAACTTCTTTGACATTTTAAAGTCAAATTTAATTCATGAATTTTGACATTCAGTAATAGTATACAAAAACACATTAAAATAATATATCATCAATTTGTTTTATCGGTATAGTTTATAACCCACTTATTAAAAGACTGAAGAAGAAATATCATGTAATTACCTCTGTAGATGGCAAAATATATGTGAAAAATTAACATATATTCACATTTAACCTGATCAATAAAGTAGAAATTGATTAATGCATTTACAATATAATTCATTTTTCTCACTGAAATTTTGTCTTTTCTTGTTGTTGTTGCTTTGTTTTTTAATAGAGGAACTGAAAAATATTTACTAATAGAAGATAAAAAGAGCCACTCACTTGACTACTATTATACTTTTTGTTAAGTTTAGTTAGCCAATAGAAAGAAATTAGAAGTATAACAAGTAAATAAAGATGAAAAATTATATTACTTCACAGATAATATATGTGTCAATCTGGGTAGACTATAGAAACAAACTCATGGACACTCATGTGTATAAGAAAGAGATTTATAAAGAGCAGTTGAAAATTGAGAAAATATCATAGCCCAGTCCAGATCAAGTCCATAAGTCCAATATTCCGCCATATGTCTGATACCAATCTACAGAGTCCTCTTCAGACTTACAAAACACATGCAATGATGCCAAATTCAGGAATTATAAGCAACTCCACGCTGGCAAGTGTCTCCACAAGGCTTCTCCAATTTCCAGGCCATGGGATCTATCTGCCTAGTGCCATGTGTCTTGTCAGTAAAGCGTCTCTCGGGGAGTAAGCTATGAGAGAGAATCTCTCCCACCTCTCAGGAGGAAAATCAGGATTTCCCAGAATTCTCAGGAGAAGGCCATACCCACACAGAGGCCTCATTGTCTATGATCCGATTGACAGACTAGACTCCATCCCTTCACTCTTAATCCACTCAAGTCCCAAATTGACACCAGATTATGTAACTACCACAATGTAATTATAATTATCTACTTAGAAAATTGAGGAAAAAATCTTTGGAACAACTATTGCAAATAATAAAATAATAATCTTACTGATTAAAGCATAATATACAAAATATATGTATAAAAACAAAAAGTATTCAATAGGAGAAAAGCGGTAAATATAATGAAAAAGGCCAGCCCCTACTCCATCATTTAATGAACATAAATGAAGACACAAAATTAAAAGGCACAAAAAACCCTAGCCAAAATGTGCTAAAATAAGAAAAATTACAAAACTGTGTGAATTACAGAGATGTAGACTTAAACAAGTGGAGGCCCATATTATAATCTCTAAGGGAAGTCTCATGTTATAAAAATGTCATCCCCTCTCCCGAGGAGAATGTCTAAATTTAATGTAATCCTACAGTATAATGCACATGGGTTTTTGTGTAGAATTATATGTAATAACTTGCATACCAATTTGAAAGAAAAACATAAGCAAGATTACACAGGCATATTCTAAAAAAGGGTGACATCTCATTTATACAGTCCTTTAAAATATTATAATTAATATACATTTGTTTTTCTTAAATAAAAACCCAGTTAGAATAAAACTTAAAAATTGAGGAATGAATTTGGAAATTTAATTAATAATAAAGACACATTTTAATTCACTGGGCAAAAGGCTGCTTACTAAGTGCTGTCATGACAGCCAGACAGCCATATGCAAAAAAGGAAAATTCTTTCTGCTTTAATGTGTACTACACTGTCCTCTTGGGGTATCTCAGTTGATCATCCTGCCTCTATCAGCTCAGAACCCAGGTCAATGGCAGGATCCCAATTCTATAGCATGTTTTCCCTAAGTAACGTGCTATTCTCAATGGGAAATGTTTCAAAATGAAAATATGCAAAAATACAATTTTTTTTTGTTTTTCAGAAATGTTCTGTTTCCTTACACTGAAGTGTTTATACGCGAGGAACTTCGGAAAAGCTCCCTTTCTGTACAGCGTCATCGCATGCCTTGCACTTTGATTTTGCATGACATTTTAGTCACACTGGATTCTTTGCATCAACCTTTTAATAACAACAGCAATAACAACAACACACAATGAATGAGGAAATAGGAATTAGAACATTGTGAATATAATTTCACAATTGCAGAATTTTTTATATTATTTTCTTACTGCTTCAGGCTTAGGAAGCACAGACGGCTTTATTCTTCAATAGATCTTACCAATCTTTTGGATTACTTTTGTTCCAAAGGCCCGTCTACTCTCACAGCTCCTGTTCAGTAATAGTAGGGTTCTTTCTTTCTGCTTCTCAGACACAATTTGCTCAGCAGGCAGTTACCTGGACGGTGTTTAGATCCGCAGGAGGCATCCTTATGCTGCATCGAGTGATACCTTAGTTATGTGTAAGACAGTAGTATAACCTCTAAACCAAACGCCCTTTGCTCTCTAGTCGATTTCAGCTCAGTGACCCCTAAGCCTGGCGTAGAACTGCCTCAGAGGGGCTCCAAGGCTAGAAATCTCCCCAGAGGACTGCCACATCTGCCTCCCACAGAGCGGCCGGTGAATTAGAACCACTCTGGGTTTGTAGCTGAGCACTTAACCACCAAAGTTCCTAGTCTAACCTAGTATTACAAAAATAAAGGTACTGTACATGCAGTACTTTAAATTTCCATTTCTGAACTTAATAGCACATGCTTTATTATATACTTGCCAGTCGTAAGCCTCTTATAACTCCATAAGTCTTGTTCAAGGCAGTCAAATTTTAAGAACAGACTATTTTCCATATATTATAATCTAATTTTATCTATGTCTTTTCGTTGAAAAAAATCACAAACTAACTGAGAAATTTTTAAAAAGATTTTGTTAATGCTGCAGAAATTAAGATATAGTGACATTTCAGAACAATATATTTTATGAAACAAGAACAACATGCTAGCTTAATATAACACTAAATCACTTTGAACATTTATATTATCCTCTAATTTAAGGAAAAATCATAATCATATTGAATTATCATCAGAGATGGATTGATTTTATGTAACAACTTACTCTAATGATGAAATTGTTTTCTAAATGGAATGTTACTAAATACTTCCATAGAAACACATTTTTATGTTTCATAAATCAATATCTTAATGTTCATTTTGTCTCCAACACATATAAAAATTTTTTCATTGTAAGAAATTTTAAGATTTTTTGCAAAGTTTATTTACCATTTAATTAATTGGTAAAATTTTATTCATAATTTTCTTGTGGAAAGTTTCATATATGCATACATTCTGATCTGAAAAATGGAAATTGAAGATTAATCATTTCCTATGTTTCATAAGACATTATTTTCTGATTTTAGATTGGCATTATGAAAGGAAATGCTTTCACAATAGTAAGTAAAATGCTTAAAATTAAATAAAACTTTCTTTGATTGCACACGTTTTTGTTTTTTCATACAATCATAAACTGGGTTGTCTTAATACTTTAAATTAATTTAAGTTAAGCGATTACTTTTTGTTGTCTACCAACAATGATAGTTTTTATATTAATAATAGTTTTTTTCTATTCAGTAATAGGTGATAGGTGCTTTGTTCTATTCAGTAATAGGTGCTTTTCAGTAATCAAAATCCATTCTATAAGAGTGTTGAAACTGTGTGTGTTTTATAATCAGCAAAATGAATCTCAACCTGGCTTTGCAAATTTCTCATAAACCAATGTAGTGTAACAAGTAGCAGTTAGTGTCGCTGTGAGTCAGAACCGACTTGATGGCAGTGAGGTTTTTTATTTTTAAGTCTAAAAACCCTGCCATGTGGCTTATTACTGGTGTACGTTAACTTAGGAAAACTTTTAAATCACAGTTTGCTTCTGTTTCTTCGTCCTTAAAATGACAATGTTTTTCTTCTCTATCATTTGGTAACAGGAGAATAATGTTTAAACATAAGTAAATTGCGATTGGAAGAAACATGCAAATATTCCATGCCAGCGATGTGATCTTCACTGATCTTACTAGAATACATTTGACAATTGGCGCTTAATGTTGAAGGGGAAAAGTATAAAACAAACAAAACAAAGCTAGGCATAATTATAAACTACCTAGATACGAATCCTAGCTAAGTAGATTTTAAGGGAATCATCATAAATAAAGATGAAGAAAGATGATAATAAAGAGTACATATACATATACACTTACCCTATGTATATATTTATACACACACACATACACATATACATATACAGCAGAGCCCCAGTACTCAACATAATCAGTTCTCCACGAGAAATGTTGGGAAAATTTTGCATCAGAATCTGACCCGAAGCATGTGTTTTTGTAAACAAAAGCAGTTTATGTTTTGGTCACTCAGCGTTTTAGTTGGCATTGTTTAAAACTTTTGTGACTGTGTTCCAAGCGTTTTGCTATAATTTTCTTAGTTTTTCTGACTTTTTGTACTGTTTTGAGATTTAAAAAAAAAAACAAAAAACCATGGGTCCTAGGAAAGCCATTGCAGACAAGCAGAAAAGGACAATGGTAAGAACCACAAATAAACTGGAAAAAAAAAGAGATTATTGAAAAGGATGAAAGAGGCATTCGAGATCCACCCTTTCAGAAAACAGTTAAGGAAACGCCAACAGCACACCACATTAGACAGATTTTTTTTTGTTTTCAGAGAAAGCCACCCAGGTCCTAGTGAAAAAGGCAAAGAAAGGGAAAAAAACTCCTGAAAAGCAGCTACCAGTTGATTTGATGGAAGGGGATTCCCCTTCCAAACATTGACTCTCTCTGTCCCTGCTCTCCACCTCCGTGTCCACAGATCCAGATCCTCATCAATCTCAAGGTATGGGCCAGACTGTAGTTGTTAGAAACCTTTTAAATGTTGTGCTTCTTATTGAAATTACATTATTTAACTCTGAACTTATTTACTTTGACATTTCTGTGTAATGTTTTGTAAACACTTGGTGGTCGAGAATGGATTAATCCATTTTCAGTTATTTCTCATGGAAACAGTTGATTGGAACTCGACTGCATCCCATCTCTCTGCTCCTTCTAGAACCGACTACATTGAGGTCCGGGGTTCTACTGTATATTATTGTTAGGTGCTTTCCAGTTGAGTCTATCTCATAGCAATCCTGTATGCAACAGAAAGAAACTGCCTGGCTCTGTGCCGTACTAATTACTGTTGTCATGTTAGAGTCTGTGGTTTCAGCCATGTGTCAATTTGTCTTACTGTGTGTTTCCTCTTTTTTGTTGACCTTCTGTTTAACCAAGAATTGGGGCCTATCCAGGAACTGATCTTTCCTTATAACAAGCCCAAAGTACTTGAATTGAAGTCACTCCATTTTCGCTTCTAAGTTCATTCTGGTTTTACTTCTTCCAAGAGAGATTTGTTTGTTCTTCCAGAACTCTAAAGAGCACTCAACATTCGTTGCTAATGCCATATTCAAATGCACCAAGTCTTCTGCAGTCTTCCTTATTCATTGTTCAAAGTTGACATGTGTTTGAGGACATTGAACATGTTTGAGGACATGTTGCTTAGGTCAGACACACTTTAGTCCTCAAAGTAACATGCTTGTTTTTCAAAACTTAGAAAAGGACTTATGGAGCAGATCTGCCTAATGCAATATATCATTTGATTTCTTGACTGCTCTTCACATAAGCATTGATTATAGAGCTAAGCAAAATGAAATCCTTGGTACCATCCAACTTCTTACTATTTACCATCACGTTATCTCTTGGTCTAGTTATGAGGATTTGGGTTTGCTTTACATTGAGAGTTGATCCATACTGCAGGTTCTGGTCTCTGATCTTCACTAGTCTTTGATAACATTATCAAGTGCATCAAGTCTTCCTTGCTTTCAGCAAACAAATTTGTGTAATCTGTGTATGACAAATTGTTAGTAAGCCTCACTTCAATCCTAGAGCCTTGCTCCTCTTCAGATAAGCCAGAGTTGATGATTATTTGCCTAGCATATAGATTGAATAAGTATGATGAAAGGATGCAACCCAAACACACACCTTTCTTGATTTTAAATTATACAATATTCACTCATTCTTTTCAAATAACTGTCTCAGACCACATACATGTTGCACATAAACACAATGCAATGTTCTGGAATTCCCATTCTTCCCAATGTTATCAATAGTTTGTTGTAAACCACATAGTTAAGTGTTGTGGCACAATCAATAAAAAACAAGTAAACATGTGTTAGTCTTTTCTTTCGGCATTTTCCATCAACTATGATATCCTTCACGTCTTGTTCTTTTCTGAGTCTTGTTTGACTTTCTGGAAGCTGCTGTCAATATATAGCTGGAACAATTTTAAAGTTATCTGCAGCAAAATGGTGTTGGTTCAGGTAGACTAGAGAAACAAATTCATAGAGACTCGTAAGTGAATAAGAAAGAGGTTTATATACAAGAGCAATTGAATATTGAGAAAACATCACAACCAAGTCCAGATCAAGTCCATAAGTGCAATATAGCCCATATGTCCCATACAAATCTATAAAGTCCTCTTCAGACTCACTAAACACATGCAATGGTGCCAAATGCAGGAAGATCACAGGCTAGTGGGATGGAAGTCTTCTGGATCCAGTGGCATTGTAAGCATCTCAGCGCTGGCAGAGGTCTCTACATGACTTCTCTGGCTCCAGAGGTCTGGTTGCATCAGGGTAAGTCCATGTGGCTTCGCCAGCTCCCAGGAAGTAGCACCATGTGTCTTGTCAGTAGAGCATCCCTCATGGAGGGAGTCGAGAGAGAATGTCTCCCACCTCCAAGGAGGAAATCCAGGAAATCCCAGAATCCTCAGGAAAAGCTATGCCCACACAGAGGCCTCTTTGGCTATATCCTGCTTGACAACCTAGACTGCCCCCCTACACTCTTAATTCTCAAATTAACACCAGATTATGTAACTACACAAACGATATTGTTAAATAATTTCTGTATTCTGTTGGATCACCTTTCTTCAGAATGGGCATAAATGTGGACTCTTCCAGTCAGCTGTCAAGGTAATTGTCTTCCAAAAGTTCTTGTCATAAATGACTGAGTGCTTCCAGTACTTCATCAGCTTGTTGAAATATTTTAATTAGCAGTTCCCAGTTCCTTATTTTTATTAATATCTTCATTACAGTTTGGAATTCTTTCAATATCATTGATTCTTGATTATATACTGCTTCCTGAAGTAGTTGAATGTTTGATTCATTTTGGTCTAGTGATTCTGTGTATTCCTTCTGCCTTATTTTGGAACTTTCTGCATCATTCAATATTTGCGCATACAATTCTTCAATACTGCAACTCAAAGCCTGAAGTTTTTCCTCAAATCTTTCAGCTTGAGCTGTGCAGAGCATTCTTCCCTTTTGCTTTTCTAACTCTAGGTCTTCGCACCTTTCATGGTAATACTCTACATTGTCTTCTCAAGCTGGCCTTTAAATATTTCTTTCACGCTCATTTACTTCTCACTTCTCCTATTTGCTTTAGCTACTCTACATGTAAAACCAAGTTTCAGCGTCTGTTCTGACATCCATTATGGTATTTCCTTTTCTTTAATGACTTTTTGCTTTCTGCATGAATGATGTCATGCCACCGCTTGTCAGAGCTTCTGTTATTAGTGTTCAAGGCATCAAATCGAACTTGAGATGTTATGGAAACTCGGGTTATGTACACTGAAGGTTGTTTGTAGGCTCGTGTGGACTTGCTTAGATTTTCTTTAGCTTCAACGTGCACCTGTACTTTACCAATTGATGTCTTGTTCCTCAGTTGTCCCTGGGCCTTTTTGTTTGATGATATTGAATTTCTCTATCAGCTCTTCCCACAGATATAGTCAATTTGATTCCTATATATTCCATCTGACATGGTCCATGTGCTGATTTTGTGGCTGCAAACAAGGCTTTTCTTTGCCATGCAGTCGCTTGTCTAGTTCAAGGCTGCCACAGGGTCTGCAGGCTGTGACTATCACCGAGGCGATGTTTATAAATACCAATCCTTTCACTTTATCTCCAACTCTGCATTCATCAGTAATTATCAATTTAGACTTGAAGAAATCAATGAATTCATCTTTGTCTCTGGCTGGCCATTTCAAACTGCTAACCCTGAAGTTAGCACTGTAACCAAATATAGCACTGGGGTTCATTGAGTGGTGGATAAATCTTTATGAGTGCAGACAGATTCACTCAGAGTGCTGGTATGCTTCTGTTCCTAACCCCAAACAGATAGATAAATGATAGATGACAAATAGATAGATAGATAGATGCTAGATAGTTGAGATTATTTTCAATCTGTTGGTTTATATTTTTAACATTTTTAGAAAATTATATTTTACATTTCTACCTCATTCCTCTTTCTCTTTTCTGTGATTTCAAATATTTCCACGACAAGTTACTTTGTCATGCTCCATAAATATTTTGTGCTCTTTTTGGCATTTTCTTTTTTCCTTCACTCTTTATTCTGCATACTTGCTTTCTAATTCTTTGCTATTTTATTTAAATTCTCTTTATTTATATCTTAACTGTTAGCAAAACTCATCCACCAAATTATCAAGTTCAGTTCTGTTTGCTTTTAATCTGGAATGTCATGTAAAAACTTCTGGTACTAATGACACCTTTTCAGGTATTTTATGTTTTATTTCATTGAATATATTAATCTTGGTAATTATATTATTTTAATACCATTGGTGATATGCCTTGTTTTTTTACTTTATTTTGCTTAATTTTTATATTTTCATCATGTCTCCTTCCTATTTTATTACTATCTTATTTGTTGTATTTATATGCCATTGAGTCAGTTCTGACTCCCAGTGACCAGCCACAAAAAGAAACACTGTCTGGTCCTCCATCATCCTCATCCTGGAGCATCCTGGATCTTCAAGAGCCATGTGGAGACCCACCCCAGTGCTGGGATGCTTCCACCGCCTCTGGATCCACAAGACTTCCCACCCACTGGCGTGTGATCTTCCTGCATTTGGTGTCATTGCATGTGTTGCATGGGTCTGAAGAGGAATTTATAGATTGGTATCAGACTTATGGGCTAATATCAGACTCTGGACTGGGCTGAGATGTTTTCTTAATATACAATTACTCTTTATATAAAGCTCTTTCTTATACATATATGAGTGTCTATGATTTTGTTTCTCTAGTCCACTCCCAGACTAACACACCAGTCCTTCTACTTTACCAAGTATGATGCCTTTCTCCAAGGATTGATCTCTCCTAATCACTTGTCCGAAGTGTGTGAGGCAAGTCTCACCAATTTTACTTGTAAGGAGCTTTCTGGCTACACTTCTTCTAAAACAGATCTGTTTGTCCTTTTGGAAGTCCATAATATTTTCAATATTCATTTCTAGCACCACAATTCACACACATAATTTTTTCTTCTGCTTCCTTATTCAATACCCAACTTTTATGTCCATATGAAGTCATTGACAGTACCATGACTTGGGTCAGGCACACCTGAGCTTCCAAAGAGGTCTTGTGCAGCAGATTTACTCAAAGCAGTGTATTGTTTGATCTCTGGATCCCTGCCTCCATGAGCGTTGATTGTGGATTCAAAGATAAAACCTTGTCAGCTTCAATGTGCTCTCCCCTTATCATTATGTTACCTATTGGTCCAGTGGTCAGGATTTTGGTCTTTACCTTGAATTGTAATTCATACTGAAAGCTATCCTGTTTAATGAATGTCTAATATATTAAAATCTCTAAAGATAAGATAAAGCCCTGCATACTTTTGAAAGAATATTTTATTTGCCTGCAATAGGTAGCCTTGTTGGAATTTTCCCACATTGATTGGATTATCATGATATTACCTATTGGTCTGGTTGTGAGGATTTTTATTTCTTTTTTTGTTTGTTTTAATTTTTATTTCTTTACATTAAGTTGTAAGTGCAAATTTTAAACTGAGAATCCACTTCTTATCTACTAGAAAGACTATAATGAAAAATTAGAAAACTATTAAAATTATAAAAACTCAGCAATTTCTACTCCTAGTAATTGAGCCCTCAATCCTGATAACATTGGCTCATAAGGAATACATGTAAAGGAATATTTATGACAGCATTATTTACAATGGTTAAAAAACTGAAATTCACATGGCAACAAAGCTTATAAATGGTTTCAATATTTACTGCAATAATAAAATATTACCTCATTCATAATCTTAATCAGCTACAATATTAAAATTAACAATAAGAATGATTTTAAAGAATACACAATATAAGATTCCATTTATGTGAAATTTGTGTTTAGAGAAATAGGGAAATTGTCAAAAGGGGATATGGATTAACTTGGAGAAGCAAGAAAGAATTATTTGAGTTAATGAAAATACTCAGAGGTTAATCGTTAAAAGGATAAATTTACAGGGAAATATCCATTTAACCACAATTATAAAAGTGTACATTTAAGATCTTTTTACTTAGCAGCAAGTAAAATGTACCTCATTTTCCAAAAACAAAAATTAAAAAGACACCATTAATGCTCAATTATCCATGCAACATGAATAATTGGGGAAGAAAGCAGTCACATGAGCAGAAAATTACAAACTCAATCACTCATGAAAGTACTATATTATTAACCTTTTATTTTCTTTTAACTTTTATGAATTGTTTCATAGAGCAAAATTGTAAAATGCATGGTTTATATCCCCTTTTCTCAATCTTATGTGTTCCAAAATTGTTCAAAAGATGAAATGAGAAGTGTAAGATTTGAAGACTGAGTTTCAATTGTTCACACAAAAATAGTTTGCTCTCTTTGTTAGCAATAAAGCCAAATGTTTCATTCATACTAAGATTTACATCTTTCTCAAATACATGAAGCATCTGGCCTACGATAGTTATGACATGCATGGCTCATAATTTTTTTAAAATACCATTTTATATTAAAATTACTTTTAAATATTAATTTATTCATGGACTATACGTTTTTTTTAACTATTGTTAATAGATTTCCAAGCTGTAAAATGTCTTCGATCCCTATATGACAAATGACTCCCTATTATAACAATTTTTCATTTATATAAATATGTGTTCAAAGCAGGTGATCCAAACCACCTCTCAGCACTTGGCACATGAAATAACAAATGAGAAATTTTAAGGTCTATTGAACAATACAGGACAGTTTTCATTCTGGTACTGGGGGAATTAGCCATGTCATTCCCATTAATTTTAATGGGAGTATTGTGGATAATTCATAAATCTTGAAATTTTTCACACACAAAAATCAGCATAGAATTGTATAGCCCAGGTGTTTCAGTTGGAGATGAGTGTAATCTCAGAGCTGAATATATTAAAACTAGTAATTAAAAAATTACTAAAAGGTTAAGAAAATCTGTAAAATAGAATGTTTGTGTTAAATTTGGCATAGCTTAGAAATTTATTGCAAAAAAAGCCCCACAGTTGGCTATCAAGTAAACTCAATCGGCTATGATTTGGACCTGGAATTAGATATTTCTCTCTCTGTCTTTATCACTGTAGAAGGATGGTTCAGGAAAGCACTTTACACGTATTGCTAATATTTTGGCACATTCATTTTCCATAAAATTTAATTATCATTTAAAAAACACACATAGAAGCAAAATAGTACTTCTGAATCTCAATTTTAGACATTTTATGTTTTTAATAAAATATTCCCAGTGAATTTAGGAATATTCTTCAGACAGGTAAATTATTATTATTTGATATTCAATGAATGAACTAAAGAGCCCTGGGGGTTCTATCAGTTAGGTATTGGATTACTAAGCTCAAGGTTAGCAGTTCAAATCCATCAGCTGCTCTGAAGAAGAAAGTGGAGGCTATCTGCTCCCATCTAGGGTTGCTATGAGTGGGGCAAGCATCATGGAAGTAGGTGGATCAATGAGGTAGCTGATTTTTTGGTATATGAAATCTAGGATTGATGAACCTATAAGGACAGCAAGTAGAATAAGGGGTTCAGTGGGACAGGGTACAGTGGTGGTGGTGGAGATGAAGTCAAGAAGTCCATGTAGAAAAAGAATGTATGGAAACTGATTGTGGTAGCAATTGTACAATTCTACTTGACAAGGTTGAACCATGGAATGGTATG
>NW_022103968.1:44124427-44139890 GCF_000313985.2 Echinops telfairi
CCTTGTATATATATATATATATATATAAAATTAAGGAGTTGATATGGTGGTTCACTTTTGAAGAACCCGGCATTAAAACATTATAGAACACAGTTATATATTTATATATATATATATATATTTAAAATTAAGTAGCTGTAGAATAATTTTGTAACCTGTCTCAAATGGGGCTAGGGAACCACAGCTCCCTAATACACATAGGTATGGGAAGCATTAGACTGCTAACTGCTAGGTCAACAGTTCAAACCCATCAGCTTCTCCATAGGCAACAGACAACAGTTCTGTTGAACATTAATCTATACAAGGTCACTATGAGTCAGAATTGACTTGATGGTTGTGGGTTTACCTTTTGTCATTCTATTTTTTGTTCTCAAAACTCATGGAAATATATTTAAAACATTATTGAGAATAGAAGATTAAACAATTGAATGCTAACTACAAGTACAAGGATTATTGATGTGCACAGATTAAGTCCTAACATGACTGGACACAATTTACACAAACCTAGGCTAAATCAATGATGCTATAAACAGGATGGTAGGCTCCAGGGAGATGTTCAATAAGATTCTAAACAATAAAATAACAATGATGGCTTTAAGATGAATCAGAGGCAGATAGAAAGCATCGATTTAGGAATGGATTTGAGGTTCACACTTACAACTTGCTCCAATCTAAAAACAACTAGTTCTTACAAGCCAGCCCTGCTCCATACACATCCTAGTGAAAGAAACACAGAAGATATGGGTGTTACAGCAAAGCGTGGTGAGGAAATTAGATGGTGCCTAGCTATCAGAAAGATAGTGTCTGGAATCTGGTAGCCTTGCTTTCTAACAAGCAGCCATCTAAGCCAACTAAGCCCCTGTGGAAGAAGCACACCATCGTCTGTGACCCAAGGACTTTGAATTACATAATCCAAATCTGAAGGAGGGAAGGAATGATACCAGAGTTTAAATTGTGAAATTCTGATTTACAGAAGGCTCTGGAAGCCCAAAATATATTCACAGAATCCACACATGGAATACGCTTCCAGAGACTCCCCTCTGACCATAAGTGAGGGACGGGCATAACCTAGTTATCAGACAGAGAACATTGATTATTACAATAGATTAAAATGATAAATCTGCCTGAAATGCTTAAAACTTTGTCATTTAATCTCCCTTTTGACACACTTTAAGCATTGATCTGGTTTTTAATACTTAGGTTTTGTTTTCTGCTTTCAAATTGGGCTTATCTCTGTTATATTTTGTTATTGTTGGTAGTGTTCTTGACTCTCTGGTATGTGTCTGTCTCTGTTTCTTGGTATCTGCAACCAAGGCTGGGTGAATCTATGGAGACAATAGCCAGAAGAGAGTTCCTGCGAGGTCACAGCAGGGGACATGGGTGTGACAGGGAGCTGATGTCAAGGAGTACAAGAAAGAAAATGTTTTGAAAAGTATTGTGGTAAAGAATTTACAGAACTGCTTGATATGACTGAACTATTGAATGGTATGATATCTGGATTACATCCTAAAAATGTTTTGTTTTGTCTTTTGGGGAAACACACACACACACACCAAAAATCCAGCTCTTTGCCATTGAGTCAATTAGGAGACACAGGGACCCTCCAGAACAGGGTAGACTACCTGTGTGTTTCTACGACTGAAAGTCCTTACCAAAAAACAAACAAACTCACTGCCATCAAGTCAATATCGACTCATAGCGACCCTATATAGGATAGGGTGCAGCTGTTCCCTTGAGTTTCCGAGACTGTCTAGACTGTACCTGTTTACAGGAGTAGAAAGTCCTACCACTCTCCTGCAGAGAAACTTGGTTTTGAACTTCCGGCCTTGCACGTCACAGCCCAAAGGTAACCCCTCCACCAGCAGGCCTCCTGCATAAGTAGACAGCCTCGTCATCCTCCAGTAGATAAACCAGTCTCTGCAAACTTCTGACCTTGCCCATTGTATAACCCACTATGCCGCTTGTGGCTGATCCCAAAGGCAGCAGTTGGAACTCACCAGTCATTGAGTGGGTGAAAGAAATGCAGCTTGCTTCTGTAATGTTTATAACCTGAGAAACTATGGGAAATTTCTACTCTGTCCTAAGGGAATACTCCATAAAACTGTGACAACAAATCACCTGACTTAACTGAAATGAGAAACTCTTAAGAAAGAATAAATGGTTATTATTTTCAGTCACCGTGTTTTGGTATACAGCAAACACAAATGAAAATACTCATACTTCTAAATTTTTAGAAATAAACCTTAAGATGCTAGGATTTGATATTTCTTTATAAATATAAGTATGTGGCCCCAAAATTTAATTTATAAGTTCATCAATGCTTCAGTTATTTGAGATGATGTCCTTATCTTAATTTTCTTTAATATCTGATGTTATTTTTAAAAATTAGATTAGAAAAATTTGTGTTTCTTTTATGCTTTATTACTGAACTATTTTAATATTGAATTTTTAAGATAATGTCTGATAAGGTCCATCTTGTATTACATTTTATTTATTGTTTTTCTAGGTGCTTTTTATGTGACTTTAAAAGTTAATTTTAGCATCAACCTATTTATTTATCCATCAACCTGCTGTTATTTATTTAATTATTTATCTGCCTTTTCCATTGTGAAAATAATCAAATGTTCACCCTAATTTGACAGCTAGCTTTTACTACCTATAACTAAATGAAACTGTCTGTTTATCAAAACAGATTCAGATTCCTAAGAAAAGATGGCTTACATTTTTGGCGAAAAAGTTAAAATGGAAACATATACCACATTTAAACTTGTCAGTTCCATCTACTGCAATCAGGAAAATCATTTTAATGCTAGTTTGTTTATAAACCAAGGTCTTCTTAGAAAGACTTATTCTTCCTAGAGAAGTTCTGTAAACTCTTCAGGCAATTAGATCAGGTTACTGAAGAGTCTGTCCAGTTACAATATTAGATGAACAAACATTTCTGTTTATATAGTCCTTTGGAATATTATGAAAGTCTACTCTAAGGATCCTTTGATGTATTTCACATATTAGAACAGATTCAAATATTTAGATGAATTGATATTGTTCCCTGCTTTCTTTCAAGCTGACATTTTAAAATATAAAAAAATGATTTGAATAAAATCTCAATACTATAGGATATTTTGACTATCCCTGTTGGTTACACTCTTAATATGATAAATTTACCTATAAGACATTCAGGTATTTAAAACTCAAAAAACTTACTGCAATGAAACAACTTATTGAGGCTGTACAGAATTTGTACTTTCTCTTTTGCTCTTGACTTGCTTAAAATAGCAACGCTCATACTACCATATGAAGTAATTTAAAAAAATTAGGCACACTTAACTTCTTTTTTTCTGAGAATACATAAAACTTGGGAAAGATATAAGATACAAACCTAATCATTTATCTTTAGACAAAGACTGTGACTTTGATTAAAGTCTGTTCGAGGTGAAGCTGTTTGCTCCTTGGGCAAGTGGAACAGGATTAACACCATCCACGGTTTAGGCAAGGCCCCATGGGAAAATGCTAGCTGCTCAGCCCAGGGCGCTGATGCACTGGATGGTCTCTCATATAAGACGAAGCAGACACTTTCCCTCCTGTTCCCTGGGAGGCTGCTGAAACACAGCATTCTGTAAAATATGTTACTCTCTGTTCCTGGCTTAATCCCCACCCCACCCCACCCCACCCCCCGAGACCATAGTGAAATTGGCCAAAATTAATGTCTCTTGGTTTGCCTTCAGATAATTGTCAACAAGTCCTTTGTATGGAAACTTGTCACAAGATGCAGGGTACACGACAAGTATAGTATATAAACCTGCCTCGAATAAAGATCTGGGTCTTGGAGATTAGTCTCCTTGAGCCCTGTGGTAGTCCAGTTAGACTAGAGAAACAAATCCAAGGAGACTCTATGTATAAGAAAGAGTTTTATATAAAAGAGTAATTATATATTGAGAAAACATTCCAGCCCAGTCCAGATCAAATCCATAAGTCTGATATTAGCCCAGATGTCTGATACCAATCTATAAATTCCTCTTCAGACTCACACAACACATGCAATGACACTGAATGCAGGAAGATCACAGGCCACTGGGTGGAAAGTCTTGTGGATCCAGTGTCAGTAGAAGCATCTCAGCACTGGCAGGGGTCTCCACGTGGGTCCTCTAGCTCCAGGGCTCTAACATAGCTCAACGTGTCTGGTCAGCAGGAAAACGAAGCAGAGAGTGTGTGTATCTGGCCTCCAGTGAGCTATTTATCTCCGTGGTGCCTCCAAATGAGGTCAGCAAGCTGCGACCTGATTGACAGGCCAGACATCAGATTATGTAGCTACCAGAGCCCCGTACCCCCAACTTTTTCTCTTATCTTTAATCATGGCTTTATATTACTAATTGTAGACAATGCCACTCTCCACCTGGTTCATTTTATGTGCAAACTGGTCTCATCTCACAGCAGGACATCACACAGAATTAAATTTATTAAAATAGAAATTAGTGTGGATCAAGGTGAAAGACATTTAATGGTGATGCTTTGTAGATTAAGACTTTCAAACAAGAAATATAGTTTGATCTTTATCAACAATTATTTTTAGCAATGATAAGCCTAATGACTCACTAATGGATTTTATACTGATGAAAAAGCTGTGGGGAGGAGGTGAGCCAGTCAGGGTGCAGTGTAGCAATGATGAAACACATAATTTTCCTCTAGTTCTTGAATGATTCCTATACCCCACTACCATGATCCCAATGCTACCTTACACATCTGGAGGATGTAGACTGGTACAGATAGGAACTGGAAACAGAGGGAATCCAAGACAGAAGAACCCCTCAGGACCAGTGGTGAGAGTGGTGATACCAAGAGGGTGGAGGGAAGGTGAGGGAGGAAGGGGGAACTGAATATAAGGATCTACATATAACCCCCTCTCTGGGGGATGGACAGCGGAGAAGTGGTTGAAGGGCATCAGCTGGTGTAAGATATGACAAAATAATACTATTTTGCAGTCAAATGCTTTGATTTATGTGCATATATTTATAGGTTTAGTATTAAGGTAGCAGATGGACATTGGGCCTCCACTCAAGTACTCCCTCAATGCAAGAATACTTTGTTCTATTAAACTGGAATTCCATGATGCTCACCTTCCCAACATGATCACTGAAGACAAAGCGGGTGCATAAGCAAATGTGGCGAAGAAAGCTGATGGTGCCCGACTATCAAAAGATATAGCATCTGGGGTCTTAAAGGCTTGAAGGTAAACAAACGGCCATCTAGCTCGGAAGCAACAAACCCCACATTGAAGAAACACACCAGCCTGTGTGATCACGAGGTGTTGAAGGGATGAGGTATCAGGCATCAAAGAACAAAAAGTCATATCATTGTGAATGAGTGGGAGTGTGGAGTGGGGATCCAAAGCCCATCTGTAGGCAACTGGACATCATCTTACAGAAGGGTCTCAGGGAGGAGATGAGCCAGTCAGGGGACGATGTAGCAACGATGAAACATACAACTTTCCTCTAGTTCCTAAATGCTTCACCCCCCCCCCCCCCCCACTATCATGATTTAAATTCTACCTTACATATACAGATAGGAACTGAAAACACAGGGAATCTAGGGCTGATGATCCCTTCAGGACTGGTAGTATTAGTGGCGATACAGGGAGGGTGGAGGGAGGGTGGGTTGGAAAGGGGGAACTGATTACAAGGACCTACATATAACCTCCTCCCTGGGGGACAGACAGCAGAAAAGTGGGTGAGCGGAGACATCGGAGAGGGCAAGATATGACAAAATAATAATTTATAAATTATCAAGAGTTCATGAGGAAGGGAGTAGTGGGGAGGGAGGGGAAAAAATGAAAAGCTGATGCCAGGGGCTTAAGTGGAGAGCAAATATTTTGAGGATGATGAGGGCAATGAATGTACAAATGTGCTTTACACAATTGATGGATGTATGGATTGTGATAAGAATTGTATGAGCCCCCAATGAAATGATTAAAAAAATAATATAATAATTTATAAATTATCAAGGGTTCATGGGGGAGGAGGGAGCAGGGAGGGAGGGGAAAAATGAGGATCTAGTACCAAGGGCTCAAGTTGAAAGCAAATGTTTTGACAATGATGAGGGAACGAACTGCACAAAATGATTAAAAAAAGGCTAAGAAAAGAGAAAATATCCTTGCAATTTACATTAAAGGATATTTCTTTGTCATATTGTAAATTTTATATTATAATTACATTTATAATCATATGCATCATTTTTAACTCTACCTTAATATATGAGTAAGTTCTGTGAGTGGAGAAGGAAGTCATTTATTAACTTTTTAAAATTCAATTTTCTTTTCAATTTTATTTATTTCATTGTTTTGTTGATAATATTCAGAGCAAAATATATGCTAACTCAAGAGTTACGACATTTATCCTTTAGTTCCTCTAACTACATTCTTTGAGTATTGCAGAAAAGTCCTTCTTTTCTGAGATTTTGCCCCACCATCATCATGTTAAACACAGGGTTCCTAATCAAATCTTTCCATTTCCTGATATCAATTTAATCCAACATAGATAGCGCTTAAAATAACAGTGCTCAAAGCAGATATTTTTTACTGGTTAAGTTGTTCTTTCACCATACTATTCCGTCTGTATGCTTAGCACGTAATACAAGAAGCTGGATTATATGGAATATAACTTGGCATCAAAATGGGAAAATAGTTTATTAACAACCTGCTATATACAGATGGCACAAGCTTGCTTGCTGAACTAATGAACATTATCGATTGCCCCTTTTCCTAAGGGAAAGCAAATTCTCTGGGTCAGTTGAACATATAAAGACAAATGGAGAAATCTTGAAGTTGTCAAGAAACTCATCTTGCTTGGATCCAAAATCAGTGCTCACAGAATCTCAGGTCATATTGCATTGGGCAAATCTCCTGCACAGACCTCTTTAACGTGTTGAAGATCAAGGACGCCACTTTGAGAACTAACATGTGCATGATCCAAACCATGGAGTTTTAAGTTGCTCATATGCATGTGAAACTTGGACATTGAATAGGAAGACAAAAGAAAAATCAATGTGTTTGAATTACGGAGCTGGAGAAGAATACTGAAAGTATCATAGATTACCAGAAGGACAAACAAATGTTCTTTGGAAGAATTACAGCTAAAATGATCCTTATAAGGATGAATGAATGGTAATACTGTATACCATGTACGGTCAGTCATTGGAGAAGAACTGTGTTTGGTTAAGTAGAAGGGCACCGACAAAGAGATGGATTAATACAGTGGCTGCAACAATGAGTTCTAGTATGACAATAATTGTGAGGAGAGTAGAGGGCCAGGCAGTGTTATACACAGGGTCTCTCTGAGTTGGAACCAATTTGATAACACATAACATCAACAATAATTAAAAACTTTATTTTAAGAAGATTTCTGGTGTATTCAGGGCTTACGTTTTAAGGTCATCTCAGGGAAATAATTTCCAGCATTCGTCAACCTTCATGGTTCCAGAACATCTAGAGTTGATCACTGTAAACTCTGTCCTGCACGCTCTCCCTTTATTATCACAATTCTCTACAGACTCTTTGACCCCAGTGTTCAGTAATGGAAGGTGGGTACCATCCAGATTTCTGGTCTCATGGCTAAGAGAGTAGTAGTTCAGGAGGGCAATTCACCACACATTTAATAATCCTTTTATATTCCCGACTCCCCTTCTGCTTCTGTTGCTTAAAGACTAGTTATGCTTTGGGTGATTGCAAGCTTGTAAGACTCAAGCACTATACAACAAACTAGGAAAAAGAGCACACGTATTAAACATGTTAATTGACCAGTTACGTGATTCAGATCTTCTATAAAACAAACCGCCAAACCAAATCTCATGAAGCTTTTGATTGTTTATAATGAACCTTAGCAGTGACTTTCTAAAAATTTCTGTGTTGTTTGTAAATGCATCTATTACACAGACTGCACTGCTCCAATTTTTTAGGTGTACTACTTATTGACAACACTATTCTCAATCAATATGACATTTCATTAAGCCTTTTTACTTTTGTAATCTATGTCTAGACAGTACCTTGATCATATCATGTACTTAATAGCTTAATATATTGAGGTAGCTAGTTATTGTGCCAACCTGGCCGATAAACACATATAGGGTTAATTGAAGGGCAGAGGGATAAATGGCTCAGTGAGCCTCGCCTTTCAAGATCTCAGATCTCTTGCTTTCTGATGGTCAGACCAGGGTGCAGGTGTCTTAGCCAGTTCTCTGCTTCAGCTGGCAAGGCTCACTTCCTGCAAGACATCCCTGAGGAGAAGCCGCATGGACCTTCCCCGATGCAGCCCTGGGTGCTGGAGCAGCCATGTGGAGACCCCTGCCAGTGCTGAGATGCTTACACATTCACTGACTCAGTTTTCCTCCTGCAGTTGGCATCATTGTGTCTGTGTGAAATGGAGGAGGACTTTGTGGATTGGTGTCGGACATATGGGCTAATGTTGGGCTTGTGGGCTTGGGAAGCATTGGGTGGGATGTTTTCTTGATGTGCGCTTAACCTTTATATAAAACTCTCTCTTATACATGAGTTCTGTGGATTTGTTTCTCTAGAGAACCCTAACACATACATACTGACTGAAATTACTAATATGCATTGATCGCCATGCTTCCAAATCACAAATATGATGTGTTTTAATGCACTAAAAGTATTTGCATCATCTTTATTTTCAGGGGTACTATGTATTACATGAAAATATTCAAACTTAAGACTACATAATCCAAATAAAATGTATTTATATGAAGGAAAACAATGTTCTACTGTTTTTCAAATAGCCAACCATGAAAGCATTTGCTGAGGCATGATAAATATTTTACTTAGCATTCACTTTTCTATTTGTTAAACTTCACTGGATTTTTAAATAATCTTTACAAGTTTTCTTTCAAAAATGTTTAAGAATGAACACTTTTGTTTAGTCAAATGACCTACAAGAATGTTTCTTTTAATTTGTAGACATCAAACTTCAATACCATCTTTATGTCATTTGCAAACATGTCAGGTGGTCTTTTTACATTTCCTTGAAACCTGAAAACACAGTTAATGTAGACAATTTGGTTGACTTTATAATACTATAATTATACTCTGAACAGCATATTTATCCCTGGGTGCTGAAATTTTAAAAATTGAAATATAATTTTTGAATGGGAATAACATCACTGAGCAAAGAAATTCATATACACAATGATATTCACATGTCATAACAAGTATATATAATCATAACAAGAAGATATATATATTCATAACAAGAATGTCTTACCCTGATTAATGCATAAATGATGTATGGCTGCCCATCTATTTGGTAATAAAACAGCTTTCATATAATCCTCATGCAACCTATGATTTATTGTCTCTATTGAATTCCCAAATTACCAATTATGAGCTTTTATTCATTGCTTATTTGAAACGTGTACAAATCATATTATTTGGCATATTTCTGAGAATTTTTTTTTAGGGAGAAATAATGGAAATAGGTTTAAAAGAGCACAAAATTATCTGACCAAACTCTTCCTTCACATAGCTCGTAAACTTTTGAGGAGATTGCAATATTTACCCAGTGTAATTGAAACCCTCTTATCTGAAACATTACTTCATAGAATATTAATTCAATAATTATAACATTGACTAGCAGAGACAATGGTTATTTTTAAAGTCTAGTAGAAATATCTAGTATATTTTCAAATTACATTTTGAAAACAACAATTTGCTTAGCTTTGCCTCTCATTCTTATTTTTGTTCAGTAGTAGGAGTCTTGATAAGCAGCATTGTTGACTATATATAATTGTCTAAACATCAGTTAGGGTCCTGGCATGAAGTTATTACACCAGGATAGTATAACACATACATCTGTAATAAAATTTGGCAAACATTTTTATTGAGCTGGCTTGATTCTGTGATGTATGCTCATCAATTTCTGTCTTAAATGTATATTTTTAGTCATCATTAAATGTGTGATGCTTAAGGTTTTTATGGGATTATTCTGAATAGTCTTAATGTTTGGAGTGTTTATATTGAATATAAGTTTCTTTGGGATAATCTCATGAAAAATTAAACATGAAAATAGAATTCAAATAGTTGAAAAAGTAACATGCAGGAACAATGTTTCCAGAGTGGATGAAAAATATTCTCATAAATTGATTTTACCTATATCATTGTATAATTATGGCATAATTTAAAAATTTTTTCCATTTTGCCAATTTTGGGGGTTTTATTTAGCAAGGAGTTAGTATTATCAGCTCTGAGCATTCTTTTCTTAGCTGTCAAAGGAAAGTTCTTAATAGAACCAGAAGAAAAATACAATTTGCTTAAAATACTAACAGACCTATATTTTCCTTTCATTTTCTTTTGTGTGTGTTTGTGTTTACATTAGTAATGTAATGTAATTGGAATGTCATGTTAGCAATTAATCTATTTTGATTGCAAGCAAGAGGATGCAAATTAATAAACTGAAATATATATTTATGGCATTTAACATTTAACAAGCATGTCATAGAATGCAATAAATTATTAACTAGTCTTAATATATATGGTCACTAGGAGTCAGAATTGACTTGCTTGGACTTAGTCTGGTTTTGCTTCCAATGTGTACAATAGAAATTTTATACCATCAAAAACTCTTAACAGCTCTCTTTTGTGCTATCCGTTCCCAAGGTGTCTTATTCCTATATAAAACACCCCACTTTTCCAAGGATAAATAGGAAGTTAAATACATCCCACTCATGAGCTAACTTATTACGTAAGAACAAGAACATTTGTCAAAACTTTTGAAACTAATATGAGAATCGCCTCAGGAGTTGTACAATTTCCTCCATGTGAATTGACTTTCATGTGAATGATTTACCCCAAGTAAAGGTGCCTATACGTCTTACTTCTCACTATTGGACGACCTAAAGTATATGAAACTATGAATGTGAGTAATCATCAGTTTCATTTAATGTGGCTGCTTTTGTACTAAAAATGTAACTCTTTAAAATAAAGTAATGCAAACATAGTTTTAAGGAAAAGCACATTCTGAATTGTTTTAAATACATTTTTGAGAACTATCTAACCATTATCTATTATTGCAGGTGAGGGAGAAATTGAGATTTTGCTAGTGAAAAAAATAAACTGATGTTTGCTAATTATACTAATAAAAATCAGGAATCTCGGAAGAAAAAACTGGGGGATTGTGACTAGACAGATCTACTACAGAAGTAGATCAGTTCCATCTTGACTGATTTCCAGCCTGTGTGCCCTAAAATAGTTTTGGTAATTTTCAGAATATTAAAACATAAATATTCTTTGGCAAAAAAAACCCCACAAACAAACTTATCTTGGTCTCTTATGAGCTCCCTTGGACATCTGTAAGAACTACAGTCTCTGGGAGTAACTTGCACACACTACCAAAAGCCAAAAAATCCAACCCTGCCATTTTGCCCATGCTGACTCGTAGTGACCCCCTGTGGGCTTCGGCATTTTAATGTTTGTAACTGCGGGCCCCGAGGATTGCAGTCCAACATGTAACCGCTAAGCCGCCAGAGCTCCACGGATGCAGCAATTCAAAGATGAATGCCTAATAAAGACCCTATAGGTTCTGCTTCAGTGCTAAGTTAGGCTTTTTCATTATGTTATGCATATTGGATTTTTCACACCATCCTTGATTCTAATACCATCCTTGATTCCAGCTAGAGAAGAAACAACGTAGCATGCGTTTGACGTTGCTGTGAATCAAGAAAATAAGTTTAGGTAACTCTCCAATCCATTGTCATTGAGTCAGTTCCAATGGAGAGCACTGTGGGACAGAGTGGGATGGCTTCTGGAAGCATCATCTGCCTCCCGCGGAGCTGGCAGTTTCGAACTGCTGACCTTGAGGTTAGCAACCCGATGTGTAACCCACTACGCCACCAGTACTCACCCAGTTTAGATAACAAATAGAAATACACGGATCACAAAAATTAAAGGAAATCTCGGTGATAGAATATATGTGGAAGGATGAAGACTTCATGTAATGGCATGGGATTACCAGGTTTTTCCGAAAAACAAAGGGATCTGATTCCTAAGGTTTTACTGATCAATGTGGACACGAGAAAAGGGAGGCTGCGCCAGATCAAATGTTTTCACCAACAGAATACCAAATAGCGAGCACATCTTTCCCTTCTCCATGAACATCAGAGTTCCCACGAGCAGGTAGGGTAAGTTAAAAACTTTACAAAGGCCCACACTTTTTAGGGGAATGAAAAGCTAAAAGACATCCATATCGATCTAGGGCAATCTAAAGAAAGTGAGTTCTTCCTGTAAGTCGGATCACCAAACAAAGGAAAATATTGAGCAGAATGGGCTGAATTTCAAGACCAAACTGCCACTACCATCGCCCCTCTTTCTCCTCACTCCTGGGCCAAGCATTCTCATGTAGCACACTCCCCACACTTGTACGCAGTGCTTCTGAGCAACTCCCAATTCTAACTGCAGCACGGAGTGTTCGGCTGAGTGGATTGCATTGATTAGTGTTATTGTACAGAGTAACACAGCCAGTTTAAAAGGTGATCTCTGAGCAGCGGTGAGGAAGCCAAGGAAGGGGTCATTCTTTAGATAACCTTTATTTTGATAGACATACTTAAGTAATTATGTCTAGCAAAATAAAGATCATCACTCATATCATGCTCATTTTTTATGTCCTGTCCTGAACTTTACCCTCAAGCAAATAGGTGAGAATGTACAGACTGTGGGAACAAAGGTTTCAAAACTTCAAGTTAAAACCCTTTTACTTATCATTTCTCCCTCGTGGTAGCTCTGAGCTCTTTGGGGAACTATTTTTCATAACCTCCTATATTCTTTTACATAAATCTCATGATCTTTAATCATACTCCATTTTGTTCAGTATGTCTATCCATTACTGTATACTCCTTTTCTCAGAAAGTTAGCTAAGTTTGAATTATTTATGAATTTAAATTGCCTGAGATTACAGCTATCCTAGACATTCATGGCAATCCTAAAATTATTAGAGGAAAAAATTGATTTTATTCTTCAAGTAGATCCATGGTGTGGCTTTGGAAATGCGTTCTTAGCTCGCTAAGACCATGTGAAAGTCCAATACATCACCCAGAATATGCATCTCTGTTGATGTTCTATTTCACTTCATCACATCATTCTTTAAGACCATGCTGCCAGTGCCACATAGCAAGAGAGCACTGTGAAGCAGAGAAGCCACTTTATTTATTTATTAGTGCTATGTATCACTGCAATGTCACCAGCTGATGCTCAGTGTCATGAACCAGATAGGAAATTCTACCTTCTTGTCATGATGATCACCAGTTTCCTTAAAGCAAATTGAATAAAACTCAGTTGGCCTTGGGGCTCATGAAAGAGTAATTGTGATAAATTTGATGAAAAGGCAAACATCATTTATGATGTCAGGAGCAAGTAAAATATTTAATATGAATTTCCTTATAATAATTTGTTGCTGTTAATTTTAAAACTATTCATACATTGTAATTATAATTAGACAGTCCATGTTATATTTAATTACAAGCCATTTTCCTATGTCTTACTGATTTAGATTAATAAGCCTATTTTATTATGGAATTTTATGTGCTTTATAAATGACACACTTTGGTAAATTGTTACCTATCTCCTTTCTAAAAATATCACATATCTGCTCTTCTAAATCTAAAAATGTAAACCCTGCAGTAAAAAAATTGTCCTTGCAAAAAGTCATTTCATTGATTTATATTATTTGCACCACAGCTTTTCTCTATTAAGGTATTTATTTATGTTTTTTTTACATCACTCTTTTGTAAGGACTAGTTTTCATCTTATATAAAATTCTATAAAAATTTGCCTTAGGAAATTAAGCAGAAGCTACCATATTTCAATCACTGAGAAAATATTTTATATTTTGGTTCTCTTCTCCTGAGACCTATAAAATTATTTCTATTTTACGAAAGGGATTTGCAAAATAAATAGACTCTCGGGAATGATTGAATGAGTGAAATCATTTATGTAGAGAATAGTGATTTTTGTAAAGCAAGAGATGCTCTTTATTCTAATAACACAACTTTCCATGATATATGTTTACCCTGATATGAATACATATAAAATCATGATAATAATGAAAATATAGTATGAAAAATTAAATTTTAATTATTTCTTCTTAAGAAGGATGAAGCGATTTTTTTCCCAAGTGGGGCTTTTTATGCAGTTGCTCAAGGTAAGATCTCTATATAAGAATATTCTTGAGGCCCCATGAAAACTTTATAGGTTTTTGAAGTTTTTGCATTTAAAATATAAATACTAAATATAATATTGGCCATTATATCACAAAAACATACTATATATTTTATTGCCCCAATATAATTGACTTCTTAAGAAAATAATATGGGGGAGGGGCTCTGTATGGTTAACTCTCAGGAAAGGTATGTGTCCGAGTTGTACATTTTCACCTTATTTATTCTGTATGCTGAGAAAATATTGTGAGAAGATGGATGCAGCATCAGGACTAATAGAAGATTCATTACGAATCTGCAATATGCAGATGACATAACATAAAAGTGAAGAGGATCATATTTTAACATACAAGTCCTCACAACTGGCATAAGAACTAAATGGCAAAAGTTAGGTAGTTAGATTTAGGAACTAGTGGGGTTCTCTCCCCAATTCCTGCAAAGGAAAAATCAAGCTGCTTTTGGACACCTATGGGAATAGCCAAACTGAGCATGTACAGACTAGGACCCCCTAGACCCAGGTAAAACCAATACCATGGGCATACCCACCCTAGGTACATCACACAGGTGGACCTGAACACAGCCAACAGTCAACCAATGCCTTCAACCATGACTACCTAGCCAAAGAGGTTAAACATCCCAGCTGTGGGAAGGCCAGCTTTCGCTTTTGTTCTGGTTTTGTGGCAGGTTGGAGGGTGGGGCTCCACACACACACACACACACACACACACTGCATGGGCGTGCTCTCTTTGGGCCCACATGCTTTTTGGGCTCTTGGGTCCTGGTCTCCAGGGATGCCCCAGTTCTGCATGTGTGGATGTTCTGTTCCATGTGGTTTTTTGCCCAATTGTGAACTCCACTGTGATTTCCACGTTGTTGGGCACATTTTCCAGAAATAGCATGTGCCCTTTTGAGACTGTAAAACCTGGAAGTTTTTCTTTCTTTCAAAAAAATGCACTTGGATTATAAAATGTTCTGTGGCATGAATTCTTTTAGTGTGTGAATCAAAGAACTAAGGTATTACCCACTCCGGAAATCTAACAACAATACTGAAGTTGTCAGAGGTTTAATTTTATTTGGATTCATTATCAATGTCAATTAAAGAAAGAGTCAAGAAATCAGACATCGTATTTCTTTTTTTTTTAATCGTTTTATTAGGAGTTCATACAACTCCTATCACAATCCATACATACATCAATTGTGTAAAGCACATTTGTACATTCATTGCCCTCATCATTCTCAAAACATTTCCTCTCCA
>NW_022103968.1:44140850-44153980 GCF_000313985.2 Echinops telfairi
TCCTGTCCCACTATCATGCTCAGTCCCCACCAGGGTTTCAGCAATTCCTCTTTGTTACATTACCCTTGATCATGCCCTACCAGGCCTCCCACACCCACCTCACCACCAATTTGTATCACTTGTTGTTCCCTTGTCCCTGGGTTTGTTAACACCACTTCCTTTCTCTCCCACCTCCCCCTCTCCCATGTACCCCCGGAACTGTTGGTCTCGTTGTTTTCTCCTCCAGATTGTTCATCCAGCCTATTTTATTTAGACAGACCTGTGGAGATAATAACATGCACAAAAACAAGACAGAGTGAAACCAAGCAACAATGTACAACAAAACAGCAACAACAACAAACCACTGACAAAAAAACAAATTAAAACACAACAAGAAAGAAAAGCTTGTAGTTAGTTCAAGGATCATTGGCCTTTAGGAGTGTTTTCCCTTGGGCAAATCTACTACAAAATAACTCTGAAAAACACATACAGACATATACAATGTCATGTTGAGGACTAAAGTGCCCCTAATCCAAGTCATTGTATTTTTAATCATCACATATAAATATATACATTTATGTATATTTATATGCTAAATGAATAATGAAGACTAAAAAAGAATCCCTACCTTTGAAGCAGTGGTTCTCAACCTTCCTAATTTGTGACCCTTTAATATAGTTCCTCATGCTGTGTTGACACCCAACCATAAAATTATTTTCATTGCTACTTCATAACTGTAATTTTGCTACTGTTATGAATTGGGTGACCCCTGTGAAAGGGTTGTTCGACCCTCAAAGGGGTTGTGACCCACAGGTTGAGAATTGCTGCTTTGAAATATGATTGATTTGGTGAATAATGTGAATTATACCATGACTTCTAGAAGAATAAATAAATCTATTTCAGAAGTATAGCCAGGTATTTCTTATAAGCCAACTTGGCAAGTTTTTTCTCACATATTTTGAACAGGTTATGAGGAAGAACAGTCCCCAAAGGAAGCCAAAGTGTTCGTAAAGAAGAGGATCCGCTGATATGAAAACGATCTTCATGGATAGGAACTGACATAATGGCTATAACGATGGGCTCAAACAGGGCAACAATTGTGAAGATGGCATAAAACCAGGTTTGTTAGGTAATTAGAAAGGGACAAGGGTGTCTATGCGCATGCTTAGAAATTTGAGCTCCTGGCCAGGAAGGGGTGGTACACCTAGTTGGGCAGTATACCTGGATTGGCCCATCTGGGCCAGGTAAATTAAATTCAACCCATGGAGAAAAGCAGTATTGTCAACCACGCCTCCCAGCGGGGCGCCTGAAAAGGCAGGATCCAAAGCCCACAGTGCTTATTTTTTGTCTCTTGAGCTGCTTGTTGGCCGCTGTGCTGCGATCTCCTCTGGCCTCAGGACATGGCCTCAGGACACCGCATGCAGGTGTGAAGTGCCCTGAGGGGGCCTGGGTGACACCTGAAACTTCCTCTATCCTTTATAAAACTCACTTGGATCACCAACCAGTTTTCCTCGAGAAACCATGGACTGAGTTATTTTTCACTGGAGAAACCTAACAGGTTTACTGTTGTTCTGCTGTGGAAAGGGTAAAAGTCAGAAAGGCACCAAACAACAAAACATAATGTGACGATGTAGCAATAAGGTTTATGGAAAATAGCACAGAGGAGGAGAGGGAGAAATAGCAATATGCATTCTAAATTTAGTACATTTTACAAAATTGACATAATTATATCTGAAACCTATCAGGTTTGCTGTAAAGATAAAATGAGACCAGGCCACAGAGAAGGAAAAGGAGAAGTTTATTTTGCCCTCACCCAGGCTCCAGCAAGGAGTCAGTGAAGTTGTGATGCCTGGGAGGGAGGGGAGAAGACAGAGAGAGAGACAGGAGTTCTGAACTCCTGGGTGAGCCCCACCCGCCCTCAGCGGGGGACCTGAGAAGTCATGCCTATCTGTGGTGAAGAGCAAGTTTTTAAGCTGTTCAGGAGGATGATCAAGAAAGGGAGGGAATAGAAGTTGCAGTTGCAGGGGCTTAAGCTTCTCCATCCATGAAATTCTGAGGTACGGTTGTGCCTTGATCGAAGAGATGGGTCATAGTCCTGGATCCCTTTGAAGCTAGCCGTCTTGGTCTGATAAGGGCAGATTAGGCTGTTCCTTATGTCCCCCCACAGGTACCTGACCCAACAAAGACAGATTGCATATAGAAGAAAAACATATACTTTAAACCTTGTAGTACACACAAACACCTAAAAGCTTTACCTAGTTGTTTGGGGCGGGTCCAGACAGGGCAGCCGCCACCTCCTCTCTGGCTCCTCAGGAAGATGAAACCTCACAGCCCCCATGCCCAGCCTCTCAGGAGGATGGATGGCCTATTGAACTATGCAACTCCTGCCCCAAACCCCAAAGAGCTTATCTCTCCAGGCCTGGGTTGTGTAGCCCCTTCCCCAGCACCCCAGGAAGCAATTTACCTTCCCAGACTGGTTTGTATAGCCCCTTTCCCAGCACTCCAGAAAGCAGGTTCGCAAACAAGATGGCTTCCCAGGGATCACATCCTGACTCAATGTCCTGTGGCTGCAAGCAACAAAAAATCTCCCTTCTGTCGACGTATACTACCTTAGCTCCAGCCCTATATATCTCGCAGCGCCTACTGACAAGCTGCGACTTTCCTGACCAGCCCATTGGGTCATGGAATTTGCCTGGGAGTTTCTCCTAGCCTTTCTTTACTTTTCTTTCTTGGCTGAGCTCTATCTTCATTCTGCACCTCTGTTTCAACCTCACACTAATAAACCAAGAGTAAAATTAAAATAGAAATCTAAAATAACAATTCCTAAATCAAAGAAAGGGAGGGGAAAAAACAGAAAACATGCAAAAGTAGAAAGGAATTGGAAAGTCAACGATTAAAATCCAGATATTTGATAACTACATTATCTGTAAATGATCTGAGAAATCTGAGTGAAAGGCATGGATTTTCAGATTGGATGAAAATTAGACCAAATATATATGCCATACAATATACATATATATAAAACTGTTTCTCACGTGGACTATCTATCCAATATTTTGCATTTATGACAATAGCCTTAGTCAGAAAATGGCAAAAGAAGTAGTGATCAATGGAAGGAAATTGGCAGGAACCTTAAGCACAAAGGCAAGGTGGAGGCAAGATTCCGTACACAGCCTGTCAGCACAGAGGAGGGGGAAAGGCAGAATAAAACATAGTTCCTTATCAAAGGAGGAGACCCATGATTTTGGAGATGACGAAATGTCCTGGGGAAGAAAGGCTGGATATTCACACAAACAACACAATGGCTGCACAGACTTGAGTCTGGGGTCTGAGACAGCACAGCATGAAGGCGGGGTCCTGGGGTGCCATAATCTACACTCCTGAAAGGAGGAGGCACACTGCAGAGGACCAGCCAACAATAGCAGAAGACACACCAGAAACCCAGCTTATGATGTAGGCAGGGATGCATTAGCTGAACATAAGGTCCAGCTTTTTGTGCCGACAAGTCTTTTAGACTGCTAAGGGCCCTTGTATATCTTTTTCCAAAGTATCACCCATCAGTAAACTTATTCTTTTTGTAAAGCCTTTTCTCTGACTTTTGTCCCTCACCTGAAACCGGGGAGTGGAGAGGCTTGAAACTCTGAGCTTCCTCCTGATGACAATAGTAAAAGAAAAATCAGTACTATATGATTTCTTGTGCATTGACCTGTTTTTTTCCCCCCCTCTTTGCATCCAGCCCCAGACCACCTACGTCTGAGAGGCTTGTAGCTGAAGCAGCCAGCTCTCCACAGGGCTTCTTGTAAGTACCATCTTCACTACCAGAACCCCATTGAAGTTCTTAATTTAAAAAAACTTCTGGGAGCTGGTTTTGAGGGAGGGCTTAGATGAGGCCAAAGGGCCTGAGGGAATCAGGAAGAGGCAGCAGTTAGGTTGCTCGGTTGTTGTTCTATTCAAACACTCTGGATGGACAGAATCTTGTAGCAGGAAGGTACTGGGGGTTATTCAGAAGCTAGGGATTACAACAGCTACAGGTGGCCCACGCTACTAAGCTTCTCTTCCACGCAGCTGTTAGTCTTCAGGCTCCTGGCTCTTGGAGGGTCACAGTATCCCCTCATTTTCACTGTGGCCTCCCTTTAAGAGGTTCTTCATTAGAATGGCAGTGTGTGGCTGGGACTGTGGCGGGTGATGGCAGCAGGGAGAGGAAGGCATGGGCACCAATTCCCACTGGTTGTATTGATTCCCAGTCTGTTGCTTGACAAGCCCCAGAGCCACCAGCTTTGTTTCTAGTGTAGTCACCAGGATCCCCAGGGACAATTGAGCATGAGTCCCAATGGCAGGACTTTGGGTGTAGCCTACAGCAGTGCCAAGGTCGCAGCAGTTGGAAGGATCTAAACTGCAGAGCTGCCTCCTTGTCCTGTTTTTTGAAAATCAATGATATCACATAACAACATAGTCTTTGGAATGTAACCATGTGGGTTAGTAAGGAAAGGGTACATATTAAGACAGCAATAGGTTAAATGTAAAGATGATAAAAATTGAAAGTGAAATGAAAGTCATGCAAAATATATATTGCAATATGTTTGCACCTAAGAGAGACTAATCACATGCCCTTTAATATAAAAGCCTCTGTTAAACAACTGGTTCAAGAGGGGGTTATCTCCCTGAAAACATCTCAGCCCAGGACAAAGGAAGTACAAACCTAATTTTGTGAGGGCAAGTATCGAGGAGGGCCATGTTGTAAGAATGAATTGTTTTCATATTGGGGTTAGAATTTAGTGCTAACCTCAAAGTCATTCATCTATGTATGTCTCTGGTTCACTTTAGAGAAGTCTTTTTATGATAAATAACATTATAAATTATCCCATTGGAGCATAAGGTAATTCTGTTGATAGTATCATTAATTTAGGCAGTGGTATAGAATTTAAAATACTGTTGAGAAAAGAAAATTATGCATGTATAGGCTGGTTTCAGACTGCAATATTTGAATTCCTGACTTGTATAGATTACATTCTTAATAGGCTAGACGCTATTTACACAAAAAGTAGGGGCCGGTAAAAGGGCAAAACTTTCCCTAACAATTCATTCACAAAGGCTGAACCATGCCATCTTCTAATCCAGTCTCCAAAGCAACAAGGTTGAGCGCCTGCCTGGTACCCTGAATGCTATTGTTAGACAGCAGGATAGGGATTGTTCCTCTCCATGCCTAGGGCCCTCCTACAGGAGGTGGGAAGCCAACACAGGCTAAGGGGCATGCACAAATTCAAGCCTGAGCCAGGTGGGCTTAATTCAACCAATGGGGTCAACCAGGACCGTCAACCATGCTTCCCAGGTGGGAAACCAACACAGGCTAAGGGGCATGCGTCAATTCAAGCCCAAGCCAGGTGGACTTAATTCAGCCAATGGGGTCAACCAGGACCATCGACCATGCCTCCCAGCAGAGAGTCCTCAAGGCCAGAACCTGGAAACCATCATCTTTTCCAGCTGCCCCTCCGCCTTCGCTCAGCAGTCCTTCTCTGGCCTCAGGCCGCCACATGTGAGTGTGCAGACCCGTGAGGGTGCCTGTGTTCTGGGACTGTAAACCCTGAAACGTCTTCTATCCTTTTTAAAAACCCACTTGGGTCACAAACCAGGCTTCGGGGTGAAGTCTTTCTCAAGCGAAGCCAAGGGCCAAGGAATTTCCCACCTGAGACATCTAACATATTCTGGTGCCGTGTGACTGGAAGACGACCTTCAGACGACTTCTCAAGGTAAGCCTGACTCAGGGTGTGTATCTGGAGCGACCCCCATTTCAGCCTCACTGACCTGTCAGACACCTCCGGACTTTCATGTCACCACGCTCGGGAGACTGTGGACACAGCGCGCGGGTGGACTTTCAGACTGCACTGCTCATGGTTTGAGAAGGACCCCCGCCTGGAACTTTCCCACTGCGGATGTTGCCGGGACAGCTGTGGGGCCACAAGTAATGTCCTGGGGGAGACCCGGTTCCTCTTTCCTGGCTTCCTATCTGCACTTCCTCTTTGTAGATGGGGCTGCAGGGCTGCCTTTCTGTGTTTCGGGGGCTTGCATGTTCTCTCCAGCCTCACTTCCTGGGATGGGATAGAAACCCTGCAGCCTGCAGTATTGGGGAATTTCGTTCCCAAAGGCCCTTTGGATTCTCAGTGGTCCCCTTTGTGTCCCGGTCAGCTAGATGGCCGCGTGCATGCACACTCCCTGTTGGTCTGCAGGACTCTGGTTCCCGTCTCAAGTTCAATGCAGACTCTTGACTAGGCCACATGTGGTGGCAAACATTTCCCCGACCACATAACTCTCTGCTCCCGGGTGAGATGGCCCTGCCCAGAGTCCGCTGCCATTTTTGTTGTGGGACAACTGGCCACATGACCCTGGACAAGCTGGTGCCCATTGCTCCAACCATTTGGGGGGCAGTGATTAGTGGGGCTGGCTGCTTGGCCTGGAAACTTGTCCCCCAGTGGTCGGATGCTGCCTTCACCCCTCCCTTCCTTTTTCTCCTGGTTTTACAAACAAGCTGCTTTAGCTTTCTGCCTGTGTGCTAGGTGGTTTTTTCCCCCCTACCGGCTGGTTTTCCATTGCCAAAGCCTCAGCCAGAGGCATTGTAAACCAAGCCCCTGAGTAAATGCTAACGTCTGTCTCCAAAGGCCTTTCAGCAATACTGCCTTTAGCACGTTCCTGGTACCGCTGCGCTGTGACAGTATGTGTCTAGCCAAGGATCCTAATTTCCCTATAATGTTCCCTGAGCCAATTGACTGTTTCCTCCTCCCCTTCACAGGTTCAGAAGGCCACTTGTGCCAACAGTCGCCTTTGAAGGCTATTGGACGGCCCCTCCGAGCAGTGGTCTCACCTATGGAGGTTGGTGAATTACTTACGTCAGTAGTTTCCTCCGTTGCCCTGTATGGTCACCCATGCCGGTGGCCATTGCTTGACAGTCAGGGCCCAGTTTGCTGGCAAAAACTGAGTTCCCGACCCCTCCTTCAGGCAGGGGCACTTGCTTGAGGCCCCAGTTTCATGCCACCCTAGTGGTGCACGCTGAAACTGCAGTCACTGACTTTCAGGTATCAAGCCCTCATGACTTCTCTGCTGATTTTGTTTCCTAGATGGGAATTGGAGGATCTGTCCCCCATTATATCCTGTCCTTATTGTCTTCCCTGGTCCTGGGCACCATTCACAGGTGGAACCGTGGGAGCTGTTGCACCCAGAGCCCTCCGAAGCAGAGCAGACAAGCACCCCTGAGAGCTGTTGGGGTGTTTCACTGCCACCCCAGGATAGATAGTGCTCCACAGAAAACCCTACCTGAGGTAGTTAGTTTCTTGTGCCAACCTGGCTGATAAACACATGTGGGGTTCATTGAAGAGCGGAGGGATAAATGACTCAGTGAGCATCGCCTTTCTAGTTCTCGGGTCTCTTGCTTTCTGATGGTTGGACCAGGGTGCAGCTGGCTTAGCCAGTTCCCTGATTCAGCTGGCAAGGTTCACTTCCTGCAAGATATCCTTGAGGAGAAGCCACATGGACCTACCCCAGTGCAGCCCTGGGTGCTGGAGCAGCCATATAGGGACCCCTGTCAGCACTGAGATGTTTATACATTCACTGACTCGGCTTTCCTCCTGCAGTCGGCATCATTGCCTGTGTTTTGTGTGATGGAGGAGGACTTTGTGGATTGGATTGGTGTGGGACATATGGGTTAATATTGGACTTGTGGGCTTGGGCAGCACTGGGTTGGGATGTTTTCTTGATGTGCACTTACCCTTTATATAAAACTCTCTCTTATACATGAGTTTCTGTGGATTTGTTTCTTTAAAGTACCCAGACTAATACACTACCTCAGACCCCTCACAGTCTTTAAGCCAGTAAATGTTTTTACACCATTCCTGTGTTTAAAGTGAGCTAGCACCCACGGCTGTCAGCCCTAAGATTTCCCCTTTTCTAAATTTCCCATGCCACTAGCCTACAACTCCCAAGGGCACTGCCATCTCACAGCCTTGCACCTGTCTTACCTAAACTGTCCACCTGTTTTGGTTCTTCCAGAAGTTCTCAGGTTACCAATATCTTTGAACCTAGTGGGCCAGTACCAGGATCACTAGCCCCTGGACTACCCCAACATTTTCCATCATAGGTCCTGAGTGGACACCCACTTCCAAGAGAGTAGGAATGGTGTGTACCCAAACCCCAATTTGTGCCCCCTTTGCCAGCAGGAAGCAGCTAGATATGTCGTCGTCCAGTACTCCAAAGATTTGGGTCTGTACTCCTTCAGTGGGGGAATGGTAGTAAGATAAAGGGTTGTTCCTCTCCATGCCTAGGAGCCCCCTACAGGAGGTGGGAAGCCAATGCAGGCTAAGGGTCCTGTGCCAATTCAAGCCCAAGCCAGGTGGGCTTAATTCAGCCAATGGGGTCAACCAGGACCATTGACCACACCTCCCAGCAGGGAAAATCCTAAAGGCCAGAACCTGGAAAGCATCGCTCTTTTCCAGCTGCTCGTCCACCTTCCATGCTCGGCAGTGCCACGGTCTCTCTCTGGCCTCGGGCCACCATGTGTGGGTGTGCAGACCCATGAGGGGGCCTGTGTTCAGTTACTGTAAAGCCTGAAATTTCTCTTTTATAAAAACCCACTTGGGTCACAAACCAGGCTTTGGCGTGAATTCTTTTGCATGCGAAGCCAAGGACCAAGTATTTCCCACCTAAGACATCTAACACTATCACCACATTTACATACACATCCTTCACCCAACACCCTTCACACAACAAGACCAGAATATCTACTTTATTAAGTACATATGAAATATCCCAGATGTCATATTCATGAAATAAGTATTAATCCATTTAAGCCAAATGAAATTATGCAAAATTTTATTTTCTCTGACAACCAAATTAAACCAAAAGATAATGTCAGAAAAAGAGCTAAAAATGCATGAATATTTGGAAATTAAATGCACCACTAAATAACATACATGAAGAAAAGTTACAAAATCTATAGTGTCTGGGGTCTTAAAGGCTTAAAGGTAAACAAGCGGCCATCTAACACAGAAGCAACAAAGCCCACATGGAAGAAGGACACCAGCTTATGAGATCATGAGGTGTCAAAGGGATCAGGTATCAGGCATCATCAGAACAAAAAATCATATCATTGTGAATGAGAGGCAGAGTGCGGAGTGGAGACCCAAAGCCCATTTGTAGACCACTGGAGATCCCCTTGCAGAGGGTTCTCGGGGAGGAGACCAGCCAGTCAGAGTACGATGTAGCAACAATGAAACATACAACTTTCCTCTAGTTTCTAAATGCTTCCTCCCCACCCACCGCTATCATGATCCCAATTCTATCTTACAAATATGGCTAGACCAGAGGATGTACACTGGTACAGATAGGAACTAGAAACACAGGGAATCCAGGGCGGATGATCCCTTCAGGACCAGTGGTGAGAGTGGCGATACCGGGAGGGTGGAGGGAGGGTGGAGTAGAAAGGGGGAACCGATTACAAGTACCTACATATAACCTCCTCCCTGGGGGATGGACAACAGAAAAGTAGGTAAAGGGAGACATTGGACAGTGCAAGATATGACAAAATAATAACTTATAAATTATCAAGGGTTCATGAGGGAAGGGCGAGCGAGGAGGGAGGGGGAAAAATGAGGAGCTGATGCCAGGGGCTTAAGTGGAGAGCAAATGTTTTAAGAATGATGAGGGCAATGAATGTACAAATATGCTTTACACAATTGATGTATGTATGGATTGTGATAAGAGTTGTATGAGCCCCTAATAAAATGATTTTAAAAATATTGGAGTGTAGCTAAAACCACAACATACCAAAATATGTAAAGTGAGTCTAAAGCAATGCCCAGACAGTTATTTGTGACATAAAGCTCTTACAAAAGAATTTAAAAGCGTAAAGCATTTCAAGTGCCTCCTAAGGAATTAGGAAAAAGTTTTAGTTGAAAAAGCAGTACCTTGTATTATGTGATTCTCATAATCACTTTGTGAGGGGCCCCTTTTTGACATTGATTGTTCCAAGTAAGTGCCAAAATTCTGAGCAAGACCAGATTTCCCATGTTCAGTCATTGGTAAATGAACAGAATGCCTATTTCCTCGCGTTCACTCCTGCGTTGAAAGGAGCAGGTGATTTAATACAGTACACTTCATCTCTCAACAGCACTTGCAGAAAGTGTACACTTTTCACAGATTCTATAGGTTAGTCAGTGGGAAACCTGTAAAAACATATTTTTATTCTAACGCCACAGAATAAACTGCACTTCTTAGGTTTTTGTATTGTTTGTTGTTGTGATTACATATTTGGTTTTCTGAAATGGTGATGGCTATCATGCCATTAAAGAGCTGTGGTAGGACAATGTTTAATACTTGGCTGTGAACTAAAGTGTTAGTGGGTTCAACCCACCTGAGGCTTTGGGAAAGAAGGATGGAGCAGTCCGCTTCTCTAAAGATTACAACCTTTAGAAACTAAATGGGGCAGTTCTATTCTGTTCTGTAGAGTCTGGAAGGATTGGAGTGCAGTCAAAGGCAAAGCGTTTATTTCATTTTCATTTGTTTTCAACTTGCTAATAGGATCGTATTGCTCAGAAGCCTATAAATGCATAAATTTGACATGGATTTATACTATTTACAAATTACTTAACTGATGGCTTCTCAAACTGATGGCTTTGTAAAAATAAAAAATTGCCTAGGTGTTCACAAAAGACTGATTCTGTCGTTAGTCACCTAAAAAGCATTGCAGTTTCAAAATATGAAATGCCTACAACTAAAAGCATGTGCACTCAGAATTACAGCTGTTTTACAGAAAATGATTCGTATTTCAGAGAGAAAAATAATATCCATATGAGAAAAATTGATCATTTAGTGCAGGCCATTTTCATATTTTAGTCTTAGATAAATGTTGACTGTCTATATGATTGCAATTGTCGTACTGAATTTGTCATTCATTTTCATCAATTGCTTATGAACCAAATTAATTTATGATAGCAATTGCTTGACTCAGAGCTCTAACCCTCCCAGCTCTTTCTAGCTGTCCCTTATGAAATATTAAAAAATATGGAATTCAGCCAAACAAACACAGACCCTGATGTACTTAACTGTTATGATTTATTATACAAATGAAAACAAAAATGGCTTTTGTTATTGGCCCAACTACATGGTTACCTTATATACTTCATGGCATGGCTGTAATGACAGATTACCTCATATTTTTGCATTGGGTGCACCCATGTAGGAGACCACGCATGAGGGAGTTTCTTGGTTTGCACAGACTGTTTAATGTACATGCTGCTGTTCAGTGCTGATGCCTTTGCCAGCCTCACAGTGGTTCCTCCGTTTGTCACCAGCCTTCCTCTTCTTCACTGCCCCTCCACTTCACCAAGCATACCATCCTGCTCAGGACTGGTCTTTCTTATAACATGTCCAGAGCACATGAGACAGAATCACACCATCCTTGCTTCTGAGGAGCACTCTGTACTTCTTCCAAGATAGATGTGTTTTCCTTTTGGCAGTCAATGGTACTTTCAATATTTTCTGCCAGCACCATAATTAAAATGCATCAATTCTTCTTTGGCCATCTTTATTCAATATCCAACTTTCAAATGCATACAACATCATTAAAAATACTATGACTCAGGTCAGGCACACCCTAGTCCTGAAAGTAGTATGTTTGCTTTACAAGAGGGTGGGAGGAGCCAGCCCCCCCGACTAATCGTGGGTTTAATTAGCACAATTGTACAGTTGATATCATACATATATATTATATTAAAGTCATCGAGAGCATGAGAGATAAGAGATATTGCAATAATGGAGTCAGACACATTTCATGGTAGCATGCTCACCTCAGGCCCACTTGGTTGTCCACGTGGAGAGAGGGGGAAGAGAAGGAGGACAAGGGAACAAGGCAGCAAGGATGGGAGAAGAGAGGGGGAAGAGAGAGGTCAAGAGAGGAGCCGAGAGAGTGAGGGGGCGAGAGCTCTCTTGCCAACCCAGGCCTATATACCTTTTGGGGGCGTGCAAGCCCACTGATTACAGGTAAAGACATGTCATTGGAAGGGGTTGCACTATAGGTTATACAGCAATGAGAGGGGGTGGTCTGTGGACATATGTGCATTGGAGAAGAGGAATGGTTGGGGGTATACATGTGACAAGATGGGCGGATCCTAGATACAGGATGGCAGCCTAACTTTGGATGTCACAGAGCCAGTTTGACCTGTTCCCTGGCTCAACTGATAGAGACCATTATCAGTAGGGGGTGAACTCCACCTACAGGAACCAAATAGATGCCTGTCCATTGTCCTTGAACAGTGTGGGGGGGGGGGCTACCCTGTAGTCTGGCAACTAACTGCCTTCAGGGAAGATGTCTGTAAGCATCTGACCTCCCCTCACACAGCACCTTAAAAAGTCCTGTGCAGCAGATTCACCTAATGCAAGCCATCATTTGATCTCTTGCTGCAACTTCCATGAGCATTCATTGTTGATCCAAGAAAGACAAATCTTTGACAACTTCAATCTTTTCTCCATTAATCATGTGGAACAAAAGAGAGAAGGGTTAGAGTTGTTTACATGAGGCAAAATGTTTAACACCCTGAGGTCTGGTACAAGAAATCAACCACTCAGGCTAACTTAAACATTAAACAAAACAGACAAATGAAAACCAGTCTGTTCATTAAAAATACCCTGGAATAATCATACTATATGCATTGTTATTCTGCCTCCATAAGATCAGTGGCTATTCTTGTACTTTCGAATCTTTTAATGATGAATATTTTAAAATGCAAACCTAGTATGAGTTTAAAAAAATAGTGAACAGATAGATATTTCTTAAAATTGCACACCAATTCTAAACAACTCGATCGTGTTATTACTGTTGTTAGGAGAGGTGAAGGTGCAACCTTCTGTGTAATAGACAGACACACTGCCCAGTCCTACACTCTCCTCACAATTGTCATGTTTGGGGCCACCACTGCAATCTCTGTGCCACCTCTGTGGCAATCTACTTCTTTGAGGTTTTTCCTCTTTTGTGCTAATCTTCAACTTTGTCAAGCACGATGTCTTTTTTTCTTTTAATCATTTTATTAGGGGCTCATACAACTCTTATCACAATCCATACATACATCAATTTTGTAAAGTACATTTGTACATTCATTGCCCTCATCATT
>NW_022103968.1:44154960-44239289 GCF_000313985.2 Echinops telfairi
CTCTTTCCTCTATTTCCTTTGACTTTCCTCCTGTCCCAATATCATACTCAGTCCCCACCAGGGTTTCAGCAATTCCTCTTGGTTACATTACCCTTGATCATGCCCTACCAAGCCTCCCACATCCTCCTCACCACTGATTTGGATCACTTGTTGTTCCCTTGTCCCTGGGCTTGTTAACAACGCTAACTTTCCCCCTACCTCCCCCTCTCCCATGTCCCCCCCCGGAACTGTTGGTCCAGTTGATTTCTCCTCTAGATTGTTCATCCAGCTTATTTTATTTAGACAGATCTGCAGAGATAATAACATGCAAAAAAACAAGACAGAGCAAAACCAAGCAACAATATACAGCAAAACAAGAACAACAACAAACCAATGACAAACAAAACAAGAAAGAAAAGCTTGTAGTTAGTTCAAAGATTGTTTGTTGGCCTTTAGGAGTGTTTTCCAGTCCAGTCTGTTGGGGCACCATGCCCTGGCCCCAAAGTCCACCTTCAGCATTCCCTGGGGACATCGCCCCTCCATTCCCTTGCTGTTCTGTTGCACCCCCTTAGTGTTTTGCCTCAGTGTGGCGGGATCAGATCAGGTGCAATTCCCACACTAAGCACAATGTCTTTTCTAGGAATTGATCTCTCCTGATTACATGTCAAAAGTATGTCCCCTGAATATCACCATCCTCACTTTTAAAGTGCATTCTGGCTACACTCCTGTGACAGATTTGTTGTTCTTCAGACAGTCAATGCTATTTCCAATATGCTTCGGCAATTCTATAATTTGAATGCATTAATTTGTCTGTGGTCTTCCTGATTCAAAGTCCAATGCTTACACACGTGTGAGGCAGTGGAAAATGCCATGCTCTGGATTCGAGGCGCTGTCATCTTGGAAGTGACATCTTTGCTCTTCCAAACTTTAAGGAGATCTTGTGATTTCCCAATAAAAGATGGCATTGATTTCTTGACTGCTGCTTTCATGAGCATTGACCATTGATACAAGCAAGATGAAATCCTTAACAAATAAAATATTTTCTCCATTTCTGTGATATTTTCTATTTGTCCAGTTGTGAAGATTTTGTGTTTCTTTACAGTGAGTTTCAATCCAGACTGTATGCTTTGATTTTCATCAGCAAATACTTCAAGTACTCTTCCCTTTGGCAATCAAGGATGATACATCTGCATATCACAGGTTGTTAATTAGCCTTCTTCCAATCCTGATATGAGATCTTTTCATATTGTCCAGTTACTTAAATTATTTATTCCACAAAAAGATTGAGCAGATATGGTGAAAGGATAAAACCTGATTCACACATTTCCTTGTATCAAACCATGCGGCATTCCTTTCTTCTGTTTTAGCAACTCTCTTTGGTCCATGTACAGGTTCCAAATGAGCACAATGAAGTGTTCTTGAAGTCCCATTCTTTGTATTGCTATCCCTAGTTATGATCCACACAGTCAAAAACCTTTGCATAGTCAATAAAGCATACTATATTAGTCTGGCTGGCCTAGAGAAACAAATTAATAGACACACTCATGTTGTATAAGAAAGATGTTTATATACAAAAGGAGTTGAATATTGAGAAAACATCCAGGCCCAGTTCTGATCAAGTCATTCAGTCCAATGTTAGTCCATATGTCCTATACCAATCTATAAAGTGCTCTTCAGAGTCACTACACACATGCAATGACACTTAATGAAGGAAGATCACAGGCCAGTGGGTACAAAGTCAGTGGTGGTAGAAGCAACTCAGTGCTGGCACAGGTCTCCATGTGGCTCCTCCAGTTCCTAGGGCTGCATCAGGGTAGGGCCATGTGGCTTCTTCTCAGCGATGTCTCACAGGAAGTGAGGTGAGAGAAAAAGTCTCTCCTTCCTCCAATGAGGAAATCTTGGAATTCCCAGAATTCTCAGGCGAAGACAATGCCCACACAGAAGCCTCATTGGCTAAGACCCGAGGCACAGACTAGACTCCACCCCTTCACTCTTAATCCTGTCAAGTCCCAAATTGACACCAGATTATGTAACTACCACACATACATAAAGATTTTTCTGAAAAATCTCTATTTTGAGTTAGTATTCGACATCAGCAATGAGATCACTTATTCCATGCCCTCTTCTGAATCCAGCTTGAATTTTTATCAGTTCTCTATTGATGTACTTTTGCAAACATTATTAATTTTTTTCTTTTTTACCTCACTCCACCCCCACCCCCGCCGGCACGCTTATAACCCCTTGATAAATTATAAATTGTTTTCATGTCTCACACCAACTGCTGTCTCTCTTCCCTCACAGTCTCTGTTGTTCATCCCCGTGGGCTGGGTTGGATGGGATTATGTGTTGATCATTACAATCGGTTCCCCGACCTTCTCTCTTCTACCCAGCTTCCCCCTACCCTCCTGGTATCACTACTCCCATTCCTATTCCTGGATTCTGTGTGTCATGAGCTGTTAGCTCTTATCTGTGCACATACTCCTGTCTATTCCAGAAGTCTGGGTGGGAGGAAGTCTCAAGGAACCAGAGGAATATTGTGTGTTTCATCAATGCTATATTGTGCCCTGGTTGACTGATCCCTTCCTTGTGACCCTTCTGTGAGGGGAAGTCCCATTGTCTACTTATGGGCTTTGGGTCTGGGCTCTGACCCCTCCCCCATTCTAAACAATGTGGGTTTTTTTTATTGATTCTTTGTTTTGGATCTTCTGGTGCCTGTTGCCCACCTGATTCCATCAACACCTCATGATCGCACAGGCCGGTGTGCTTCCATGTGGACTTGTTGCTTCTCTGCTAGATGTTCACTTGTTTGACTCTGAGCCTTTAAGACCCCAGATGATATATCTATTGATAGCCGAGTACCATCTGCTTTCTTCACCTTTGTCTTCAGCAACTGTGCTGGGAGGGTAAGCATCACAGAATGCCAGTTAGAACAAAGTGTTCTTGCATTGAGGGAGGGTATGAGCAGAGGCCTGAAGTCTATCCACTACCTCAGTGTATTAGCATATAAATATAAATACATAGGCCAATACCTCTAGTTTTATGAATCAATATATTTATATATGTACACACCTATGTTTGTACCTCTATCCATTAGGTTTGCTTCCTAGATATTTTCTGTTTCCTTTTTCCTTCCTCCTGCCCCAACATCATGTTAGCCTTTCTTTTGCCTCTTAGTGATTCCTCTCAGCTAGATTGTTATTGCTCCAACACTCCAGGAGCACCGTGTCCTCCTCATTGCTGTTGATTTTAATTCCCTAGTCATTTCCCTGGTGCCCGGCTATCAAAAGATATAGCATCTGGGGTCTTAAAAGCTTGAAGTTAAACAAGAGAGTTTTCATCTCAAATTAGAATGTGCCATGATGTAGTGTTATGAATATAATGAAATTTGAAAGTAATAAAGTTTGCAATTGATAAAAAATATCCCTCAACACCAAAATTCAAATTATCGCTCTTGAATTTCACAGGAAGAAATAAGATCAGTGTATTTCTATATAAGAATTTAAATAAAATCTTAAATTTATCAGACAACATTAATGAAAACAAATCTAATTTATTAAAAACAAGGCTCTAGGGATTGATGGAATACCAATTGAACTGTCTTAACAAGCTGATGAAGCACTGGAAGCAGTCACTCCTCTATCCCAGGAAATTTGTAAGATAGCTACTTGGCCAACTGATAGGAAGAGATTCATATGCTGATCTAATTTTTTTATTATTTAATATCTTTCAGTTGACTCTTTACGTATGTACAATCAAATAATCAGATAATTTCTAAACATATACTTTATACTCACTACCTTGGAGTCAATTCTGACTCGTAGTGACCCTGTAGGACATGGTCGATAACATTGTAGGCCTGTAGGTTTCTGAGACTGTAACTCTTTTTAGAAGAAAGACTCATCTTTTTCCCAAGGAGCACCTGGTTGTTTGAACTGCTGACCTTGTGGTTAGCAATATATAATCCACAATACCACCAGCAACCCTATATATTTTAACAAGTCTTTTCATATATGCTTTATATAATATATTCTTTATAAAATATAATTATCCCTCCACATATACTTTATATGTACTTTATATAATATATAAATATAAATCTGTAAAATACTCTATATTTAATTTTAAATATTAAAGCAAGATATTTAATAATTATATAATACACAATTATATAATATATTGTTTATAATTATAGTAAACTGTAGTCATTCATAAATTTAATAATTTAATAAAATATATACATATAAATATGTACTTTATATAATAAATTACCTATATTTTATAGAGATACTTATATTAGACCTTAAGTAGAGAAAAACGCAATTGAGAGGAGCTTCCACTTTGAATTGTGTATATAGACTAAAAATTTTTAAATGGTTTAGCATCTGGCCTCTTGCTTTAGGCTGTCCTATAGTTCAGCCTCTAACAAAACTAGGCCATTCCAAAGCTCTGGTAAAAGAATGTTTTACCTTTATATAAAGAAGGTTGGTAAAGCACCAACATCTGTATATGGGGAGTGCCCAGGTGGACTTGTAAGCTCCATGCCGTGAGCCCTACAGTTCCATGAGATTGTCCAAAAGAAAAATTCATGGCAGCAGGAACCGTGCTCCTGTATTTCCTATCATTCCTATTGTTCCTCTGTATATATAATCATCCTCTTAAGATTGATATCATAATCTTCAGAAATATTATTCTGACACATATTAGAGTATCTTTTAAAAATTATTTGAGTTTATTGACCATCTTTGAATCCATAGTGAGCTTATACTTTTCAAGTTTAAAAAAATCCTATCTTTTCAAACAAGTTTTCTTTGCTTAAAACTTTCTTTTATTAGCTGATTCTCAAATTCCACTTCAGTACAATACTTAACGTGGCTGTGCAGCAGTTACACGTTGGGCTGTGATCAGCATGATATGCAGTTTGAAACCACCAAGGACGTTAAGACGGGGCTTTCTCCTCCCCTAAGCAGCGACATCTCGGAAACCCACAGGGGTCGTGTGAGTCAGCGTGGACTGGACCCAGGGAGTTTGGCTTGGAGGAGAATACTTAATAGGGCTGTGTACACCGCAGAGGTCATGCTCCTGTTCTCACCAGCCTTTTTGTTTTTGTCCCTGTGAATCAGTTTGAGTATTTTTCTTTTCTTTAAGGTCACTGGTCTTTCTTTTGTTGAGCTTAATCCGTACAAATTTTGCTTCACATGCTACATGCTTTCTGCTCTAAAGATAAAACATAATATTGTTTTCTAGAAATAGAAAACATGCTTTTCATAGTTTCTATGTATCTGTTGGGATCCTCTATAGATTTACTTCATTACATACTGCTTTCCTTGAAATTCTTGAACATATTCATAAGAACTATTATAAAGTTCTTATCTGCTATTCCATTATATCATTCATCTCATTTTTTAAATATTCTGTATGTGCAAACCGAACTTTCCCCTGGATATGGGTGACATTTTCCCAATTCTTCACCTATTAAGTGGTTTTTTTCCCTTTATTTTGGCTATTATGGACACTATCTTGTTATCGTCTGGATTGGTTGTCATTCTAAATAGAGTATTGCACTACGCTCTGATCGTATTCGGATTTCTAACAGATAAGCTAGATGCTCTTGATAATTGTTTTCAAGTTTAATGTGTTTGAGTGTAGAATAAAGTCTCTTGTTTATTCTTTGATTTGATTCACCTTCGAAGGGATGTCATCTTTGCAGTCTTTATTTATCAAATGAAATCACTTTGCTTTGGCGGGCGAGGACTCAAAATTCCCACCCTTAGACACACTGGGAGTTTTCAGCACATGGATCTGCAGCGCTCTTTCTTTAGCTCCTGAATCAACCTACAGGCCAGCAGAATGGAAATATGTGATTTCCCGATGATGCACTAGGTTAAGTCCTGGACTGCTAACCAAAATATGGGTGACTTGAACCCAGCAGCAGCTCCGTGGGAGAAAGCAGCGAGAGCCTGCTTCCATGGAGATGAAAGTCTCAGAAATTCTGTGGAGCAGTTTTATGTTGCCTTAGACCAGTGGTTCTCAACCTTCCTTCAATACAGCTCCTCATGTTGTGGTGATCCCCCAGCAACCATAAGATTATTTTCGTTGCTACTTCATAACCATAATTTTGCTACTGTTATGAATTGGGAAACCCTTGTGAAAGGGTTGTTCGACCCCCAAAGGGGTCGCGACCCACAGGTTGAGCACTGCTGCCTTATATGGTTGTTATGAATCAGAACCCACCCCACCGGTGTGGGATTTTTAAGTATGGAATTCCTAACTCTCTTTCTCTGTGCAGCTTGTTGTCTCCAGTAGCTGTCCCTCATTCCATTGGCCTTAATAGCTTTGCACTCCCCTCCTTGTCCCCTTGACTCAGCAACATTGCAACTTCTGTTTTGCTCCTTCCCACAGAAATTTTAATTCAGTCTTAAGGTTGTATTTTCCTTCCTCAGGAATCATCTTGTGTTTCCCTTTCCTCATTAACAGTTGAAGTTATGACTCATAGAAGTGAGATGATTTCCTTAAAGATATATAGTTAGGAGCAGAAATAATATTTGAATTCAGAACTTTACAATGTAACTAATGACTTTTAAAAAATTATTTTATTTCTTTATTTTTAATAGTTTTATTAGGGGCTCATACAACTCTTATCACAACCCATACATACATCGATTGTGTGAAACATATTTGTACATTCATTGCCCTCATCATTCTCAAACCATTTGTTCTCCATTTAAGCCCTCAGTATCAGGTCCTCTGTTTCTCCCCTCCCTCCCCCTTCCCTCATGAGCCCTTGATAATTTATAAATTGTTATTTTGTCATATCTTGCCCTGTCTGACGTTTCCCTTCACCCACTTTTCTGTTGTCCGTCCCCCAGGAAGGAGGTCACGTGCAGATCCTTGTAATCGGTTCCCCCTTTCCATCCCCCTCTCCCTCTACCCTCCCAGTATCACCACTCACACCACTGGTCCTGAAGGGATCATCTGTCCTGGATTCCCTGTGTTTCCAGTTCCTATCTGTACCAGTGTACATCCTCTGGTCTAGCCAGACTTGCAAGGTAGAATTGGGATCATGATAGTGGGGGCTGAGGAAGCGTTTAGGAACTAGAGGAAAGTTGTTTTTCTCATCTTAGCTACATCACACCCTGTCTGGCTTATCTCCCCCCCCAAGACCACTGAAGACAAATTGGGTGAATAAACAAATGTGAAGAAAGCTGATGGTGGCTGGCTATCAAAAGATATAGTGTCTGGGGTCTTAAAGGCTTGAAGGCTAACAGGTGGCCATCTAGCTTAGAAGCAACAAAGCCCACATGGAAGAAGCACACCGGCCTGTGCAAGGTGTCGAAGGGATCAAGTATCAGGAATCATCCGAACAAAAAAATCTTACCACAGTGAATGGGGGCGGAGGGAGTGTGGAGTGGAGACCCAAAGCCCATTTGTAGGCAACTAATGACTTTTAAGTAACCTAATTGATTACTTGTTTCTTGTACTGAGGGGGAAAATAAAACAGGAAAAGGGAAAGCAAATGTATGCATATATTATGTTTCAAATTTGGATCCTGTATCCAGTAAATAAACATTTATTTAGTGGAACTAATTCAATAGACCTCATAAACATTTATTAAAATATTTTACCATGTCCAGAATTCTTTTAATGATAAAGTAGGCTTAATTTTGGATTGTGGTGGTATAGATGCTCAAATGAAAGAATGATCACAGGGGTTGCCAAAAATTTGCTTTCTACTAGAGATAAGTGCAAGGTGGGAGGAGTGGCATGAACAGTAGTTCAGGTAATAACCATTAATAGCTAAATTTATTGGGGTGGGAGTCATTCTTCAAAGCAGTTATAATTGCCCCTAGTTCATGAAAAAAACTCAGAGGGAAATAATCCATCACTTTCAATATTACAGAGCACATGAAATCAAGGTCTGTTATTGGTACTCAGAGCTATCTGACTCAAAGTTCACATTCTTTACCATGTTATACCATGCCTTTCCGTAGAGAACAAAACACACAAATAACAACAAGAAAATCATTTACCTTTTGTTATTATTGGTTTCTTAACAACAACAAAAATACACGAGGTGGTTTTGTGTGTATAACCCTAAATTAATGTCTCCAGGGCACAAAATGTAGCAAGGATGCTATAACAAACCAGATACTTTAATTGGAATGGCTATATATTAGATGTGGAAATAATGTTGAGGGATGAATTTGATGTATTTTACTTCTTCCAGGTACACAAATGTGAAAAAGTATAATGTGTTATTTAAATACATTTCACTTACACCAACACCCCCAAGTGAAGTTTTTTAAATGTGTTGTCCTGTCAAAAGTCTTCTTATGAGCTTCATAGAGAAAAAATGAAAAGATTATAGAAAATGTGTAATGAATTCTTACCTAAATTAAATACTGTATTTACATAATTTTGACAAAATTGATGACACTCTGTCAGGGTTCTATTTTATTTTTAAAAAGCAAACTAAAATCACGCAAGCCAACACATATGCACAACACACAATATCACACTGGATTCTTCTTTCAGTATGGTAAGAAAATTTTTAAAAATTATTTTAGAAAAATGTTCAAAGTTACCATCTCTAATCGCTCATAATTGGGTGTGGTTTTATTTTTTTAGTTATAAAATTATGCAGATTATGTTTTCCTTTTGTTTCTGAGACTACAGAAACAGGATAATTGCATGGTGAGATTTGTAAGAGAACAGATAACTTAGAGAATGTTTATTGATAATGACTCATAACACTCGATAGTTAGGAGCCTCCAAGTGTGTTTCAAGTATAATAGAAAATATTTCTCCTCTCTTCCAGCTGTTCACATAATAGAGGCCTCCTGGGGTTCTCATACCCAAGAAACAATTCCCAGAACATTGCTTCTAACAGTTTTTCTTAAGCCTGATTTTTTACTTATTTATTTATCTATTTATTTGTTTACTGCATCTCTTTGAAAACTCCAGTCAGAAATAAGTGTAGTAAAATTATTTTTAGAAGAAAAAAAAAGGATACACTCAGTGAACCCTATGGAGCTTGTGATTTATAGATCCAGGCTAATAGAAAGTAGAGTTGTGAGAATAAAGAGCAACATAGTATGGTACACAGGAAATCTTCCATTTATTAATTGTATGGTTCCCCTGAGACTGCACATCATTTATGTATCCTCTGAATGCTCATTACCTTAGTCAGCATTCATAACGGCCCTATTGCAGTAAGTGTCACCAGGTTGATTTCGACTCATAACAACTCCATGTGACGGAGGAGAGCTGCCACCCGGATTAGGGTTTTCTAGGCGGCAATCTTTCCGGGGGCAGATTAGTCCATCATTTATTCCATGGAGTTGCTGGGTGTATGTGAGCTACCAATCTTTCAGTGATCAGTCAAGCGCTTAACTGTTGTTTCACCAGGGATTCAATCAGGAACGTACATCTGGGGATTTAAAAAAATGATTGCATACATGTGTTAGACTGGGTTCTCTAGAGAAGCAAAATCAGTCACATACAAGCATATGACAAGAGAAGTGTATATCAAGATGAATGGCTCACACAGTTGTAGAAGCAGTTACGTCTAGTTTTGTTCAAGTCCATGTCTCACATATTAAGCTGCTGTTTTTTTTAAATCATGCTGCTACCAGGGCTGTGTACCCGAGAAGCCAGCAGAACCACCTTGGGACAGTCAGATAAAGCAGGGAAACGAAGCAGGAAGACCACAGCAGCTGAATGTAGAGGTGGATTGGCAGATTAGTTGTTATGGCAGGCTGCGGACAGTTCAGGATTGGCAGGCAATACACTAGTCCATTGGCTCAAATCCAAAGAATCAGAAGTAATACGAAAGGTCTGGGTTCCATACGAGCAGCAAAAGAAAGAGAGTTCTCCACAGCGTTTATTTATAGATATAATTGTAGGCCTTTAAGAAGATGTCCTCAGGCTGTGAATATGGTATTGCATTCTACCTTCATCTTTAAGTCATGTTATTATGATCCTAGACCAGCCAAGTGGACTGAAAACCTATCACAATTACATAAATATTTAGCAGCTTTATTATAATGACCATTGTATGAATAGAAAGGTTGGTGTTCTGAACCCACCCAAAGGAGCCTGGAAAGACATGGTTGGTAATATACTTCCCAAAAGTAGCACCCTTGAACACCCTTTGGAATAATTTCTCTCTGCACACATAGGCGTCAGAATCTATTCAGTGGCAACTAACAGAGATAGTTAGGCTCAATAAAAATTAATAACTCCATGTCAAAACAGTTTTACTTTCTCCTCAGATTAATTTTAGCAGAGTAATGAGTACAGATATTAATTTGGGCTACAGAACGATGGATGGTGTCCTAAAACAATACTGAAATCTAACCTCTAATAATTAAAATCAATTGTAACTCTGCATTAGCTGGTAGTCATATATTACACCATATCTCTTTAACATGCTTTATTGTTCCTTCATAGAGAATTTATCAAAAAAATTACACTGTGTATTTGTTTATTTCCTCTTTCCTCATTAGCATGCATTTTCCATAAGAACCCTCTCAGCATACCTTAAACTGGAAGAAATAAGTTGTCCTTCTCAGAAGGCAGTTGTGAGAAGAGAAAAAATGAATACTGCATGGTTGAAAAGGAAGGTGTGTGTCAGGGCTGTATCCTCTCACAAAATTATTCAATCTGTAGGCTGAGAAAATCATAGAAAAACTGGATTATATAAAGAGGAATGAACTATCAAAATTGGAGAAAGGGTTATTAACAGCCTGCAATATGCAGATGACAGACCTTCCTCCTGAACATGAGGTAGACTTGAAGCACTTGCTGCTGAAGATCAAGTATTGCGACCTTCAGTGTGGTTTACAACTCAATGTTAGAAAACAAAATCTTCATAACTGGACTCATAGGTAACATGATAAAAGGAGAAAAGATAGAAGTTGTCAACTATTTCTTTACATTCCAGCTGAAGAAGTCCAAGTGTATAGTCTCCATCTGGGTTGCTGAAAGAATGAAATTGTTATGGGCAAGGCAGTGGTCTTGCAAAATTCCATCACATGGTCTATAGCTTCATTTTCATCACTAAGGTCATATTTTCCAACTACCGCTCCTTCCTCTTTGTTTCCAACTTTTTCATTGCAATCACTAATAATGATCAATGCATATTGATTGGATGTTTGATCAGTTTCAGACTGAAGACATTAGTAGAATTCTTCAATTTCTTCCTCGGTAATTGGTTGTGCATACATTTGAATAATAGTTGGATCTTTTGTATTTGGAAAGCTATTATCCTTTAACCAGCAGCATCGTACCTCAAGATAGATCTTGAAATGTCCTTTTTGATGACGAATTCAATATTATTCCACTTGATTTTATCATACCTGGCATAGTAACCTATATGATTTTTGATTCAAAATGACCCATAACAGTTCACTTCAACTTACTAAATCCAAGACTGTCGATCTTTATGTGTTTCATTTAATTTTTAATGACTGAAAAAACCTGTCCATAGATCAAGAGGCAGTTGTTCCAACAAGTTTATCATGAGAAAAATGCAAATTTCTAGAATTCCCTTTTTTACAATGTTATCTATAGCTTGTTATAAGCTATACAATCAGATGTCTTTGAATAGTCAATAAAGAACTAGGCAACATATCTTTGGTATTTTCTGCTTTCTATCAAGATCAATCTGACATCAGCAATAATACTTCTCTAAATCTGCTTCTGAACTGAGCTTGAATGGATAGCAGGTTGTTGTTGATACAATGCTGAAACTGTATTTGAATTATTGTCAGAAAAATTTTATTTGAATGTGATTTAACAATATGATTTGATAATATATGTATCTGTTGGTTCTCCCTTTTTGGAGCAGACATATATATGAGTCTTATCTAGTCAGTTGGCCAGGTAGCTGTCTTCCAATTTCCTTTTTAGCTTAAACCAGTGAGTGCCTCTGGCATTATTATATGCAATTTTTTATACATAAGTCATTAAAATAAAATAAAACTCTTGATTAGTTATGATCATAGAATTTTAAGTTCCATTAATTCTTTAAAAGTTACTATATTGTAGTCTTAAATTTTATGCACCATAAAATAGATTTTTATAAAAGGAAAATGATTCATAAGGAACAAGAACACATTTTTACATTCCATAAAACATTATTTTCAGTAATATTATCACCATATAGTGCATTTTGAAGTAAGCAATGAGTGTCATTTTTCCCCCAAAGTGTCTGAATCAAACATTTCTGTATCCCAAGATTGCTTTCTGTTTTATGACAATCTAGATTTATTTCTCAATTTAAGTTTTTATTATTAAAAATAAAAATCTAATATTACAGCTTTGGAAAAAACAACAGGATAATATAAAATATGAGATTTTGAAACTTTATTTAAATAAGGCCAACAAGTGTATCCATTTTCACCATCTCATGGATACAATTCTCTGATAAGTGGTCTTTTGCTTTTAATCAGAATGGACAGTAGTCTGTCTATATGTTTGTATATAGTTAGATACTGATGCTTATAAGGATTTTACTATCCAGATGGCACAAAGATTATGTCTATGTAGCTGAATACTGAAACTTGGAACAGTGAAGTGGTTGGGCCTAAGACCCGTAGTGATAAGTAAGAGATTTTGAAAACATATACAGATTCAAGCAAACCCAGGGCCATTGAGTTGATGCCAACTCACAGCGACCTTAGAGGACAGGGTAGAACAGCCACTGAATTATTGAGAGAGTAACTCTTCGTTGTTATTAGGTACCATCCAGTCGGTTCCAACCCATAGCGACGGGAATAAAAAGCCTCATCTTTCTCCTTCAGAGTGGCTAGTGGTTTCAAACTGCTGACCTTGTGGTTAGCAACCCAGTGAGTAATCACTACGGAGCATTTAATTTCTGTAATACTTTCAGGATTTTAATTGTCCCCTATTGTAGTATTTTTTAATTATTCATTATTTTGACCTATTTTTTGAAATATTTTTTCAGTAAGTAAACCTTCAAATTAATAAACTTACAATAACTACTTGAAGTTTTCGGTTTAAACATCTGTTAGCTGCATACTAAAGCTCTAAATTCCAAACATTTTGTTTACCATCGGCAGTGAGATACACATTTGACACTGCAAGCAGAGTGCAATCACACACACGCCCGCCCAACACACACAACATTTTCTGCAAGAGGACTCTGATCATTACTGTCAAATATCTATTATTTCTTTTTTTCTTCCTCTATTGACTTTTATTCTAAAAAAGTACTCATCTGCTCCATTGATTTCATATCATCCTAATATAACACCTTTCAAATTGCATGTGTGAGTCATTGAGCAAGTTATTAAATCAATTTAGTGAGGTTGATAACATTAAAACATGAATTACAGTATTGATTTTTTAAGCATTTTTTGGTTTGTTTTATGTGTTAGGTCAAGAGAAAAACATTTATTTTGAATTGTATAAAAAATGTCTAAATAGTTACTGCACCAATGATCATAAGAAGACATGTGAAAAATGGTTTATTATTTTCTTATTTTTCAGTCTCCTAGTAGGGGATGAATTTCAATGTTTATTCAAATTGATCAAGGTGAGCAGTATGTTTTACAAACAGTGTAGCATTCTGGTTGGAAGCAACAGTTTGCCAAATTAAAAATATAATCTGATTATTCTTCATCTAAATTATTAATGCATCTTAATATCAAGATTAGGCACTAAGTACATGTATAATCATGGCCTAAGTGTAATTGATTTAGTGTAATATTGTAGTTTTAAAAATTATTGAGTTTAATAGAATTTGATATAAATTTGGTGACATGTTTTGATATTGGGCCTGTACAATTTAAACAGCTGGCCCTCTCTTACCCACTGGTTCCTCCCCTCAACTCAGGATTCATTCTACATTAGAGTGAAAATATTTTGAGGAAAATAAAATAAAGCAATTAAGTGGTCAAAGAAATTCTTCAAATGCTAAGTGTGGGCATACAATACTATTTACATAATATTTACAGTGCAATAAGCATTATAAGTTATATATAGATGATTTAATGTATATAGAAGAATATACATGTTATATATAAATGCCAAGTCAATTTCTCTAAAGGACTTGAACATGGTGGATTTTGGTATCCAGGAGTACTGGAACCAACTTCAAAAAGACATACTTTAATCAGAATTTTCTTTTTCTATAAATAAACCTGGCTGTAACAGATAGCAATATATAAATTAAACCTGCTCAATATATTAAACCAAACAATAGAAACACATTCCAAAAATCTTTGAAATTAAACAAATATGAAATGGAAAATAACCAGAGTAAAGACAAGTATCATTTTTCATTGACTAACTTCACTATATGGTATTTTCAATTGCCTGGTATGCACATGAGAGTTGGACACAGAATAAGGAAGATCAAAGCAGAATTAATGCGATTGAATTATGAAGATGATGAAGAATATTTAGCACCGTGGCGTCCCAGAGGAGCACTGGCGGCAGTGGCACTTATGAGTCCGTTTGAAACCACCAAGATCCTTTGGAAAAAGAAGAGGCTTTCTTCTCCTGCGAAGATTTAGTCTCAGACGCTCACAGGAACAGTGAGTGTCACCCTATCCGACAGCATTGCTCTGAGTCGCAATCAACTCAATGGCAATGAGTTTGGGTTTGGGTCTGGACTGCCAAAAGAAGAAACAAATGTGTCCTGGAAGAAGTATAGCCAAAATGTTCCTTAGCGACTTTGCCTTACAGACTTGGGCAGGTTGTGAGGCAAGAGCTGTCCCTGGAGAAGGATGCCATGCCTGGTAAAACAGCAGGGCAGTGAAAACGAGAGAGCCCTCGGACAAAATGGATTGGCACAGGAGCTGCGTCGATGGACTCATACGTAAGCACAGTTGTGACGTGGCCCAGGACCATGGTTGTATTTCCTTCCGTTGTCGCTGAGTTGGCACCAACTGGATGTCATCTAACAAAACTTCACTCGGCATAATGGTTTCCTTGTCCATACATGTCATGAGATGTTTCATGAGTTCATCTCTGTTCTTAGGAACGCATAGTACTCCACTGTTTATACATGCCAGTTTCTTTATACATAATCCTACCTTTGGGCAGTTGAGCTGTTTCCAGCATTTCAATGCAGTAATTTTTAAGTTAAGTAAAATTCAAGTTCCATTTTCTTCTTTTTATGGATCATACTTTCAGTGTTCTTCAAAAGAAACCTTTGCTTAACATAAGGTTACAACAATGTGTCCTGTTTTTTTTAAAGAGCTTCTACTTTTAGATTTTACATTTTAGGTCAGCGGTTCTCAACTTGTGTGTCGCGACACCTTTGGGAGTCGAACGACCCTCTCACAGGGGAAGTCCAATTCATAACAGTAGCAAAATTACAGTTATGAAGTAGCAACGAAAATAATTTTATGGTGGGGGTGGTGGTCACCACAACATGAGGAACTGGATTAATGGGTCACAGCATTAGGAAGGTTGAGAACCACTGTTTTAGGTCTATGATTCATTCTGAGTTTATATTTTTATTTGGTGTAACATTTTAATCATCAAAGATTCGCATATAAATACTCAGCTGTTCCAGAATCATTTGTGTGAGGCTTTTCTTTCTCCAAAGAACCGCCTTTATTATTTCTTTGAAAGTTGTATGTATGTGTCTATTAAAGATTTATTAAAAGAGATCACTATCAAGGGCTCATGCGGGAGGGAGGGTGGGGAGGGGGGCGAAATGAGGACCTAATGTCGGGGGTTTAAATGGAGAGAAAATGTTTTGAGAAACGATGTACAAATGCGCTTTACACAATTGATGTGTGTATGGATTGGGATAACAGTTGTATGAGCCCCTAATAAAATGTTAAAAAAAAAAAAGAGCAATGGGAAATATGTACGAACATGTCATATACAGCTGATTTATGGTTTGTAATAAGAGTTGTAAGAGCCCCCAGTAAAATGATTAAAAATAAATAAATAAAATAAAATAAAAGAATGATGGCCACCCCAAGACTTTTAATTTGGAGGTCTTTGGACCTTGTTTAGATTCCCTGGTCTTGGATACGGGTATCCAATAAAAGGTGGCCCCAATCCACTATATATTTACCAATGTAATTTCCTATTTTACTTTGCTATCCCATATATTAATCTGATAGACCACGTTCTACCCTTGTAAATGAATGTTCGTAGATATTTTCCCCTAGCACCATCCTCCCTGGTAAATATAAACAGAACTCAGTCATTTAAGAGTTCAATCTCTACAAATCAATAATTAATGGATTACAGTTTGTAGCTGGGTTATATTTACATAACCACTTTTTGTCAACAGTATGCTAGATTACAAACCATTAGATAGATTAATGATGCTATCAATAGAATTGCCTAACACCCCAGAAGGCTGATTGATAATGTTCTTTGTCATAAAATGATAATGAGATCAGATGAACCAGATTTGTATATGATCCATGGACAAGTGTGGATGGTTTCTGGGCTCCCACAATTCTAATCTCAATCCAACAAGAGTTTAAAAATGTCTTTCAAACTAATCAGTTAATTATCACTTGAGGACAACATGCTATTATTCATTCAGCACTAGACCTTGAATGGACATTAACGACATGGGCATTAAGTTTTAACCTATTGTCTTCACACTCTAAGAGTAAAGCTAATGATGCATGAAAAAAAAAAAAAAAAAGAGAGATCACTGAAATTTGGATGCTAACAAAGTGTGGTGAAGAAACCAGATGGTGTCTGGCTATCAGAAAGAATAATATCTGGCATCTTAAAGGCTTGTCACAAAACAAGCACCCACCTAAGTGAGTCATCAACTAGTCTACATGGAAGAAACACACCAGCCTGGGTGATCCAAAGATGGTAAAGAATAAAACTCAAATCTGAAGGAGGGAATGATATCAGCACTTAAATCATGAACACTGTTTCAGAAGGCTATGGATGACAGGGAAAGTCCAAAATCTACTTGCAAGGTCCCCATATGGATTAAGACTCTGGTGAATCCCCTCTGACCATAGGTTATAGATATGATTAGCCTTGCTATCAGACAGAGAGCATTGTAAAGTCAATTTGTGATAGATGTAGTAAGGTTAAAATTTATTAGCTTACCACTGATTCCTCTTTTGACTCATTTTAAAGTGTCAGCTTAAAATTTTTCTGCTTTCTTTTCAACAGAAAATGTTCTCTGTTTTGTCTAGTCATTGTTAGTTTTTATTGGTTGCTTCCTTTTGTGTTTTCTATGATTTTATGTATATGAAATCAAGAATAGGTAAATTTATAGGGACAGTAATTGGATTAATATTAACCTAGAAGAGCGGAAGGGGCGGTTTGGGGTGAAATGGGGAGCTAACAACAATGGTTCTGAGAAGAAAATATTCTGAAATTAATTGTAGTAATGATTGCACAATTCTACTTAAAATGAATGAATGATTACATGGTATGATATGCAAAGTATATGTCCATAAGAATATTTTTAATTATGACTATTCAAGAATTTAGAAAATAAAAGGCCTTCTATGCACTAAAAAAATCAAAGCCACATATATGATGACATTCTATTTTCCAGAATATACAAACAGCTCTGAAAACTCGATTATTAGAAAACAAATTACCTAATTCAAAATATGGGCAAAAATTTTGAACTAACACTTTATAAAATAAGATATACAGAAGGAAAATAAGCTGATGAGTTGATGGTAAACATTGTTAGTCATTCAGGAAATGTAAATTAAACACAATGAGCCATTACTATATACTTATCAGATGGCTAAAATCGAACAATATATATTTTATTAACAAAATACTATTTATGAAACATTTCAATTTTGGATTAGATAATATAACTAATACTGTCCATTCAAAATAATTTTTAGAAAAGTGTGTTCAGAAGATACAAAGAACTTACATAACTTTCCCAAAATGAATTTGGAAGGAGGTAATAGACATGATAATAAAATAGTTTCCATGAGCAAATTCATTTGCAAATGCCAACAAAAGTTAATTGGCTTAATTTACTTCATAGTCTTTGCTTTACTAGCATTTTAAAAAGTTGAAAATTGATAGTATATACTTTATAATGTCATAGAATTTGTCTAACAATGACTCTCTTTGTATCGATTTTAAATCTAGAATTTCTCAGAATCACTCAGTGAACAAGAACCTAGAATATGATAAGATTCATTACCAGAGATAGAAAACCAGAAGCTTCGAATCTGCTTGCACCAAAGTTTTTCCTAAATCCAAATTTCATCTCAAGAAATTGTATCAAGTTAACTGCATAATTAATGTTACAAATGATTGATAATGAGAATTATAACACCCGAGAAAAACACTTGTCCATTAATTCCCCTATAGAAATGTGTAAAAATTTTTGTAATTACTTTGAAATCTTAGTGTCTCTTAGTCCAGGTTGACTAGCAAAACAAATCCAGAGATGCTCATATGTGAAAGAAAGAGTTTTATATAAAATAGCAATTATACATTAAGAAAACATACCAACCCAGTCCAGATCAAGTCCATAAGTCTGATATTTCCCCTTATGTTGATACTAGCCCATAAAGTCCTCTTTAGGAATGTAAAGCCGTGTAATGATGCTGAATGCAGGAAGATCACAAGTCAATGCATGGAAAGTCTTATGGAACCAGTGGTGGTGGAAGCATCTCGGGGCTGGCATGGGTCTCCATGTGGCTCTTCCAACTTCAGGGTCCTGGCTTTATCAGTGCAGCTCCATAAGTGGCTTGTGAACAGGAAAATGAGTGTGTTGTCCCACCTCCAGGGAGGCAGACAGGTGTCCCCAGAATCCTCAGTAGCCGGCCATGCCTCACACAGAGGCTTCATTAACTGTGACCTAATTGAAAGGCCAGACTCTACTCCTTCACTCTTAATAGTCTCAAGTTGGCACAGATTATGTAACTTCCACAGTGTCCTATAAAAAGTTATCTCCAATCAAGTATTATTTAGAATAAATACATATGGAAATTTCTGGCTTTTGATAAGATAAAGTTTTGTAGCAATCATATGCAAAAGTTGAGTACATTTAAAGAATATTAAAAAAAATCTATCAAGGAAGAAGCAAAGAATACTCAAGGTCATTAAAACCTTGTGGGGAATTTTTTTCTGAGTTGAGCTGAAATTCTGTTTTGCTAATCCCTGGGGGAAATTTATAGGCTTTTACTAACACTGAAGGTGGAAAATACGTGGTTAGCCCAAACAGAAACACACTCTAGTGAGCAGAAAACTAGCAGAGCTTGGGTGTTTTTTCTGGGTCTGACAAAACTGGTGAATTAAATGTCTTCAAAAGGACAGCAACTACTGAATACATTTGCAAAAATTTTCAGCAAAATGGTGCCAAGGCTAACAGCTTCAGTGAATTGGTCTGCAAGGCCCAACTGAATCATACAAAACGTTTGCAGCAAAATCCATCATGTGCTCAATTTGAAATCTCATATGTAGTGAGCTAGATTTGTGTGTGTGTGTTTTAAACCTAGAAAGGAGCTGGGATTGGTGGGGGAGAAGTGCTGATGGCGCTCTCCTTGAAGTCATTCCTGGGCATTCCCACGACTACTGTCTTCAACTTGTCTTCCAAACATTAATATGGAAATGAAGTAGATATGTGTTGACATTGATAGTTTCTGTAATTTAAAATAACTATCTTATGTTGTTGGCGGTGGCAGTAGCATTGAGGATAAATGCCCCTTCGCATCATCACTGTAATCTTTATAGGGAAGCTTAGATGGCACAGTGAGTCATGAATTGGATTGCTATCTGCAACCTGTTGGGTGGAGATCTCTAGTTGCCACTCCTAGACATATCCATTTTTTGACCCCCATCCTCCAAATGATCAGGGTCCACTGGAAGCGAATCATTCTTTTCCTATTTCCTGTCTCCCTCCATGCCCTAGTTGCCTGGATCAGTCGGACTCTTGCCCACCTTCCTGCACTTGTCCCCCTTAGACCTAGTTTATGTTATGCTTAACTTACTCTCCCTGGGGTTTGTGTGGACAGCGGTTCTGTCTTATTGGGCATTCTCTGAAGTTGCCTTCCTCTTCCCTTCCCCAGGAATGCAGCTCTCTTGGTGTCCAGAGGAGCACACACCTGTTGTCAGGGCATCTGGACGTGTTAGTTCAGAACTTCCACTCAGTTTCTCCTTCCCTTTGGTCTTGGACATCATTCCCAATTCTTCTGTATGCTGATCTGGCTTCCAAGATTGTCATTTGTATTAGTTGTTCATAGTGTCTTGGTTCTTTGCCGTAGGGGGATGGTATGGTTTTTATGTCTAAGCTGACATCTTGGGCCATCTCCCACGACTAACAATTGGAATGCTTCTGAAACCTGTGATTAACTTCGCTCTTAGCTGTATCAAAGAACAGATACATTTAAATTCACCCCTGGCTTATTTGCTTCTCAGTGACTGTCTTGTCTTTTCTTATACCTAGTTTGAGGTTTGAGGCAGAGACAGGCTTTATTGGTTGAAAGATATCTACTAATATGTGAGGGACTCTGATACAATGGAGACTTATGAACCATTTCAAGAAAAAGCGGCAGGACAGGAAGTCTTCTCCTTTGAACAGAACATAATTCATCATCACAAACGATCACAAGCAATTTGTTCAGAGGCAATCAATGCAGTCCTCAGGCTCATACTTCCTAACCTTATCTCTACTCTCTGTCTCACAGAAAACAAATTACTTGGCACTATGAGAAACTCAGCAAAGTATAAATAATGGAAATTTCACAATGGGGAAGACACTGGTTCATTTAATTCAGGATCCCATGTTTTGTTTTTGTTTTTACAATGCTGTATACTTTAAGGGGTAATTTTGAACTTGATACTGTGATTTTTTTTTCCTTTGATGTTTATGCAGAAATGATGAGTTCTTACAGTAATTAAATTTGTTTTAGTGTTGTGCTTCGACCATCAGTAAGAATTTCTGATGCTTAGAAATGCTTAGAAATGGGGTAGGCCACTATAAAGTTTTGTATGAATACAAATTGAAAGTACAAATTAATTTTTATTATATTTCACTTTTAGTTTTCTCTTTCTCATTTTGTTCCCAGGGATTTTTATTCATGGTTATGTAATCTGGAGATACACATTTACAAAAAGATAAACTAGTAGTGGTTTCTAGTCATTTTTGAAAGAAAAAGAGTAAGTCACTTTTAGTAGTCTATTATACTCTATTTTCAATAATACAAGTTTTTAAAATAAATATTATAATTAAATAATAAAAATTTAAACTTAATGATTGTGATGTTAGTCTGATTTAGCCAACTCAATAGTACGAGAAAAGCATAATAAGAAAAGAAGGCAAAAGAGTCTTGAACAAATACTTTTCTAAGTTAGATATCCAAATGACCAATGGACACATGAAAAGAGGGCCAATTTTATGAGAGATCTCAGATAAGCCAGTAATAACTATACATTGGTGTCACTATAAACCCAACAGAGAGGCTCACATAAGAAAGACAGAGAATACTAGGTTTTGTTGACTATATGGAAAACCTAGAATTTTTATAAAGTTTCTTTTGGAGAGTTTAAAGTAGTACAACTCCGACAGTTTTATGGCAGATGGATCAGAAGTGAATAGATAATGCATACCCAGTGAAAGCAATTATACCGCGAGGTGTAATTCCAACAACCAACAAAGAATAAGTATGGTCCCCCACAAGACAAGTAAGTGATATTCAGAGCAGCATTATCTGTAAACACCTGAAATTGGTACACAAACATGCCCATATACACAAAAAATGTATACATAAGTAATGTTTTATTTACAGGAGTCCCTGGGTGTACCACGTTGTTGTCACATGGCTGTTAATCAGAATGTTGCTAAGGATGAGTCTTTGTTTTGGCTGTGTGTTATTTAACTCATCTAAGTAAGGATTTCAGTTGCTTTCACTGCCTCTCTATATTACCAAACACAATATCCTTTTCTAGTGATTTGTCTTTCTATATGCTGTGTTTCCAGGAGGCAGGACTTACACTGACCCCAAGTTAGAAGGCTTGCATTGGGGATAGATCCTCTGAAGGCAGACGGGAACACTGTGTTTCTGTCCTCAGAACAGCAGCACTTGGCTGGATGCCATCCACTGGGAAGACTTGGGAAAGCATCAATAAAGAAAAACAAAGAGAATTTTGCTGTTTCTCAGTGGGGTCCTCCCTCACCTAGATCCTGAGCCAGAGGAAAATAAAGAGTAAAGGGGAAACAAAAGGTCCTATCAAATTCAGAGTTGCTGGATGGTGCAAAGGGTTCAAGCTCTCAGCTTCTAACAAAAAGGTTGGAGGTTCAAGCCCACCTAGAGGCTCCCAAGAAGAAAGTCCTGGAATTCTACTTGGGAAAAAATGGCCAAAAGAAGATGGAAATAATACATAGAAACATTGTACGAAAAATAATTAGTTGACATTCCACCATTTCAGTAGGTAGTTTATGACCATGAACCAATGGCTGTGAAGAAAGAGGTAGAGCTGCCCTGAAAGCATTAGCTAAAAACCAGGCTCCAAGAATTGATGGACTACCAACTGAAATGTTTCAACAAGCTGATGAAGCACTGGGCACACTCATTTATGCCAGGACATTTGGAAGCCAATTTCTTGGCCAATTGATGGGAAGAGATCCATATTGGTACCCCTCCCAAAGAAAGGTGACCCAACAGAATGCTTAAATTATAGAACAATATCATTGATATAACAAGCAAGTAATATCTTGTTGAAGATCATTCAACAAAGTGTAGCAGCTAAATAGGCAGGGTACTGCCAGAGGTTCAGGCTGGATTCAGAAGAGGACATGGCGTAAGGGAGATCATTACTGATGACTAGTGGATCTTAGGTGAACATAGCAAATACAAGAAGATATTTGCTTGTTTTCATTGATTCTGCTAAAGTATTCCACTCTGTGGATCATAGCAAACTATGAATCACCTTGTGAAGATTGGGACTTCCAGGACACTTAATTGTGCTTATGCAGAATTTGTACATGGATCAAGAGGCTGTCTTGCATGGTGTAAAACCAAGAAAGGTGTTTTTTAGGGTTGTATCTTCTTAGCATATTTATTCAATCTATATGTTCAGCAAATAATCAGAGAATTTTGATTATATGAAGAAGAATATGGCGTCAGGATTGGAGGAAAGTTTTTTAACAACCTGCAATATTCAGATGACACACCTTTTTTGCTGAAAGTGAGGAAAACTTGAAATACTTGCTGATGAAAATCAAGGTTTGCAGCCTTCAGTACAATTCATTGTAAAAAGACCCATATTTTTGCAACTGTCCCAATAGGAAGTTTCATGATAAATGTAGGGACAAAATGAAGTTGTCAAGCATTTTGCCTTGCTTGGATCCATCATCAGTGCTCATGGAAGCAGCAGTCAAAAGATCAACCTCATACGTCATGTGCATGTGAAAATTGGACGTTGAATAAGGAAAATCAAAGAAAAATTGATGCATTTGAATTATGGTGCTGGCAGAGATTATTGAAAGTACCCTGGACTCCCAAAATAACAAACAAATATATCTTGGAAGGAGTACATCCAGAATGCTCCTGAGCAGCAGCAATGGAGAGACTTCATCTCATATGCTTTGAGCATGTTGACAGAAGAGACCAGTCCCTGTAGAAGAACATCATGCTTGGTAAAGTGCAGGGCCAATGAAAAAGATGGATTGAGAGAGTGGATACATGAATGGGCTCAAGCAGAGGAACAATTATGAGGATTTTACAGGATCAGTTGGTTTTCTTTCTGTTGTACCCAGGGACCCTGATAGTTAGAACTGACTCAATGGCACCTAACAGTAGCACTGGCAATGAGCTTGTGTGTGTGTGTGTGTGTGTGTGTGTGTGTGTGTGTGTGTGTGTAGCATAGAAAAGGAGTGAAATAGTCTTAAGATAATGGCATATTTGTCTTTTAAGCATACCAGTGAGTTGCTGATGAGGAAATTATACTTTGATTCTTTATAGACATGGTCATTATGCCCATGAACAAATTATACTCTCATTGGTTGAAAACAGTTGAATTCTCATGCTAAGATTATGCTCATGGCCTAATGATTTATATTTCATAATTTTTTCTTAATCAAAGGCTAAAAGTGTGGCCCCAAGGGCTAAATGATAAGTATAAACTATCTTAGTTGTCCTTCAAAGTCTTTAAAATAAAGGGAGGAAATATTTTTAAAAACTAGGCTATTTAAACACTTTTTAAAAACTCAATGTTTCTTTTCTCTCTTGAAAGTGAAGTCAATCTGACATCAATCACACCATATTTTAACAAAGAAAAAAAAATGGTTGATATGAGTGAAGGTTTCCCTTTTGAGAAAACAAGATGCTTTTCAGTTGGAGACATTCTGTAATGTTTCTTGTAATTTAAAGTGATGTCAAATGTTAGTGTTCAATTATTATTTCTCTTTAACAAGTATTTTTCTTATATCTCTAAGGCAAATCTATAAACATATCTATAAAATATCTCTAGAACAAAATCCTTACAAGTAAAAAATAAAATTTAGATTTAAACGGCAGCCTGTTTTATATAGGGTTTTTGTTTTGTATTAAATAAAGTCTATCTGAAAACAAATATGCCTTTAGCTTACACTAATACTGTTTGGCTCACTTATAACCTGCCCTAACTCCCCATTTGGCATAGTAGATTAAACATTGAGCTGCTAACCATTATGCCAATGGTTCAAACCCAGCAGCCACTCCATGGGAGAAAGATGTGAGGGTGTCCGCTCCTAAAAAGATGTGAGATCTCAGGACCACCAGGAAGCATGGAGTCTCCATGGGTTTGGGTAGAAGCTAGTGGGAGTTCTGTCACTACTGCACTTTTGGTTTTGTTGCCTGTAGAGAGTTGTGTGTTGTATTCTGAATAAGTCTGAATAACTCACAAGAGGTACCTCTTCACTACTCTAAATTAATGACTTCTCAAAGAGGTATATCAAAAAGAAAAAACAGTCATAAAGGATAAGAAAAACTATGCATGTGAAATGACAAAAAAAAAATAGACAAGGGTGAGACCCTTTTCTATGAGGGAGGGAGGGTGGGGGAAGAAGGGAGGGGGAAAATGAAGAGCTGATATCAAGGGCTCAAGTAGAAAGAAAATGTTTTGAAAATGATGATGGTACAAGTGTGCTTGACACAATGGATGGATGTATGGATTGTGATAAGAGTTGTACGAGCCCCCAGTAAAATGATTTTTTAAAAATAGACAAGGATATGGGACAGTTCCAAACCCCAGTGCTATCCAGTCAATTCCCACTCATAGTGAGCCCTTACAGAGTTTCTGGGGCTGTAACTATTTACTAGAGCAGAATAGCATCATCTTTCATCCTTGCAGTGGCTTGTGGATTTGAACTGCCAACCTTGAAGTTAGCAGCGCAAGGCTTTCCCAACAGGACCCCTTGGAACAATTTAAACTAAAAAGAAATGAAATAAAAAGCGATGGAAATTTATCTACAAATGGCTGCAGAGAAACAGTTTGTGCCTATAGTAGTCTTCAGTGAAGGAAGAAAACGGACCATAAAATTACAAATCCCCACAAAGGCAATTAAAAGAAAAAGTCAACATATAAGTTTCCAATATACGTCTTGGAAACAGCAGTTGACCTTTTGTCTGGGTCTGTGCAGCAGCAAACATGTGTCCTCGCATGTTTTCTTGGTGAAAGTCAGTTGAGAGTGAAAGGGGTTATGGGTTCAGCAGATGTGCAATCTGTCAGAGTTCTCCGCCACATGGGCTTGACCTTAATCAAAAACACTCTCAGCTTTACCTGAATTAAGAAACTACGTGGACTCTGGGAACACATTGGCTCATTACATTTGGACCCATTCTGTAGGTACAAGTCATTACTAAGAAAGGAAACAACAAAAACCCAACTCGGGTATAGGGGCAACTCAAAGTCTGAAAGCAAACTATGCCTAAGTACCAGCACAAATCAAAGAGGAGAGGAAACTTAAAAAGGAGGGGGTTTGTTGTTGATGAATAATTTGATATAAAAATAGGACACATTTTTTAAATTAAATTATTTGTCACAACTGATTCAATACTCTTCTAGGCTCTGTGCTAGCACTTGAGTTAAGCTTTAGTTAGCTACAGTTAGCAAGAAAAGAACCCGTAAATACAATCTACTTACATTTAGGACTTGACATCATTTGATAATGATGTTATAGTGCTATTTTCAGTACTATTTCATTATCTGGATAAACAACAGGATAAACAATGGCAATGGAATGCCAAGAGAATTTTTCTCTGCTAGTCATTCTGTTTAACTTCCAGCTGAGGAGGAAGATAATGGCCAAGCTTAAATGTGAGGAAAGCTCCCTTGGCGTGCAAACAGAGGAACAGGCACAGTGGTGGCTGCATCTGGAGAACAATCACTTGCTTTGATGAAAGTGTGGGCAAGCTACTTAGGAACCAGTGGGAGATTTAAAGTTGATCAAAACACAGCAACGCCTTTGTCCTCCAGTGGTTATTTCACGCTAGTGAATATCAACAGAATCTTACTAAATGAGTAGAAATCCCATCTGATGCCAGTGTCTTACATTTATCGCTTAAGCACTTATTAATTTATGGTTAGGAACTGAGATTTGACTCCGGATGTACCTAGGTTCAACTATTAATATTTGATAGTGAGATAAATCTTATTAGTGCTTGTGTTTGGCAGGGTTCTGTAGAGAAACAAAAGCAGGACACTTATTATTACATATATAAGAGGATCGGTTTATACAGAAAGAAGGAATATAACAGCAGATTAGTCCACACAGAAGTTCTGAAGGCTCAGTTTAACTCCCCTTTGTGGAACAGTTCATATACAGGAAGTTCTACAACTCACATGGGCTGCTCCGTCCAAGGTCAAGGAAGCAGACAGTGGAGTCTTCTCTCAGGCAAGACAGGGAGAGTCTGCCCGCAGGGCAGATAGCAGGGTGGAGCAGCAAGAGTCAGTAGCTCTGGAGCTTAACAGGAAAGGCCCTGAAGGGGTCTGGAACCCAAGCGTGGAGAAAGGATCCACCAGCCATAAGCTCAAGCAGTGTACACACCAGCAACATGATGATGCAGGTCTCAAAGGAGCCTCAAGCTCTAGCTACCCAATCCATGGGTTAACTTGGCCCGCAGGTAGTGTAGCACACAGGTTGAGGCAGAGAACTAGCTAAAGCAGCAGTACCTTGGACTGATCACCAGGGAGCAAGACAGACAGGGGTGGGCCTTGCAGAGCCATTTATCTCATTGCCCTCTAATCAAGCTGGGACCTGATTAAACTCTGCCTACATGTTCCTATTGGCCTAGATGGCATGATAAACCTAACTATCACAGTGCTTATTTCATTAAACTTCTGAATAGTCAAGCAAACAAAAAAAATCTATTGACTTTCTTTAAATGGTGTAGTCCATGCCCTTAAAGAAGCATAATCTCAATCGTAGAGTAAAATTTACACAAAGATATTTGAAATTAAGTATTGGGGCCACATTCCTGCTCTTCATTTTGCTGGTCAAGTGGCCTCAGATAACTTGCTAAAACATTTTATCTTTTTTCTCCATCCAAGAAGCTCTTATAAAAAGTCACAAGGTATAATTTCAATGGAATAGATGCTTCTAAAGCCCTGCAGCTATATTAGTTACTTTTTAATTCAATACTTAAAAGTAGGAATTGGCCATACTTCCTATTGCTCACACTTTTTATAAAGTTTCTGGCAGGTTATTAAAATAAGCAACATCATGCGCAATGAGCTCGTGCGTCCTGTGAGGAAAATCCAGTCAGCACCTGCCCAAGCCCATCCCAACAGTGCAGTAGGTGACCTGCGGACACCCTGTTCCCCGGAGACTGGCGCCATGGAGATGACCTGGATGGATGTACCCGTGATAAGCCTGTGGAGCCATTTGCTTCCACGTCAGCTATGTCACAGCCGCTCTCTAGCACAACACCCGTAGTAAATGAACATGCTGTTGAAACTAAAGACGTTTACGGAAGATTTTGGCTAAGAAAGCTAAAGCAAACACCAAGTAGAGGTTTACCAGATGTATCCTTTCTTTCATAGATATAGTTACCTTTCTTGAATGACATTCAGATTATTTCCAATTTTAAAACTCTTCTGCCACAGGGAGTTCCCAGAAATTTTATATTTTACTTTTCCTCTGTCACCTATTAGATGTTCCTCTTAGCAAAAATATGCAATAGTAATGGTCTGTCAGGAAATGAGAGCGACATGACTGATAAATGAAAGCAATCACCCAGGAAAGAGCAGATCAGCATTGATTGAGAGAGAAATATTTACAATATTTTATGAATGAGGTCTTTGCATAGAAAGCACTATATATATTTTTTCTTTAAAGTTAAATAAGATCTATATTATATTTTGGGAGGAATCTTCAGCACCACTCTTCTCGTCAAACTAATCTGTATTTACTTTTCTGAAAATTGAAAAATGACAGACTCTTCACTCTCAGGGACCGGCAAGAGCTGGCATCACCATAAAGGGGCCCTTGCTGGTCTTGGAGGCTTCTAAGTGGTTTCCCAGCCTGTGCTCCTCCTGATTTCTTCATTTTCTGCACGGGACGTAAACATCTTCTTTAAACACCGCAAGGTTTTATGTGTAACTAAACACAATAGCTTTCGCTGTGCAATCTCAAGGGAGAGACTTTCTAAATGCAGCACTGTCTCCACCTTGAAGCCGAAAATTGTCAATGACACTGTCTTTTTGTTGCAAACCTGATCAAAACGTTGGTAAAGAAGTATGTAACTTTTGAAGCAACTCTGTCATGAATTACTGTAATAGGAACCTTTGCTAATGTAGGAATGACTCCCTTGGATTCTGGGAGATTTATAGTGTATAATGGAGTGTGTTTGTGTGTCTGTACATGTGTTTATGTAATGCCCACATACTAATTTTTTTTAATATGGGATAGAATTTTGTTTGTGGTCTTTTAAGTTCAGGGAAGAGCTTACCCAGGCCACACAGATATTATCAGTGTAATGATTTTTGAAGCTTTAGAAATGAGGCTGTGTTTCATTAAATAATAAAATGTATACATGGTATTTTGCTATTGTATTACCTTCACATAAATAATCTGAATATGGATGTTACAACACTTCAGCACCGACATTAAATTGTGCCTGTACATCTGCATTGACAATACATGCAAAAGATTATTTATAGTGAGAACGAGGTAGATCCTGACTTAACACAAAGTTCTACCTTGCAAAAGCTAGGGAGTAACTTACATTTTAAAGTCTATTTGCATGTTTTTATATTGTGTTATTTAGTTGCCTTTAGTTCCTGTACAGATTTATTTGCTGTTGCTGAGTTGAAATCATAGGTCTGAGAGACACTGCCCTTATGTGAAATAAATTGATATTACCTAAAGAGAGAGAGAGAGAGAGAGGGAGAGAGAGAATTAGGTAGTCATTTTTCATTTCCCACCATGAAATGATGAGAATCATTCCTCCTCTTCCAATTTGCAAATGCCAGTTTCTCATCCCTTGAAACTGACGATCTTAGAGAAAAGAGGAAAGAGGGACAGGGGTGTTCTAACCTACATGATAGCAAATGGACTTGGCAGCAGATGCTAAAAGATTATTTTTATAGGTGTTTCAACATGTTATCTTATATTAGCATCCTTTGTAGAAGTTTTCGCCTTGGCGATTTTCTCTTTCCAGATACATGTGACTGTATGTGACTTCCTTATGCAGCACGCAGTCCATTCATAGTTTCTACTCATTGAGCTCTCATCACATCTCAGTGGCTCTTTTGAATGGAACTTACGATAACAATGAATAGTCTAGCTTGTCCATGGGGCCTATAATTGAATCTGTAGAAAATGATAACTTGTCTTCTCAAAGACTCTGAGATGATGTTAATTCCCAAGTCAGAAACTCTCTCTCCTTATATTATTGACTACTTCTGAAAGATATTTGATTTTTAGATTTTCCAAACATTTTGTCCATTTTGTTTGTTCAAACTCAAGGATGCACATTTGAAGCTCTCCTAGTGAATTTTAGGATGCCATGTGTTTTTGTTACTTCTTTCCCTTGAATAGGAACAGCATCTGGGTCTTGTTTCTAACCAATGGAGAATGCAAAAATTATGAGTTGTCAGTCCCATTATATAAAACCATGGTGCTAGCAGGATCCTGCTTGAAGATTATCTTTTTGGGTTGATGAAGTAGATGGAGATGTCTCAAGAACTGGTAGCCTGCACGTACTGAGGGAAGCAGTTTATCAGTGAGATTGATTAGGTGCAGAGTCAGAAAATTGTTGGGGAACTCAGACCTACAAGTGCAAGCAAATGAATTCTGTCAACAACTTGAGGAACCATTGTGGTGGATCCTTCTCAAATCCAACCTCCGATGACAACACAATCTGGCTAACATCTCTCCTGCAGTCTCCATCTCTACGGAGATCCTAGCTGTCATCCAAAACAAGAACAAAAAAACTGACATAGAATACGTGCTGTCTCAAATGGCTAAGTCTGTGATAGATTTTTATGCTCCAAAGGAAAATTAATACAGGAATTCACGAGTGTGGTTTCATGAAAATCAACTCACTAAAATGAGCTCCATTTAAAAGCAACCAACCAACAAGGGCACTTGAGTTGAAATGAATAATTTACTTGCAAAAGGTAACCGCATATAAATCAATTATAATATTCACAATAAAATTTATTACTGAGACAGTAGTATAATCAAAATCAAGATGACTGGATTTTGATTGGAATGAGTCTCTTTAACTGTGAGACAGGGAATATATGACTAGCTTTCTGATTCTGTGTTTACCCACATAAGAAATGCAGAAATGATCCCAGATTTCCTTTTCAGTTCTAAAAAATCAATGACAAACAATTCAGAAGCTCATCATTTCAAAAATCTGAGAAACATATGCATTATCAATAGATAATCAATTTAGTTAAAATATCCCCAAACCCTATATTAACTGGATCATTAATGAATCATTAATGGATCTGCCTGGATCATTAATGCCTCAAGTCAGTACCTTTGCATTTCATCTACTGTGGGGTGCCATGTGAATTCTCTGGTATCTAGCATTACACTTACATAGACAAACTGAATTAACTATTGCTGAAAAACATGTAGGTCAAATTGAAAATCATAGTAGCTACTGCTGTGAAAATGGGAAATTGGGGACATAATTAGCTTGATCATATTAAAAATAATTAAACGAGAAAAACTTCTGGGGAATTATCAGAAACATGATCCTTTTATTGTAACAAGAATAACTTTCTTTTCTTGAATCAGAATAGCAAATACTCTTCAAGTCTTAGATAATTCTGAAATCTTTACCCTTTTAATATATACTACATATGTTATTCAAACTACATTTATGTTGACATCAAATTGTTATCACAATTTTAAATAGTTATCATTGTAAATTCTAGTTGCTATAATATCTATATTTTAAAATAAAAATGTTCCCCTCACAGATGAGCCAGTCAGGATGCAGTATAGCACCAATGAAACACATAACTTTCCTCTAGTTCTTTAGTGCTTCCTCCCCTCCACTATCAGGACCTCAATTCTACCATACAAACCGGATTAGACCAGAGCACTCACACTGATACAAATAAGAGCCCAAAACACAGGAAATCTAGAATAGATAAACCCCTCAGGGCCAACAAAGAGAGTAGAGATACCATGAGGATTAGAGGAGGGTGGGGGGGATAAAAGGGTAATCAACCACAAGGATCAAACTTGAACCCCCTCCCAGGGGGATGAATAACAGAAAAGTGGGTGAGGGGTGATGGAAGACAATGTAAGATATGGAAATAATAATCTATAACTTATCAAGGTTTCGTGAGGGAGGGCGGGAGGGGGACAGAGGGGAAAGAAATGGGGAGCTGACATCAGTGTTTCAAGTGGGAAGAGAATGCTTGAAAATGATTATGGCAGCATATATGCAAATGTGCTTGATAGACTGGAGGAATGTATGGATTGTGATAAAAGATATAAGAGCCCTCAGTAAAAGTATTTTTTTCAAATGTTACATCATTCTTTCAAATATACTCATATACTCATATGTAATATACTCATACTCAAATATACTCATGTAATATACTTTCAAATATACTCATATGTAATGTAATCTAAATACTATAGTTTGATAGGTTGATGTAATCTAAATACTATAGTTAATATAAATACTATTAAAATACTAAAATATTAAAATATTTATATATTATATATTGTATTAAATTTTACCAAATTAATATTTAAATACTATTTAAATTTTATTAAACTTGTTTTATAAATTTATTAAACTATTTTATTAAAATATTGAACTCGTAAACTATTAAAATAAATACTGAATAATATAATCTAAATACTATAGTTTGATATCAAATACTATAGTTTATATCAAACCAAATACTATTTGGCTTGATATTGCCAATGTCATTTGTAGATTACATGAATAACATTTTCATTAGCAATCAAAATTATTACATTATTTTGCTTTTTTCCTAGACTCATATTTCTATTTTGTACTCCCCATAATTTCATAAACATTTTATTTAGAAAACTTTTAAATTTACAAAAAGTAAAATTAATACTGATTGTTAACATACTTCCTATAGTTATCTCTATGATTAATATTATTCATTAGTAGAGTCATATTGATACTTCATTATTACTTCAATTCTATTCAAATTTCCTTACTTTTCACCTTATATCCTTTTTTGTCCCAACATTATGTGCAAGACACATTATATTCATTGCAATGCCTCTTAAGGCTCCTTTTGTGTATGAGAGAGTATTGGGAGTTTCTTTGTTTTTGATAATATTGACAATTTTGAGGAGTACCTGGCAGATATTTTATATAAGGTCCTTCAGTTTGGATTTGTCTCATAACTTCCTCATTGTGTTAGACAGGGTTCTCTAGAGAATCAAAACCAGGACACTTATGATTAGATAGATAGATAGATAGATAGATAGATAGATAGATAGATGATAGATAGATAGATAGATAGATAGATAGATAGATAGATAGATAGACAGACACAGCATGAAGGAATATAATAGCTAATTAGTCCATACAGCAGTACAGAGGGCTCAGTTTAACTCACTTCCATGAAACAGTTAATATACTGGAAGTCCTTCAAATCATGAAGGCTGTTGGGTCCAAGGTCAAGGAAGCAGACAGCTGAGTCTTCCATTGGGCAATGCAGGCGGTCTAGCCACAGACAGCAAACAGCAGGATGGGTGACCAACAGTCAACCAGATGACAGAATCTGACAGTCCCCAGCTCAAGTAATGTACACACCAGCAGTGTGGCAAAGCAGGTCTCAAAGGAACTTCAAGCTCTAGCAAAATGGTCCACGGGTTGGTTGTCCCATAGATAGTATAGCTCGCAAGTTGAGCCAGAGAACTAGTTAAGGCAGCCACACACTGGTCCAATCACCAAAGAGCAAGAGAGAGGGGCAGGACTTGCCGAGCTATTTATCTCTCTTCCCTCCAATCAAAGTGTGACCTTGTTAATCCTACATGTTCTTATTGGCCTGGTTGGCACAATAAACCTACCTATCATACTCATGAAACAACTTTGATTCTGCATTTTTGGTGAGAAGACCATAAAAATTAAGCAGCATTCTTATCAAATCTAGGATACATAACATTAACATCACTGCCAATGTTGAGTTGACTTCATATTCTAATATAGTGTTTGTCAAGTTTCTCCACTCTAATGTTGTATCATGTTGTAACACACCTTATTATTCTTCTGTACACTTATTTTTGGAAAGGAGTCATTATGCAGAGCCCACACTTTAGGACTGGGGAATTATGCTTCATTTCCTTAATAGAAAAGTAACGACATAAATGATTTGGAATATTTAGAATTCTTTGTCACAAGAAATTTGGCTCCTCCTAAATTATTTTCTAATATAATTATTATCATTGTGGACTACATCTGTTGAATTTATGTTTTAGATTATAATTAAATATTTGTTTTGTTACCAAAATTACTTCAGCATTGATCATCGAGAGCCGTTAGAGTTGGCTCTTGTGTGACTTTGACATGTATCTGTGTCATTTTGACATGCTTTGGGATCTGGGGAGGTACTTTCTAGCATTAGCAGATTTTCCAGATTGACCTTGTATAATCCCTTCCCTAGTCCTTGCTCTTGTTATCTGTTTTTGACGGGTCGCAACTCTTAGGTGCAGTCTTCACAACAGAGCACAACACTGTCCTCTACTGGATGATCCTCACAACTCCTTTTGTTTGAGAGCATTGTGGCAGCCATTGTGTCAAGTCATATCCTTCATGAGCTTCCTTTCTTTTGCTGATCCTCTACTGTCAGATGCAAGGATGAGGTCCTGTGTCAGGGTCTTGGAGTCTCCTGATAACATGTCCAAAGTAATTGAGACGGTCTTGCCACCCTTACTTCTAAGAAGCATTCTGGCTATACTTCCTCAAAGACAGATTTGTTTGTACTTCAGGTAGTTGGTAATATGTTTAATATTCTTCACCAACACCATACTTCAAAGGCATTGACTTTTCTGTGCTTTTCCTAATCCATTGTTCCTTTTTCATATGCATATGAGGCAGATGAAAATACCATGGCTTTGAAAGACACACCATAGTCTTTAAAGTGACGTTTTCTTTGAACACTTTAAGGCAGTCTTGTGCAACAGATGCACCCAATACAACACACCTTTGACTTCTTAATGGCTGCTTCATTGAGTATTAATTTTGGATCTAATCTTTTCTCTATTATCATGTTGTTGTCTGTTGGCACATTTGTGAGGATTTCTGTTTTCTTTATATTGAGTTGCTATCTATACTGAAAGCTACAGCCTTTTATTTGCATCAGTAGTAAGTGATTGAAGACCTCCTTATTTTCAGAAGGCAAAGTTGTATATAACAGGTTGTGAATAAGCCTTCCTCCAATCCTGGTACCACCTTATATACTCCAGATTCTTGAGTTGATTGCTCAGCATACATAAGTATGGTGGAAGGATATAACCTGACACACACCTGTCCTGATTTTAAACCAAGCAGATATTCCCTTGACCTGTTCAAATAATTGTCTCTTGGTCCATTTACAGATTCAGCATATGCACAATGAAGTGTTCTAGATCACTCATTTCTCTCAATGTTATCTATAGTTTGTTATGATCCACATAGTCAAATGCTTTTGCATAGTCAATTAAGCAAAAGTAAACGTTTTTCTGGTATTCTCTCCTCTGATCTAAGACCTACCTGTCTTCAGCAACAATATCCCTCATGTCACGTTTTCTTCTGAATCTGCCTTGAATTGTTGACAACACCCTGCCAATGTACTGCTGCATCTATTTTTGAAGTCAGCAAGCTATTACTTGTGTGTGATACTGTTTGATAATTTTTTCAATCTGTTGAGTCCCTTTTCTTTGGAATGGGCACAGATAATGGATCTTTATCGGTCAGGTATCAATCTCTCAAATTTTCTGGCATAGACCAGTGAGTCTTTTCAGTGTTTCATGAGCTTGCTGACTCACTGTGAGTGATATCCATCAATTCTTCGAACCTTGTTTATCACTACTGTCTTCAGTGCAATATGGCCTCTTTTTTCAATACACTGGATCAGGGTCATCTGCTGCCTCCTGCAATGGTTGAACGTCGATTTGTTCTTCTAGGAACTATGTCTTTTCTTCCTTTCATTAGGCTTTAATGCTTCCCTCACAGTTCAACATTTTGTCCATGGAATCCAGCAATATTGTAACTCGAGGCTGTAATATTCTTTTCTTCAGTTCTTTCCATTTGAGGTATGCTGAGCATGTACTTCCATTTTGACCTTCTAACTCCAGTGTTTCAGTATAATACTGCCATGATGCATCCAGGGGCTTTTGGTCTCTCTGACTAAAGAACGGTCCCACTGGCCATAGACAGCAAGCAGGAAGGAGAGGGAAGGAAAGGAAATCACCTGACATGCAGCAGGTGGGGACTCGGTGAGTTGCCATGGAATGAACTGCATCTAGGGAGTTTTACCAGGTGTGAGGTACTTGGCGTGTCTGCATCTCGGGTTATGAATGGACCAATCCCAGGACTGGTCCTACTTCTCAGGTGCAATCATAAACCTGGTCATGCTCGCTCACCAGCTGGGTCTTGCCCAGGCATGAACAAGAAAGTAATTAGGAAATCTTCAACAAAAAGTGTCCTGGGTTTAATGACCTTGGAGTTTATAATCAGCTTATGGGTCAGATGCCTCCAGGTTTACAATTAGATTGTTCTGGACTGTTGAGATCTCCTGTCCAGATATCCTGCCCCGCCCAAGGCTTCCTGCCCCCAGGCCTCTTGCCCTCCCTCTGCCTGGGGCTCTGTCTTAGCTCTTGCAGGAGGACAGTTGGTCTTCTGGAGCAGCTCTTTGAAATGGTCTGTTCCATTCTTTTACTCCATCATTTCTTCCTGTCAAGAATATATTGGAATCACAGCCTGAATGGAAAAAAAATTTTTTAAGAAAATTGCGATATATTTATTGTAGAGTTGGGATTCTCAAAACGTAGCAACATGATTCACCTAACCAAACGTCACATCTCATTTTTCGAAGTCATCACAAGCATTGATAAATCTTATCCCATTTTATCCCACACATTCATATATTCATTTATTTTATCTGCTAGTCACTTTTTAATTGGGAGTTTTACAGAACCTTTGAATTCTCAAGTTCAATGCTGGATAGTAGGGAAACAATGATGGAGATGATTTTCAGGACAATATTCATGGTGTTCAGCTCACTGTCTGGAAGTGTGATAACTATGCTGCCTATATTTCATCTTTGGTTTGTCTGAGAATTCATCCTTAAGATTATACTCATAATCCTATCATAGTTAAGGACTTTTTAAATCTCCAGTGATGCACTGAAAACTAAGTTAACAAATGTGATGGAGCTGAGGAAGGAAGAATGTTAATCTCTTGTTTCATAATGTTCTCTTTGATGACTTCCTGGATAGTCTGAGGTTTTATTTCTTGACGCTGTGCAGGGTTCCTAGCAACACCAAGGACAAAGCACTCAGCTGCTGAACACCCAGCCTCTCCCAGAGAGAGGTGTGGCACTCTGCTTCTATGAAGATCCTACAGCCTTGCAAACCTGATGGGGTCCACTCTGTCTTACGGCATCCCTTTGTGTTAGAATTTACTCACAGCAGTGGGTTTGATGGGTTTTCTCCTGTTGTTATTGTTGTTATGGTATTTGCAAGATAAAATTGAATATATCCCCACGTAAAGTTTGCTGTGTCTCCTATTTCCATCATAGCCTACGTAAAATTTAGCTCAAACACTAACTGACTGGAATGGTTTATAATACATCACACAGCTTTCAGTGTTTCAGAATTAAATTTCCCTTCAGCCGAATATTTCTAGTTTTCATCTTTATAATTTAGTTTATATTAGTGTTGTTTTCACAATAAAGCATTCCTCTAAGTGCATCTGCAGTATCATCTTGCTTCCCATTCTCCTTTGGAATTGTTTTCCATTTAAAGCAGTTTGTATTTATTTATCATACAGAAATGGCAGGGGGTAGTGAAGTAGAAAGGTAGATACATTTTTAAGGTTATTCAAATCTGAATACCTGATAGATATGTGATTATGGGGTAACCACATTTTCAGTGGTTACATTTGAAAGAAAATGGGGCTTTAGAATATAACTTTTCATGAATATCTTCAGATTACTGTGCAGATCACTGCCTTCAACCCTCTGGTTCAAGCCCCGGCTCAATTATCTCAGTTCTGTTTGTGTCCTTCACAACATAACATCTCTCATCAAAAAGCATTATAAGAATGAAATTTACATTAGCCAGTAGACTATTACAATTACACTAAGCTGGATCAGCCAACACATTTACTTAATAATAAGGAGTCCATGCATATCTTTTCCTGTGGAATTGGAAATTAAGCTTGAGCAATGATTTCTGATACTTGTAAAAATAGCTTTAAACTGTGATTTTTAAAATGTTGCACAAATACTAATCCTTGTAACACCTCAACAAATAAGAATTACAAATGCTACTCTATGAGAGGAGCTAAGAGATCATTCATTGATGCACCAAATTGCCAGAACTTGAAGCCAGCTTAAAAAATAATTTTTTCTCTCATCACTCCCTAGAACCTATTTTAATCAAAGTTATTCAGTGCTCTCAGGAAATGCCAGCCAACACTCTGTGATTCTAATTCTAAAACTAATCTTGAGAAAGCCAACATTTTCCCGAAGAAAGACATAGTACATGAGAAATCATGGATGAAACTGCCCTGCTCTGGGTAATTTGGGAGAATGTTTATTTTACACACTGCTTAACAAATTGTTTATTTTTAAAATTTGTAGTTGTCTCCACAAATAATTTTATTTGATCATGTTTTATAGCAAGGCACTGAGTCATTTTCATTAGAGTTTCACAAGGAGGAATCAAGATTTCAAAGACTGACATTAAATATATTTCCCTGTGTCTCACTTGGTGATTGGGTGTAGCTGAAAGTTAAAACTAGGTCTAATGATGCCAAGGTAATCCATACTCCTTTCTCCAAACCATTACAGAAAGCACACTAGAAACTAAAAGCGTGGAGTAAAGGAGTCATATCACTTGACCAAATGTTCTCTTACAGTGCTATCTAACCCAGCAAAAACAAAAAAGTAGCTAGGAAGACAGGCGAGACACTTTGAAATAATAAAAATTGAGTGCCATTGAGTCAGTCCTCGCTCACAGGAACCCATTGCACAACAGATGAAGTGCTGCTTGGCCTTCTACCCTCCTAACCTTGTTCTCCTGGATAAGCCCATTGTTACATCCACTGTCAATCCATCTCACCCAGGGCCACCTTCTTTTTGGCTCCTCCTCCACTTTGCTATGATCCTCATAGCCGAATGTCTTTGTATAGTCAAAGAAGCAGAACTGCACATCAGACTGATGATCTCTGCTTTCAGCTAAGGTTCATTAGATATCAGCAGTGTTTCATCTTTTTGCTAAATTTGCCCTGAGCCTCTGGCATCCCTCTGTTGATATACTGCTGCAATGGTTGTTGGATAATTGTCAGTAAAATTTTACTTGAATGTGATATCAATGATATTATTCTATAATTTGAGCAATCTGTTGGCATCCCTTTCTGGGAGTGGGTATAAATATGAATCATTTCCTGGTGGTTAGCAACATGGCTATTTTCTAAATTTCTTGGCAACTTATTGAAATATTTCTATTGATATCCTATCACTTCTGGGAGACTTGTTTTTGGCTAATGCATTCAGTGAGTGCAGCCTGAATGTCTTCCTTCAATACCATTGATACTTCTTTCTGTGCTACCTCATATCAACTAGCTTATTTCGAACCGTCTCTGTTTCTTCTTCCTATCTTCTTTTGATGCTTCCTGCATCATTCAGTTTGTTGCCCAAAGACCCTTTGCATATTTCAACTCAAAGCTTGAATGTTTCTTTAAGGATTGCAAGAGATCTCTTGAGAAGTAAAAATACTCTCATCCTCCCAATGATGGAGTTATTTTGGTGTAAATAAAGTAGCTTCTTTCAGGAATCCAATTTCCACATAATCCATACCTATTAGTAAACATTTAGAGAAAATACTATGTAAAGATGGTAGTCAATGAAGAGATATTTGGGAATTTTTGAAGGTAGAATTGGAAATTACTAATCGATCAAAGACATTTGAATAAGTAAATGTTTGATGTTTAAATGACAGTTGTTCTTTTTTTTTAAATCATTTTATTGGGGCTCATACAATTCATCACAATCCATACATCAATTGTGTAAAGCACACTTATACATTTGTTGCCCTCATCATTCTCAAAATTCACTTTCCTCTTGGGTTCCTGGAATTAGCTCCTCATTTTCCTTTTTCCCCTCCCCCTCCCTCCCCCCTCCCTCATGAACCCTTAATAATTTATAAATGATTATTATATCTTATCTTACACTGCCCGGCATCTCCCTTCACCCACCCTTCTGTGTGCCCTTGAGTCGCGTCTGATGCGGTGGGAGCAGAGGGATGTGCTGCACTTTGCCACTGCTTCCTGTGGGTGAGCCCACTGTTGCAGGCACCGTGCCAATACACCTCGTTAGACAGCTTCCTGATTTTTGCCAAAAAATGGGTAATTTTGTAATGAATTATCACTTAAAATGATGCTTGTACTTTTGATCAAACAAAGCAGTTGCTAGAGAATTCTAACAAAATATATGGTAACACTTCTGAAAACCACTTCCATTTTCTTACAAATTAAAAAAAAAAAGTCATGAAAGCATGACCATTTGCAGCTTTCTTTCAATATTTTTCTTTTACGAATAGCGTTTAGTTTCCCTGGAATGGAATTTAACATTAATTAGTAGTTTTAGTATGAATCACAAACATATGGACTACAAATGCTTCCTTAGCATGTATTTGCTGCTGCTTTCCAGGATTTATTCATGAGAAAAGTAATGTGTGCAGCAGTATTTAAAATGTCACATTATTTAAATTCAATATGTCTAAAATAGCATTTCACATTATTGGATTATTGACAAACCGTAAGTTAATGACGTGACCCGCAGTCACTCTCTGCTCTCTCCTGACGCTCCCCAGTGCCTGCATGCGTGGGCTTCTTCAAACACACACCAGTCCCATGAAATGTTTCCAGACAGTGACTTAATGAGTATGTTTAATCCCTAAGGCTAGCAAAAATTTGATAGCAATAATCACCTGTACCTTCATGTATTTTATCTTCTGAAGATTATGAAAGATTTTAGCTGAGTCATGATTTTTAAATATCGAGAGTATCCCTTCCATTTATATTCTACTGAAACATGTCATTTTTAAACATTTTTAAGATAGAACAGTGAGTGACTACAGATCACATCATTAAATAATTGTGCCCACACATCCGTATTTCCACAAGGATATATATATTCACAACTAGAGTTAGGTAAAACATATGTTTATTTTTCTAAAAACTATCATACAATTACTCCTTTGGTTTTCTATAAAATGCTACTAGTTTATTGTACATACATATCTGGATACGTTATCAAGTTTTTTTCTACTCTTTTCACTAAATATTAGTGATCTTTTCTCTTTGCTTACTTAGGAAGTGCACATGGTAATCACCCTTTACGATACCTTGTGCAGATTAGGAATGTCTGTTTTTGAAGGCTGCGTGTGTCTTTCGCTCCGCTCCCCGTTGCATCCAGGCCCCTCCGTGATGTGGGCACAGAGAAGGTGCTCTCTGCAGTATTTGAATGACTGAAAGGCCATGTGTGTAAGGCACCGAACATGAAACTGCCTCCGAGAAGTCAGACACTCAGTTGCTTTCTGGATGGGAGACCTGATAGTTGGGGTACCGAACCGGCGTGCTCTTTTTTCCCTCTTGCTTCTCTGAGAAAGAAGCTATGAGAAGCAGCAGCAGTGCAACTGGATCGAGGTAGCACAGAGGAACACAGGCCGGGAACCAGGCTCTCGGGGCACACTGCCTGCTGTTTATGTGTGTTTGAGACGGGCCAGCTTTGTGTGACGGAAACGCGAGGAGCACTGCTTTCTGAGGAGCACTGGCCACAGGATGAACCAGGCTGCAAAATGCTGAGCATTCCAGATGACCCCGCCTTTTCCCAGTAGAAATCTCAAACTCATGGTTTTGAGGAGATAATCTTAGCGGCAGACTTTGTCCATGAAGGCTTTAGCAACTAAATCAAAGTCTGGACTCTTACTTAATTATCTCTGAAATAACACTTTGTAATTCAATCATTTCTTTAGATCCCGGTACCACAGTGTTAAGCAATGTCGTCATTTTGATTAGAAAGCAGGATGATACAACCAGAGGATCCAAAGGACAGTGGCAGATGAACACATTGTTTTTCCTATTTATACTTTCTGACGACATGACATTGTATATAACAAAAGCTAGAAAGATTCTATTAGTCCATATATATTGCTTCTTACCAGCTGAATTTGAGTCTTTCTTAAAGTCATTAGTTAATTGTTCTACACTACATCCACTCGCAGATGACAGACACATCTAAACTGGGTGGCATGCATGAGTAGCATTTCTTTCATTGCTAACACATCTGTGGGTCAGCGGGGGCAGCTCTGCTCAGTGGGTTTCGCCTTCTTCTGGCAGAAGCACCTACACAGGCTTGTTCTTCTCACTGTGATGCCAGAAGGGCAAGGGAGCAGGCCTGTTCCAACTCGGCTCCTGTCACATCACGCACATCCCATTGATCAAGTCACATTCCATAGCCCAGAACCACGCCGATGGGGTCATGGAAATATATCCTCCCTGCAGTCAAAGGGAAAGGTGAGTAACAAGTAAAGTAATCAAGAGTGCAAACTATCATATTTCCTGAATCGGGTATACTTATTAGTTAGTAGCAGGTAATATAATTAGGCTTTCTGTAAATCGGGGAATAATAACCGTGAAAAGAGAGTTGAACATAATTTCATGATTTGAACTGACTTAATAAAAGCAAGTCTCCAAAAATAAAAAATAAAACTAAAAATTCCACTGAATTCATAATCTTGGTGACACTATGGAACTATTTGGAGGGAGAAGTAAGGAGAAGTAAACGAAATGATTCTACCCTCAAGTTGTTTTAGAATGATCTTTATCACTATTAAGAAATTAAAGCAAAAAATTAAGTGTTGGGTGATTCTAGTTCATGTAAAGCCAGGTAGCTGGTGAGAGAGGAATCAATAACAGCCAGGAAGACCATGACAGTCCCTCATTCGGTGTGTGTGTGTGCGTGTGTGTGCCTGATGATGTTTAAACTTAAAATAGTGGTGCATCATGAGATGTAGTTTGATAGATTATGTTTTCAAGTAACTGAAAATGACGCCTTAATTATATAAAAAAGTGGCCTCATGGTATTAAATATGGAGTTGTCCTTATTTGAAGGAAAAATAGAGTTTAGCATAAGTTTATGCTTTTAACTAATCTTCAGAAACTTACTTGACCTTTCTACGGTGGCTGACACTGGTTAAATTAGAGAGGCCTTTGTGCGTGAAGGGAATTCTCAGAAAAGTTTGTCACACTTTGATCTCTTTATTTCTCTGAGAACATCAGCCTTTTCTACGTGCTGTCTTTTGCAAGATCACCTTTTAATCAGTTTTAACTGATGAAACAAAGACCTTGTTCAAAGAAATTAACCAAATTATGTCCTGACTCAAGAGACTCTCATTTACAGCTCCAGCTAAGGACACTGGCTAAGCTGGCTGACTCTCACCTCTCTCTCACGAGGCCACTGATGGACTTGACCATGGGGGCCACGCGTTGGCCCCCAGAGAGAACCGTGTGTGATTTGTACTTCAGGTTGCATGTAAGCCTTTAAATCGCTCCAGATATATTATGGATTTGAGTTTCATTGATTTTGTCCACCAAGTCCTATTTATTTGATGTCTTCTGAGCTTCCCTAATTATATCTGACAGATCAAAAAGAAAAATCGACTACGAATTCATAGTTTCCCTATTTTTATTTTTGTTGCAGTAACAACAAAGTTTTTGGACGCTGATGGCCTTGTGGGTGAGGAATTTGATGTTTGAAACCATCAGCTGCTCTGAGGGAGCAAATGGAAACTTTTTTATTTCCTGAAGAGTTACAGTCTCAGAAATTCACGGGGGCAATGATGCTTTTTTCTATACAGTATGAAGAGTAGGAATTGGCTCAATGGCAGTGAATTTGGAATGATCTTTATCACGATAAAGAAATTAAAGCAAGAAATTTGTTTGAACTTAAACAACAGACTTGGCTAGGGTCCCTTTTCTGTATGTTTCCAGCAGGTTATTCTCCCTGTGAAAATGGCTTCCTTTATTGTTATGATGTATGATCTTAGGTGAGGTTCAAACAAGTGAAGTTTAAACATGTAAAGTTGGAGAGTTTAGATCCAGGAAACGGTTCATGTAGCTGGCAAGAGGCAGGCAAGTTCCAAGTTTATGGGCCGCTATCAGTCTGGAAGTTTCTCTGATTCTAGAAGTTACAGGGGCCGATGGACTTAATATCAGCAGTCTAGCAACATACTTTTGGCTGCAAAGACAAAATGAATCCCAGGTCAGCAGGTCAAAGGGCAGACTGCTGGCATCTCCTAGAATCTGCAGGGACTATGAAAGGCCGCTGGCTGAAGTCACAAGCACTGGAGACCAGACAACGAGCTAGACGTAGGATCCAGACCCAGCAAAGAGCAAGCAAATTTTCATAGCACCCACTGATAGTAGAAGCCTGCCACACCTAAGGAAACTTCCTTTCAAGGGATTGGCTGCTCAGAGTATCTTTGTCATGGAGGTTATTAGATGTTAGACCTCATGGGGGACAACTACATCTTAATAGCCAAACCACTGAGAATCCAGCCATGTTGACAGAAAACATTAACTATCATATGGGGTAAAGTTGTTTTGAGAGACCGGATTTATTTGAGCAAAAAACTACAGTCCCTTTTCACAAATTTACATTCTACTCTTTAATAGTAATTCAAAGATTGGATCACTACATTCTCTCAAATAAAGGGTATTTTTCAAGCAAACCTGGTGTTGCGGATCAATTCATGTCAGATACTTAATGGTCTCTTCTTTGCTAATGAATGCTATCAGGTAATTTCATTGTTAGCAGATAACTTCTACCATATAGTTTGTCAACTTCACCCTATTTAATATAATCATCTGCTTACAATTACAGGCTTCATCTAGAAATCTTCAATTGCATTTTGACATTACAAATAAGATGCTTTGAAAACATATAGCCATAAAGAACCACATGTTAACTGAAAATAAAAGCTGTCATTTCAAATATAGCCTTTTAGAAAATCAGTTATGAATCTATGTTTACCAGTCTACTGTCTTATATTGTCACTGAATCTAGAATAAAGGCAGGGTATTTGCCATAAAATATTTTTTTGAGTACTTAAACATGCACACTTACTTTCTTTATCCTAAAATGTTATTTTTTTTAATGAGGGCAGTAGCCTTTATTACTTGAATGTGGCCATTATATTCAACATTATAATTATACCTTACATTGGGCACACATACATAAAAATATATATATAATACATATATAGTGTTTGAAATTAATAAATAAGGTCAGTTTGTTATGAGTATTTTGTAATTTAGAAATTAATATGTTACTATCCATCTATTCCAATTTTCTATATTTCTCTTTTCCTTTAAAGGTTAAAACAACAAATCAACTTGATACCAGTGTACACAAGTAAGTACATTTATAAGCAATGGAGATGAAGTGTGGAACAGTCTAAAAATCAATGAGCTGAATATCAACCTGGGTTCTAATCTAGATTCTGATACTATCTGGCTGAAAGAATTTAAGTAAATACTTCAACTCTGCCTCATTTCTCAGTGAGGAATACATTCTCATTAGAGTTGAACTCCCAGGTCTATCTAAGATCTAGTCTACAATTTTGAAATTCTGCTTGATAGTAAATATTTAGAAACATTCTTTTCAGGCAAAAATGTTTGAACAAAAGGTCATCAAAAATATCAGCCCACCACTTCTTAGAAACAGCCTCGAGGGTGGGGGTGGGGAGGGTGGCAGAGACTTATATATGTGTTGTCTTAAAGCTTACCCAACTATATCTAATAGCTCAAAAGGGATAAACAATTAATTTATAGAGTTTTATTAAAATCTTCTAATTATTCTGAGTGTTAAAGTCCAAATTCAATTTCTTGATAATGTAAAATAGTATTTGCACATGAATAATAGCTATAGCTGCCTCGTGACAGAAGGGGGAGCTTTAATACTGTTTTCTTTTGCTTCATCTCTTAATAGATTCGGGAAAGGTGTTCACTTTTAGTTTAATTTTGAAATTTACTATTTAAATGTGAAGAACCTCCAAATTCTAGAGCGCCAATAAGATGAATATCTTTAATTAACGTGTCAATATACTATTAAGACACACAGTAAAACTTGTCAACCAACTTTTCAAAATTCTTCTTCGTGAAAATGTATGCCATGATTTCCAAAAACTCCATGTACTATAATAGGATTACAATATACGTGGGTGCCAGCACCTGTGTGTGTGCTTCCAGTGTAGCTAGGAAGAAACTGGAGTGCCAGCATACTTGTCATCTCAGTGGGGTCACAAAAGCAAATCTCTCAAATTTGGAATGTTTTTTCTCACTTTTTTCCAGAAAGTTTTAAAATGTAGCACAGTATCATTCTGTAACAAATTTGCACAATTACTCATGAAGTCAGAGTGTTATTATTCTCCAGGATACAATTGTCTAAATCTGGGCATAGAGAGATTGAATGAGATCATTTCTAAGAAGTTATATCCATATTCATATCGTTATCTATCTCTCCAAATACAATAGGATAATCCATCATCAGGGCTCAAGATCAACACCAAGATGGTAGGTAATCTAATCATTTTTATGTGTATATGTGTATATATATATATGAATTTATGTAGATACATGTATACCCACATATATAACAAATGATATCGGTATATACACATGCATGTGTATATATAGTATTGCCTGTATATATATACACATTTTTGTGTATATAGGTGTGTATGTGTATGCCATCTTACCTTTCATCTTGGTGTTGATTTTGATACTTAATGAAGGATTAATCTATAGTGTGTGTGTGTGTACATATATATAATGAAAACTTGACTTGTACAAAGCTAGTCATGTTCACTGAAATGGACGTACAGAAAATAACTTGTGAGTTTCCCATATCCTTTCTCTAAGGCTACTCCCTAAAGATAATGATATTTTATATTGTGACAGGCCTTTATATTATGGCCAGCATGTTTGTCTGTCTTTTCTCTAAATCATTGCTTCTTGAATTCTAGTATGTGTATTGTTTATATAGGGATTATATTAGAATACAGATACTGATTCAGCAAGTCTGGATTGAAGTCTGAACAACTCAGTTATCTGAATGTTACCACGGGGACATTCTTACTGTTAACGCTGGTGTTTGACTTGTGCTTTGATATAGCAAAGATATGTGTCATGTGCAATCATAAGCCATGCAATTTTCCACAGCCACAAAATAAGTGGGCACTTATTTTATAAGTAGGTACTCCCTACTTATAGAATAATGTAATTAATATCATATGGAAGTCAATTTTTGCTGAACGTCATCCAATACCGGTTGCAGCAGTACATGACAAGGAGCTTCCAGAGATGCAGGCAAGATCCAGAACAGCATGTGGAACAAGGAATATCATTGCTGATGTCAGATGGATCTTGGCTGAAATACCCAAAAGATTTCGTGACTTCTTGACTTTTTCAAGGCATCAACTGTGTTGATCATAATAAACCATGATCCCGAGAAGAACTGGAGTTCCAGAACACTTCATTATGCTCATGTGGAATGTACACATGTATCAAGAAGCTGTTGTGTGAACAAAACTGGAGAATACTGCATGCTTAAACATCAGAAAAGGTGAGGGTTGTGTCTTCCCACCATCAATAATCAGAGAAACTGTATTATAAGAAGACTATGGTAAGAGGACTGAAGGAAGGCTTGTTAACAAACTGCAATATGCAAATGACACAATCTTATTTGCTGAAGGCAAGGAGGACTACAAGCACTTGCTGATGAAGATCAAGGATTGCAGTCCTCGGTATGGATTACAACTCAATATGAAAAAAACCCTCAAATCCTCACAAATGGACCAATAGGTAACACTATGACAAAGGAAGACAAGTTTGATGTTCTCAAGGATTCTTTTTTGCTTGATCCACAATCAGTGCTTATGGAAACAGCAGTCAAGAGATCAAAGGGTGCATTGCATTGGGTAGATCTGCTGCACAAGACCTCTTTTACATGTTAAAAAGCAAAGATGTTGAGATTTAGGTGCATAGGACCCCAACTATGGTATTTTCAATTCCTTCATATGCATATGAAAGTTGGACATGGAGTAAGATATGCCAAAGGAGAATTGCTGTGTTTGAATTACGGTGCTGGTGGAGAATATTGAAAGAAACATGGACTGACAAAAGAACAAACAAATTTGTCTTGGAAGAAGTACAGCCAGAATGCTTGTTGGAGACAAGGGTGGTGAGACTACATCGCAAGTTCTTTGGACATGTTGTCAAGAGAGACCAGTCCTTAGAGAAGGACATTTGCTTGGTAAAGGGTAGGGGCAGTGAAAAGAGGAAGGCTCTGTACAAGATGGATTGACACAAGGGATGCAATAATGGGCTCAAATATAAGAACAATTGTGAGGATTGTACAGCACAGAGCAGTGTTTTGTTCTGTTGAGTAGTATTGCTATGAGTCTGAACAAATCTGGTGCCAACCAACAACAACCAGGCATGGTTCACATTTTGTGAATGAGTGTTATTGACAATTTTGCCCCATCCTCAACCCATTGTTCCTGAAAATAATATCCAATCACTTAAGCTTTTAATCTGTACATGTCAAGACTCTGTACAAGTCTGTCTGATAAGACAGACTAAAAATGTGTAATGTCCTTCTTTCAACAGTGCTTTTCGTTTTTAAGCAAAAGGGAAGCAATTTGTTGGAGCTCATATGGGAAACCCTAGAGGGACCCAGCATATCCTATTGTGTAGGCATGCCCAGCAAGGGATCACATCATTCACTGTACCCCCATGTCCCAGAGGGACTCTCCTTGAACTGAGCCCCAAAGCCCAAGGACTGGCTGGGACTGGGAACGTCAACAGTGTTTTAAATTCGATTTCATTGGATACATTAATGATGCTATCAATTAACAGGGGAGATGAATGATAATATTCTCTTTTATAAAATGACCCAAATGAAATGATGTCCCTAAAGTGAACCAGAGATATAGATAAACCATAAATATATGAATGGCTTTTGACCTCACACTTCATCATAGCCCTAACCTAATAACAATTAATTCTTAAGTCATGGACCTACTTGATGCTCACCTTTATGAAGAGTTTGGTAAAAAATGGATACTAAGCAAAGTGTGGTGAAGAAACCAGATGGTGCCTGGCAATCAGTAAGAACAATGCCTGGGCACATTGTGGGCATTGAGCCTGATCTGACCCCACCACACTGAGGCTAAACACTTAGGGTGTGCAACTGAAGATCAAGGGGTACAGAGCAAGCATCCCCTGACTCCACCAGAAAACACTCCTAAAGGTCAACAAACAGACCTTGAACTATTTACAGACTTTTTTTTGCATTGTTTTTTGTTGTTGTTTTGTTTTCTTTTGTTGCTTTGTTTTGCTCTATCTTGTTTTTTGTTCATCTTATTATCTCTGCAAGACTATGTAGATATGATAGGTGGTATAAATAATCTGGAGGAGAAAACAATGGTATCTATGCTTCCAGGTGGACATGGGAGAGGGGGAGGCAGGGGAAAGGAAATGGGTTTTAACAACCCCAGGGACAAGGGAACAAAAAGTGATCCAAAATTGATGGTGAGGAGAGCGTAGGAGGCCTGTTAGGGTTTGATCAGGGGCAATGTAACCGCGAGGAATTACTAAAACCCAAATGAAGGTTGAACATGACAGTGGGACAAGAGGAAAGTAAAAGCAAATAGAGGAAGGAACTAGTAGGCAAAGGGCATTTATAGCCGTGTAAATACAGACATGTACATATGTAAATATATTTATATATGATGATGAGGAAATAGATCTATGTGCATATATTTATTGGTTTACTATTAAGGTAGCAGATGGACATTGGGCCTCTACTCAAATACTCCCTCAATGCAAGAACACTTTGTTCTATTAAACTGGCATTCCATGATGCTCACCTTCCCCAAATGATTGCTAAAGAAAAATCAGATAGATAAGCAAATGTGGTGAAGAAACCTGATGGTGCCTGGCTATCAAAAGATATAGCATCTGGGATCTTAAAGGCTTGAAGATAAACAAGCAGTCATCTAGCTGAGAAGCAACAAAGCCCACATGGAAGAAGCACACAAGTCTGTGTGATCATGAAGTCTAGGATCAGACATCAAAGAACAAAAAAATCTTATCCTTGTAAATGAGGGGGAGTGCAGAGTGGAGACCCAAAGCCCATCTAGGCAATTGTACATCCCTACAGAAAGGTCATGGGGAGGAGACCAGCCAGTCAGGGTGCAGTATAGTAACAATGAAGCATACAATTTTCCTCTAGTTCCTTAATGCTTCCCCCCCCCCACTCTCATGATCTCAATTCTACCTTACAAATCCAGCTAGACCAGAGGATGTACACTGGTACAGATCAGAGCTGGAAACAGGGAATCCAGGGCAGATAAACCCCTCAGGACACATGGCGAGAGTAGTGATACCAGGAGGGGAAGAGGAAGGTGGGGAAGAAAGAGGGAACCAATCACAATGATCTACATATAGCCTCCTCCCTGGGGGACAGATAACAGAAAAGTGGGTAAAAGGAGACAGCAGACAGTGTAAGACATGAAAAAAATAATAATAATTCATGAATTATCAAGGATGAGGGAGGGTAGGGAAGGGAGGAGGGTTGGGGAGCTGATACCAAGGGCTCAAGTTGAAAGAAAACATTTTGAGAATGATGATGGCAACAAATGTACAAAAGTGCTTGACACAATGGATGGATGTATGGATTGTGATAAAAGTTGTATGAACCCCCAATAAAATGATTTTTTTTTTTAAAGATGGAGAATAGTGTCTGGGATCTACTGGCTAGTTTTCAAATTAGTAGCCATTTAAGTGAGGCGTCAACTCAGACCACATAGAAGAAGCACACGAGTCTGTGTGACCCAAGGATTGTAAACAATAAAACCCAAATCCAAAGTAGGGACTGGAATCTGAGCTTAAATTGTGAGATTTGCTTTCACAAGCCTGTGGATGGTAGTGGGACCCACAACCCATAATCAGCGTCCCCGTATAGATTAAGTCTCTGGTAACGTCCCTCTGATCATAGGCCAAGGATGTGAATAATCTAGCTATCAGACAGAGAGAATTGAAAAGTTGATTACAGACAGTGTAGTTTGGCTAAAGTTGAACCACCTTATCATTTTATCTTCCTTTTGACCCATTTTAAAATGATCAGTTTTTAATATTTTCTGCTTTCTTTTCTATTACAATTTTTCTATTTTGTTTTTCATTGTTGTTATTTTTTGTTGCTCTTGTTTGTTTCTTTTGTTTTGTATGATATCCATATGTGAAATCCAGGATAAGAAAATCTATAGTTATAGTAACTAGATTAATAAATACCTACCAACATGGCAGGAGAAGTTGGGTTGAAATGGGGAACTGACATTATGAGTATAAAAAAAAAGAAAATGTCCTAAAATCGATTGTTGTCATGATTGCAAAACTCTTCTTAAAATTATTGAACTAATAAATTGCATATATAAATGATATGCCAGCAAAGCTATTACGATTAGCATCTAATAAAAGGAAGTGAAGGAAAGGTGAGGCAGAAGGTAATCTAGTCATCGAGTACATCTTGGATGCTGGCTACCACAAAGGGTTTCAAAGTAAAATATGTTTCTTATACTAAGCCAGTCTAAATAAATTGCAAAATAAAATGTTCAGGTTTCTTATCTGTAAGATGGGAATAAAAACATTTTTCGTCCTTTCATTTACTTGAAAATATTGTATCAATCCACTAAAGAATAATTACTTAACCTAGAGTTTACTCAGTTTATTTTCTTAGGTTCGCTAGCATAGTATTAACACTATTAACTTATGCCTTGGTTTTATTAATATGCCTTGGTTCCATTCATGCAAGAAGAATTCAATAAAAAAGAAAACTTCTAATATTAGGAATAGATACAATGTGAAAAATACTGCAACATCTCAAGGTCCATATTTCTATCCTTTTATATCTCATCATGTTTTCTCATATTTAGATACATCTGATTTTATGTCTCAAATGGAAACCTGAAGTAGAATTTGAACATACATATTGGAAATAAATAAATAGAATTTGAACATATATATACAATTAGTGAATTATTGTCCATAACAGAAATCTGGAATTGATTTTGACTGGTTCTCTGGCAAAATGGCATATCATCAGATATATGTTTAACTTACTAAAAACTATCTATACTTGGTGGTGAGAAGAAACATTATAAAGAATATATATTAACTTTAATCTATCCCTAGAGAAAAAAAGGATTAACATTCTGTTTTTCAATTAATTTAAGAAGAGATCCACATGAAATAGATAATTACAGCAAATACTATAGAGGTCTTTGATCAACAGAAGAAATGTTAGAAAATAAATTTCTTTGGTGATATAGATAATATTTAAGAATATGCAGTTGTCTGGAGTCTACATTGACTGTCATCTACCAGAATAGTCACTATGCTAACCATTTAATTTTCATAGAATTTATCTTCTTTTTTTTTCTTTAGTGCCAAACCCCAATTTCAATAGTATTGCCATTTGATGTTTATTAATAAATATTTTTGAAAAATTAACTGAATAAATATTACTTCTCCCTTTACTATAAGTGTCTTATTTATAATCTAGATAGTGCATGATTTGTGAAGTTTGTTAGTTTTTTATTCTTTCCACCTTAAATTTGTCTTCCATTATCACTTTTATGAGTCCTATTGATCCAAATATGTGCCTGAGAATGATAGACAATTTTGAAATTGTATCCCTCAATTCCATAAAATACTAATTCTTAAACTTCAGTGTGATATGAGCTTGATAAACTTGCAGAATATAAGGTTAAATAAAAGAAAATTAGTTCACTAATTGTGGGAAGGAGCATATCACACATAATACATAACAAAATACAATAATTCTGTTTATTTAATAATGATCAGGGAAATACTTTGGCCTAACCACAAATTGAATATGATATCCCTGGCTCTTAGTGATAAACACCCCTACAGATTTCTAGCCAATTAGAATGTGAGTGATATTTGCAGTTTATTTTACATAGGATGAATTGAAATAGGAAAGTAACAATTTTTCATTGTTTCTTGCTACGTTTATTGTGTCGACACATAACCCAACCCTTATATTTTTAACTCCCCCATATACATTTGAAAATCAGATATTTAATAAAGAAGCCAGGAAGAGAATTAATGCATTTGAAGTGTGGTGCTGGAGGAGATTATTAAAAGTACTAAGAACTTCTAAAAGGACAAACAAGTCTGTTGTGGAAGAAATATATTCAGAATGCTCCTCAGAGGCAAGACTTTGTCTTACATGCTTTGGACATATTATCAGGAGACACCAATCCCTGGAGGAGGACATCATGCTTGGTAAAGAAGGAGAGCCCTTGACGAGATGGATTCACACAGTGGTTGCAGCAATAGGCACAAGTATAGGAACACTTGTGGGGATGGTGCAGGAGCAGACAGGGTTTCGTTCTGTTGTGAACAAGCTCAATATGGGGGGGTGGGGACTGACTTGATAGAGCCTAACAACAACAATATACTGATTTATATTAAGTGACCATATTATAATTAACCAAATATATTTGTTAAGTTGGCTAGCAATATTTTTCTGTCTTGAATGATTTTTATCTATAAGTAAAAGTTGTTATACTTTCAGATATAACCCTTATAATTTCCCTAAATACTGTTTAGAATTGGCAATTAAAATTCAGTTATTTCTTTCCCAGAGAATTCCAATGATTGTGACATTCAATTTAAATACTCTTCTGTCAATTCTGCTTTATCTACATTAATAAGATTCTTACACTTATCTCAGTGTATGTAACCATTTCAAAATGTATTATGTGCTGTTTTCAAATTCTCTTTTATTGATAACAGTAATTATTGAAATCAACCTCTTTGCAAGTGGCAGTGGAATTATTTTGGAATAGATAATTTGTCACTTTTGACATATGCAAATTCTATATTTCTGCCCAATATTTATTTAACTATAAAATTAATCAGATCAAAAATATAAAATAAGAGCCAAAAGGGTGGTGGAAGTGAAGTACGGGCCAGACCACTTTCTGTTTCTAAAAATGGTGGGGGGAACGTCTGAGAGCTGTTAATGGTCTGCCTCTGAGTTTGCTCTTCCAGCTGTTCCCCGCACTCCTCCGGACGCAGTCAGTCCCTTATACAAAACACGCCCTCACACAGTCGTGGTTTTTCTGACCTAGCATTGATACTGATGTATATAAATAATGGTTTATCCCAGTGACTTTAATGATCAATAGTCTGCAGGCCATTTTCAGATTTAATTAAGCATACTCCCCCGCCCCCCACTCCCTACCTTCCCTCTGGAGAAGACACAATACTAGGCTAAGCCCTAAACCAAAGAAGTCATGATGAATATTTACTAAAAATTTGGCAGGCCAGTAAGCAAAAATTTGCAAATCCACTGCCATTTCATTGATGCTGACCCTAGCAACCCTGTAAGGAGAGTAGACTTGGCCCATGCGGTATCCAAGGCTATACATTCTCACAGCAGCAAACTGCCAAATCTTTCTAAAGAGGAGTTAGCAGCCAAATGCTTTAACCCTAAACAACCTGTAATTAGCATTAATATGCCCCTTATATGAATAAGTTGTTTCTTGCCTTTGAGCCAACGGTGATTCATGACAAGTCTATCTTTGCTCAGTAGAAGTACTGTTTAGGGTATTCAATCGTTGAATATTTTTAAAATGGATAACTGAGTCTGTGTTTTGAAGTGCATTTGCATTGGCAGTGTAACTGCCAATCTTTCAGCTAGTTTCAGCAATGAATCCTTTGTACCCCTCTGATGACTACTGGTTACATATTTAGCTGCTATCCACAAGGTCTGCAGTTCAAAACCAGCAGCTGCCCCATCCAAGGAACATGGGATGTTACTCCTGTCAACACAGTTTCAGAAACTCAACAGGGGCAGTTCACCTTGTCCTATGGAGTCTCCATGAGTCTGCCTGGACTTGATTTCATTGAGGTGCCTTTGTTTGTTTTTTATCCACTGTGATGTTATAGTCATTACACATTGTGCCGCTAACCAAAAGGTTAGCCGTTCAAAACCCCCAGCTTGCCCAAATATGAGGCTCTTTATTCCTGTAAAGAGTTACAGTCTTGGAAACCCATATGAGGAGTCCCACTCTGTTGTATAGGGTAGCTGTGTGTTGGTGCCATAGAAAGCCCAGTCTTTCTCCTTTGGAGCTGAAATTTCACTTCACTACACATGAATTCGCATGCTGTCTGTTTTCTCTTATACCCAACATTAAATTCTGACACACATTTCCGTCTACCTTACAACACAGGCAGAAGGCCTGATGACATAGTGGATACGTGTTTGGCTGCCATCTACAAGGTCAGCACATGGCGGCAAACCACCAGCTGCTCAGCAGGAAAAAGAGGGGCTTTCTACGCCTGTAAAGAATTCCAGCCTTGGGAATTCACAGGGGCAGTTCTACCCTGTCATAAGGAATCACTGAGTCAGCATTGACTCCATGACGGGGCATGTTTGGAGTGAGGCTGGAGGAACAGTCACTAGTTCTAATACATTAGTGCATTCCGATAAACATGCAACTCTCAATTCACTGACATCAAGACAGTGTGGACTCACAGCAACTCCCTATGGGTTTCTGAGACTGTAATTGTTCAAGGGCGTAGAAAGCCCAAACTTTCTTCCACAGAGCAGCTGGTGCTTTGGAACTGCCCAACCCCCCCCCCAATGTGATCAGAGCCCTAAGCCACTACATCACCAGGGCTTTATCAGATAAACACATAACACTTTCAAAATGTTCAAGTTTTATATACTCTTCATCCCTTTGACAATCATCCCATTCATATGCACACGGCCATGGACTTCAACAGGGTGGAACAAGTAAGCCATGTGCCCTATTAATCAGCCTGGTTGTCTTTCGTCCCAAGCCTCTACAGATAATGGCTGCAGCATGCCATCTCTTACTATTCTCTTGGCAATTAACCGGAACAAGCATCACAGCAACTGTCTAACATTAAAGTTTCACTTGTCACACACCTTTAATTTTTCTCTTACAAACTACCGTTGCTCTCGACTCTGGAATCTTTGCAGCAGTGCCCCTCTGATAATAATTGTAACAATGGTGCATGGGTGGCATCTGGTCTCTTCTCACATTGCAAAAATGAATGCAAAAACCTACCATCAGCATCAGCCCAAGGCTAATTCCTTGGAGGTGGGGTCTGTCATGCCTGCAGCCTCTGTCCTTGTCTCTAATTTTGACACCTACTCTCTTTCCCACTGCCTTCTCTACTTCTCCCTTCCATTTGATAGCTTGTTGCCAAAGAGCACACAGAGCTCACAGTCTTCAGGACTATGGGTTTATTATGGAAGTGTTAGTGTGGGGTGTTCTCAAAGCAGTTCCAACTCATAGCAACTCTAGGCCTAATATACCTATCTTCTTGCACTCCATTACTTTTGTTGATGACTTTTGGTTTTCCTAGATTAATACTCCCTCCATTCCACGTTCAGATGATTAATGAATGATGAAGCTGGCTGTTTTTGTTTTTTCTCTCTCTCTCTCAATTTTGGTGGTGTCCCAGCATCAAATGAAGGCCCTGAAAGCTTTACTCCATTCAGGCATTATGGTGGACTCTACTCTGGGAAAGCAGCTCTCTTTCAGGCCTATTTTGAGTGCCTTCCAACCTGGGGAGTTCAACAAGCCGCTCTTAATCTGACTATGATCCCCTGCAACTCATAATTATATCTATATGACAAGGTTCTGTTGCTATCCATAAGGATTGCAGTAGCTAATCCCTAAGACACGGGCAGTCTCTTTCATTGTCCTAGGCTGTTCTTTGTCTGTAAGCTCCACCAAATATTGTTCAACCTGGGTGAACTTGTTTGAAATACCAGTGGCATAGCTTCCAGCATCCCAGCGATATGCAGGCCACCACAACATGACAATATGACAGGCAAGTGGTGAATGAGAGAGATAGTGTTAAAATTCAGGGTCAGGAGCAGCTGGGATACAAGTCTTTAAGCAGAGCAGACTCTTCTGAAACTGGCTTGCTGGCCCCTCAGGTCTCTGCCCTACTCACGCAAGTGAAGCAAAGCAATTTAGTGCTTCTTTGCCAGCTTCAGTCCATTAACATACTGGAGGCGCCCGCCCTGTTCCAGCAGAAAGCCACTAGCCTGAAAGCACTCCCGTTTCGTGCTCTCTGAGAGGGGAAGTTGATCATTTTGTCCAATGTGCTCTCTTGCCTCTCTCATCATTTCTTTCCATCTCTTGCCACCTGTGGGTCACAGTGTTCTTGTTCCCTTGATCTAAGAGATTCAGCATAGCAAGCATCAACACTCTCCTAATAATACTATGGTTTGAGTTAATGCAGCTTGGTGAACATAAAGCCCCAGGCAGGCAGACAGGCCAGTTGAAAGCCTAGTTTAAATGAGCAGAAACTGAGCTAATTCAATCATTTTGTTTTGGTCAAAAATGCTTCATGGAATTCTATTTTTACAGGTTAAATAAAAGCAATTATTTTCCATAGTTACCAGCCTTCATCAAAATTGATTATAATTCCGGGCAACCACATGTGTGCCCTTAGAACTCTAGTCCTGAGGGATTTAATGGCTAATTTTTTTTATAAGTCAGAGGCCAGGAGGTTCTTCTGAGGCATCTCTGGGTTCATTCAAGCCACACACTTCTGTTAGCAGATAAAGGTATTGACTTTTTGTAAGCTCGGGGACTCTCAATAGCAAGTGCACAGACTTTGCTCATCTTTATACATTGCCTTCATAGGTCCTTTTGATCTCTTCTGCCAACAAATTGGTCTAACGATTTCAGGGTAAACTGTGTATGAGTGAAAATGATCAAAGATAACTGTGGATTATAGGTACTTGTTGTTCCTTAAGCAAAATGTAATATTACATTTGGTAACAATGTAAGTTAAACTTTAATACTTATAATGTTCTTTGGATGGCCTTATTTTGATTATGTATTCTACATGAATGCTTACAAAACATACCCTTAGAGAGCATAATGGTTTTGGTAAGCTCCTCATTTTCTTATTGTATATCCTGACTCAGTAAGGCTCAAAACAAACACATTCCCTTAGATAGAGGTATGGTTAGGACACAAATCATTTGACATTTTGGCCATATAGCTGCAGTGATATGGATGGGCTCTGTTTCACCATATAGCCAGGGATGTATAGCTCCATCAACTAAGAAATGGTAGTAATATAAGAACATGTGTTTTCAGTGGAGCAGTTTAGCAAAGTATTTAGTGATAATATTGCTGAAGATCACAATAAAGGCAACAAGAAGTTCACATATCAAGCCTGTGATGTTCTTTCTTGTAAACATTATAATGGGGTGATTTGTCCTTTAAGTCTGCCATGTCACCATCTGAGACTTTGTACCTAGCTTTCAGTTGCAAATTATTATGGTTCATAAGACAAGTAGCTCTTATTTATTGCTGTGCAGTCTAAGGAAAGAGAAGATGGTACTTTATCTTCTGTAGATGTAGTAGTTGAGATTATCTGTTTGTGGGACCATCGGATTGCAACCACTAATTTGAGGCATTACATAACAAATGAAATTCTTCATTCTTAATGAGAAAAACATCTCTTCCCTAAGATATATTATAAATTATATGTGTAGCTTTATTTCCTGTTCAAGAAATGATTTCTAAGTTAAATACTTTGTTTTCAATACTTGTATAATATTGAAACATATTGAAACATTGCAACATAATATTTAAAAATTTAAAAAAACTAAACCATACATTTAAAAGGTGCATTTAACATGATTTTATTGTTCATTTAAAACGAACTTGTGAATCTGACTAATGAATCAAAGTCCTCTTTAGTTTGACTTTTTCTTTTTATAACCACTAAGACCAAGGTTTAGATCTGAGGGGTAAGGAATCTGGAGTTTTTTTAAGCCTGTGACCCTTCAATTTCTCTCTTTTAAAACAAATTGTATTTATTTTGATTTTTAAAGAAAAGCATATTCTGTGAAGTTGCACAACTCAGCTCAACAAATAAATAATAATGTCCCATTAAACCCCCCCCAAATGTGCATTTTTTTCCCTCCGTAATTTCTTGTCCCTCCCATCTAAATCATTAAATATTTATATGATATATGGGTTCAAATAAACCAAAATGGTTTAGATGAAGTTACAGGCTTTCAAATTTTAATATGATCTTCATGAGTGGCAAATACTTTAATTTGTGAGCAGAACAGCAAATGTCAGAGTGTACCTACCTCTATCAAATTATGTCTATGTATATACCACAAAGGTAAGAAGATGTGCCTCCTAGTCAAGATGATCCTTAGCCAGGATGATATCTTGGGAAGATAATGCTTACTTGGAATCATAGTTGAAGGAGGAGGTGGTTTAAATAATGAGGTGGAGGTCAACATTTTTCTATGGATAGCTAATAATAGTATGCAAAACTTCTGATTAAAAAACAAAACATATTGCCATTGAGCTGTTTTTGGCCCTAGTCACCGTAAAGGGCAGAGTGAAGCACCCCCTTTGGGCTTCTGAACTGTCAATCTTCACAGCAGCATGACTCGTGTTTCTCCCATGAAGAGGTTGGTCTTTTCAAACTGCTGCTAAGAAGTTAGCACCCAAGGCCTTACCTACTATGCCTCCAGGGCTCAACCCAGTATGTGGTCATAGCTCCTTAGATGTGCGGTTTTAGGCATCAGTATAGTACACACCATTCTTCACAGATATGCCATCGCTCACAGTCCATGTCCTAGGTAGACAGTCTACCAAACCAGGTGGGGACTTTTGTTAGCTACAGGTCTATTTCTTTCATGAAGAGGAGGAAATGTTTTCAAAGTGACACATCATTAACGATGGAAGTAAAGCAAGCATATCTGTCTCAGAGCTACTTTCTCTAATAAGTTTTAATAAAGCTATCTTTCGGGAGCTTGCCTTTCAAACAAAAAATGTTAATTTTCTGGGATGCCTGTCCCCAGTTCTTGCTTCTCAATGCTGACAAAATTCACACGGGAGCAGTACTTTTGAAAATCCAAGCAACTTTCATGAGGGAAAGGGAATTTTCAGGTAATAGTCTCAGATGGTATGTGCTTTCCCTGGAATGTGCACAAGGACACGTGGCTTGGTCCATGGGAGAGTTCGTCATATGCATGCCCGAACCGGGGAGAGATCCCTGCAACCTGAAAGAGAGTCCTGCCCTCAGTCGCCACTCTTTACCCCCTCCTATCCCCACTTGGGGGGTTGTTGTTGTTCATGATTGAGAGTGTTGGCTATTCTTAGTAGCTGAGTTCAGGTACATGTGTGACGTAATGCTGCTGGTGCCTAGTGTGTAAGCTCCAGTTGACCTTTACCTGTGCCTAGGTGACCTTGGTCTGAATATGCCCGGTTTTGGATTGTCCCCATAGGTCTCTCAAGTGTGATGGATTGCTTTCCAACCCTTGTATTGTGGCATGGCTAGCTAATTTCATTTAGTATAAGCATTTGGTGGAGACAACCCCATTCATCCTTAATTTTCCTACCTGTCAGAACTAACCTTCAATTCCCATGTCTTAATATGAATTTCTATGTCAACAGCTGAAGAAGCCTTCAGAAAATCTACTTTCTGAAACACAATGAGTAATTATCCATGGAAGATTATATGTGCATGCGTGTGTGTTTTAAAGCTTTTTCCTATTTCTTTTGTTTTTATAATATTTTTTCTAGTCCTTACATTTTTTGTTTGGTATTTTAATCTTTTCTTATATGTTCTAGTCTTTAGATCTAAATTATGTCTAGAATATCTTCTTTATAATGGATATGCCTTTGGTGTTGCTGTATTTGGGGTGACACTATTGGGTAGATTATGAACTTGAACTTTTGTGTACTTGTGTTAGCTTCATTTGGTGCTCTTTTCCTTAGGAAAGTTTTACAAAGTTCTTCATAATCTGTAGAATTTCAATAGAATTCTTGCATTCAAATTTTTATTTTATTTTTGGCTCCTAAATTTTCCAATATATAATGATCGATGAAGATTATAAATTAAAAAGAAGAAGGAAAGGAACAACCTAGGCAAACACTCTCAACGCTATATTCGCTCTATTAATATTAGGCATATCAGACTTCCAAGCAAATAAAATGGGAAGATATAGCAATACTAAATGAAATGGATAAATAAACAGAGCTTCAAATGTCTGTATTAGAAAAGCAAATACTCAAAACTGACAGACATGAAAGCAACAGGAGAATAAGCCACAATTTTAGTTGGAAACATTAATTCCTCACTCTCAGTAATAAAGCAATGGAAAGTCAGCAAAATCAGAGAAGAACTAGAAAACACTATTAATCAACTGGTTTTAATGGACATTGATAGGACACTAGAGGTACCAAGAGTATAATGTTCTTTTAAAGGACAGTGTGACTGTCTAGCGAAGAAGTCTATGTCATAGGTCATAAAAAAACATAGTCCATTTTTACAAGAATTGAAATCATGCAAAATATATTTTCTGACCATAATAAAAATAAACAGCAGAAGCTCTACAAATGCTCAAAAGGCAAACAACAAACCTGCCATGGTAACACTTGAAGCATTAAGGGATAATATGAAGTATTTTGAACTACACGAAAATAAAAATACATCATAAACATTTGAGAGATACAGCTAAATAGTGTTTAGGAGAAAGTGAATTGTATTAAATGTTAAAATATTTTTCTTTGTATTAGAAAAGAAAAAAAAAACTATCTGATATAAAAAAAATGTTTCCACCTGAAGAAATTTCTTAGAAATAAGGAAAAGAAAGCCAAAAATATGGAATGAAAGGGATTAATAAAAATAAGAGAAAAAGTTAATGAAACTGAAAGAAAAATAAAATTGAAAGCAATGAAACAAAAATCTGATCCTGTAGGCAGTTTTTTAAAACTCTAGAAGATAGATAAAAATAAAAAGACAGAATGTACAAATTAACAATGCCAATTATGAAATTGAGGTTACTAAAAATTCTAGTCATCAAAATATGACAAGGAAATAATATGAACAACTTTATTTCTATAAATGCAATAACTTATAAGAAATGAATTAATTCCTTAAAAGTCATAAACCATCAAATTCAATTATATGAGGCAAATAATGTGAATAGTTTTATAAGTGTTAAAGAAATCCAATCTATAATTAAAAAGTGAGGGGTTGGTTACCGGATTACATGTGCTTAAAGGGATATGAGAGGAAACAAAAGTTGAACATTGACATCTGAACAAGGTTCCTTAAGACCATGCATGACTCTTAAAAGTTAGTTGTTTTTTTATTTGAAGAGCCTCTAAGCCATGCATAATTTTTGTATTTGAATAGAATTCATGATTTTATCCTTATAATCATTAATAAAAGCAGATTTAATCATAAACATATTTAAGACCAAGTCAAGTTATAATTCGATAAAACTCAGAAACTCAGGTATTGTTCATTTAAGGGTGGCCTTTAGATGAACAATGAATACAATTTTAGGATGAATATTTCCCTTACAGTATTTGGGACATTAGCAAATAAACAAAAACTCACAATTATTAAGTCAATTCCAACTCATAATGACTGCATGGAGAATGTTTGAGGCTGTAGATCTTTACTGGAGCACATGGCCTCACCTTTCTCTAAAAGAGTGGCTCATAGGTTTGAACTGCCGATCTTTTGGTTAGCAGACCGACACTTATCCGACAGCTCCACCTGAGCTCCTTTAAAAAAAAAAGAAAATGATTTCTGAGAAGTGAAGATAATCTGCCAGAGCATAACAAAGACACCCAACTCAGTGGAGTTAGGTAGCAAGAAAAAAGATGTCCATAAAGTACATCATCCAGGTTTCTAAGTGCAGAGAATCCAATATTTGCACATTTCCTGTCTGGAAAATATACTTTTAGAATTGCCATTAAGTTTATTCTAACCCATGATAAGGGGAAAAAAGCACTTTATAAGTCATATTTTAAAATCTTCTTAATAATACACTGGCTCCCCCTTTATCGAATTTCTCATTTTACAACAATAGTAAAATATCTCCTATATCACCATTTTGAACATTATTGACTTATGTCTTCCATTCATGAATGCTGAGGTTAGCAAGAATAACACAGGCTTTAGTGGTTAAGAATATGTGTCCATGTGGTTGATTGTTTGAATCCAAACAGAAAACTTAGTGGTTGAAATTTACACAGAGGAAGAGACCCTACTGCAAACCCTATGAAGAATAGTTATACTTAAAAGACATAGGTTTTCATGGGTTACAATCCCTTTGAAGGCAGCCAAGTTTAAAAAACAAACAAATAAAAACTCATTGCCGTTGCATTAACTCCAACTGATAGCAAAGCGATAGAATAGTGCTGACTTGCCCCATAGGGCTCCCCATGGAAGCAGGTTTCTACTCTGTTTCTCTGGAGCAGCTAATAGGTTCAAACTACCAACCTTCTGATTAGCAGCTAAGAAACATAGTTAGTGAGGAGTTAGTTTTGATATCGAGCTAAATTCTTTAGATAGAAGACAGGTCCCCACATTGACAGCTATGACCAAAGATCTTCTTTCTTTGCACGCCCAACTCCAGGTAGAGATCAGCTTCTCTTCTAAATAGTTGTTAAATCTAGTTATTGCATATGAGTTTAAAATCATACAAATGTTATTAGTCATCTGGAGGTAATACATTTTCAGATGACTAGAATTTCCATTGAGGCTGTCTGCTCCCTTAAAGATTTATAATCTCAGAAACCCTGTGGGGCAGTTCGACTCTGGCCGATAGTGTCATTGTAAGTCTGAATAAACTCGATGCTTTTATTTTTTTTAATCTGTCTAAACCCATCGAAAGCCTCAATAGACTTATGCAGTAAAATCCACAGTGATTCTTTTTTTGAAAATACAATGTGTATATATTAAAATAAAATTGTCTTTTAGTGATATCAGATTCTGGTCTCAAGAGCTCAGAATCTTAGTGGTTCTCCATTGCTTGGAGAGACATTAAATCAAGGAGTTTGAAAATTGAATCCCTTCCTAGCTATATGACTTTATAAAGACTTATTTATTGTACTGATTTACAGTTACAATATGCTGAGCTGGAACATAATCTGAAATTAAGAATAGTAAATTTAAGGGTTGATAAAGGTACCATTTTACCACAGCAGTACACTTGAAGAATTAATCATCTATGTATAACTACAAAATCAACAAAGTTTTCACGGACTTTAGTTTTACAAATTTAGCTCACAGATATCAAAAGATAGCATGGATAATCAAGAATCTCTGCTCCACTGTGGCCAAAGTGATTCTGGTTCACAGTGACCCTGTAGGAATGAATCGAAGTGGCCCATAGGTTTTCTGAGACTGTAACTAGTTAGTAGAGAATGCAGCCTCGTCCTTCTTCAGGAGCCACTGCTGCGTTGAAACCAGAGACATTGAATAGGCAGCCCAGTGCTTAGCCTACACTGCCTCCAGAGTTCTGTAAGGATCAATAAGTAATTCTCCAATTCGAAACACTTACTAAGCCTCCTAAATATCCCATTCCCAGTACGCACTATCTCAGTCAGGGAAGGAAATCCAGGAAACATTTAAAAATAAATAAATAAAGCCTAGTTTGAAAGTTTAGGAAAGTTGCCTTGATTCAACTTCTTTTGACCGTGATATACTACCTGAATTTCAGTCTAAACCAACTGTGAAATGGAGTTGTTTGTCAGATGCCAACTAACTAAAGTAGGTAGACACAACATTCATTTATCATTAGAATTTTCTTATAGACACAGTATAGTATTTAGAACTTTGACAGTCAGCAGAAGAGGAGAAACGAACTCCGTTGAAGTCCTCACCTTGTCGTCCGAGAGTTTTCATCAGACAATTACGTTTTAAAATGTCCTGCTATTGAGCAGTGCGTCTACATTCTTAAAAGACCATTGTATGCTCATTGCATGACATATATGAGGAGGTTTTTTCATGCTATGAAATTGTATGTAAAATATCATGACAATGTCCATTTTTATTAGTTCCAGACATTGATTATATGATAAAATTCATATAATTATAGTTAATGAGATAAATATGCTTATATAATTAATAAAATATAAAATAATAACAACCTAGAAAATTCTAAACAGTAGTCGGCAAAAGCTAACCGCATCAAGACATGGTTCTTCTGGATTGAGGAAGCCTTGATGGTTAAAAAAATAATTAGAAATACAAGCCACACTATTTGGGAGCCTCTCCTGAGTAGCAAGAGCTTTCCATTAGGATTAAACACTTGAGTAATAGTCAAATCTGAAATGGCACATACACAAAATGCTTTCTACTTCATACCTTCTCAGTGTTTGCTGGATTAAATAAGCTAGTTTGGTAACTGAATGTACTTTTCATTGAGTTAATTAATATTATAATTATTTTGCTAGGATAATGATTGTATTACTTATTCATTTACTGGTTTATAGTCCTCGAAAATAATTTTTTTACAAGACATACTGCCAGGTCTTAAATGTCCAATAGTGAGCAAAGTAGGGTCACTTGCATTCCTCAGCCTGTGTCTAAAGAGAGATGTTTAATCAAGCAACAACATTCCAGTACAATATTTATAGAAATAAATCACTAGATCATTCTCCCTGAAGTACCAGCTGCCAACCAAAGGTTGGCACTGAGCACAGAACTATTGTGCCATTAACTCTGTACATAAGTGACACAATAGAAAAATTACATTGTGCTATTAGAGTACTTTACTGGATTGATTTACTGTGCCTAGGATTAAGGAAGACATATGAGAGAATATTTTGTCTGAAATTTGTAGAGTATTGGAATAAGGGTTGGCATCAAAAGAGGAAAATGATTTTTTTAAGCCAGTGGATGAAAAAGTATAACATCTTTTAGGTGACAACTTCTGTGTTCCATTTTTACTTTATAGTCAGTAATAGAGAAGAGTCCTAAGTAGCCATCTAATAATACCAAGTCATTAAACACTTCCATGTCAATGAACAGAAGAAAGATAAGCCTGTCTGCTCCCACAAAGATGTATATTCTCAGCAACCATGTAAAAGGTCAGTATGAGTTGAATTGGCCAGATGGCAGTAAGTAGACAGCACTGTAAGAGCATAGCACCAGAAAGGAAACGCCTAATAGCTATAAGGATATGTATACACACACACATATACAGAGTAGGCTTCAAAAATTTGTGGAAAATGAAGATGAGGGAGTTTGAAAAAAAAACATTAATGAGGTGGGAAGCCACAGGGAGGTTTTCAAAGGTTAAAGGTAACAGAGGTCATTATTGTTCTATATACAATCCAGTAATAGTGATGTGTTAAGAGAACATCGACAAGCAGGTTGAAAAGGTGTGGGAATGAGAATATACGTATACCCACAAGTGCATATAGATTTGATAGGGTATATTTTAAAATGTGTATTTACCTTTCCTGAAAGTATATCCGTGAGTATAGTGGAGTATACAGGGGGTCAAAATTATGAATAAATACTTCTTAGACATAACTAAACACCTTGAGCAAATAAGCCATTGAACCCAGGATAACAGGACCACAGTCTAAGGGAAAATCAAGGTCAACTGAGACAACATATTACACAAAGACAATATTCTACATCCTACTTTACAGTGCATGAGGACAAGGACCGTAAAGCTAGGGAGCAGTCATGGAAGGCTTAACTATTGATCTATCCCTGTCCAGAGGAAAGAAGAGTCATAAAAATAGAAGAGACACATGTAAACAATTAGTCCAATGGAATAATGGACCACACACACATCAATCGTCACAACCATTAGACCAGAACGAATACATAGTGCCCAGCTATCATCACCAAGTGGTCTGAAGGGAGATTATGGTCCTCAGTCCTCCTTCAGATTTGGAAGGAAACTCATTCTTTGTTACTACAACCAACCATTTACGATCATGGGAGAATATTTACCCAAGGACAAAGATCAGAGGGTTAGGAAGTAAAGGAAGAATGGAAACAGGGAGCACAGGGAGAATAGAGGACAGCCGAGGGAACATTGAGCAGACGTATGGATGGATGATTTGAAACAAAATGCGGATGAATTGTTGAATGTAAAACGGATGGTATGCTCTGTAAAGCCTCACCTAATTCACAGTAGTATTTGACGATGCTTCAGAGCTGTGCATAATTTAAAGAAGACCAAATTCCTCACAACTGGCCCAATGGGTAAAAAAATGATAAAATGAGAAAAGGTTGAAGTCGTCAATGGTTTTATCTTGCTTGGGTGAAGAGCCAATGCTGATGGAAACAGCAGCCGAGTGATCAAAGGATGCATTGCATTAGGTACATCTGCTCTACTAGATCTCTTTAGGGTATTGAAGAGCAAGGATGTTACTTTGAGGACTAAAGTGAGCCTACCCCCAGGCATGGGATTCTCCATTGCATCATATGCATATGAAAATTGGAAATTGAGAGATAGCTGCATTGGAAAACTTGGATTTTAAAAGTATCCACATTATACAAGGGAATGGTTTAGAAATATATTCTGTACTAATGCATTACAGAAAATATTAATATAAATTTCCTAAAGATGGAATCAGTATTGAAATTTAAATACAACTTAAGTCCTAAAAGAAAGGAAGATAGATCAGAATATGATGCATTTAAATTGTGCTGCTGGAGAATAATAATGAAAGTGCCATGGATATTGGAAGCATTTTGAATTGAAGACTATTGAAAGTACTACAAGGACAGACTGATGTGTGCTGGAAGTAGTAAGGCCAGAGTGGTCAGTAGAGGCAAAGATGGCAAGAGTTCATCGCACATACCTGGGACATTTTGTCAGGAGAGGCCACTCCTTGGAGAAGGTCATCCTGTTTGGTATATTGGAAGGACAGCAAAAAAGAGGAAGGTTCTCAACAAGATGCATGGTCACAGTGCCCGTATCAATGGGCCCAGACATGGAAAGAAGTGTGAGGGTGGCACAGCACCATTCCGTTGGTGTGTAGGTGTTTAGGGTGGCTAGAGATCAAAGCAGAATCAATGGCATTTAACAACAACAATTCACAACAAACATTTTAAAAAATAAGTGAATATAATGGAATATCCTACAAACTTCTGGAAGCATATATGTATGTGCACTGGCTATTATCTAGATGTATATCTATCTAATATTATGTATATCTCTATAACTATATCTACTAGATAGATGATATAGATATAGCTATAGGTATAATATAGATATAGATGATGATATAGATAGATATAGAGAGAGATAGAGATACATCCAGAGTTGAGACTTGAAATATTTACTGACTGACATGTCATTAAGTTGATTCTAACTTCAAAGAAGGGGTGGTAAGGCTGGTAAATAATTATTGATGAAACAGGCTAGGGGTGTTGATGCATTATGTACTAAAAGATATTCTCTTTCCTACAGTTTTATTTCACTTTTGAAAATGACAAAACTGTGAATAAGAACAGAAATGTTTTTAATATAATTAAAAATCCTTCCTAATGACTGGGGGTCGTTGCTGTGTTTTTCTCTAACAATTAATTTTAATCAACAATTTAATTAGAACTAATTAAAAGGATGTTTTAAAAAACACCTGAAATAGGGAGATTTTATGCACTTGGTTTACAAGATAAGGCAACCTATGGAGATTTAGATAAATTTTGCATTTTGATATAAGATGAATGGGAAAAAGGAGATACTATATCTAATTTGAAGTCTTCATGTGTTTTATTGACATGGTTTATCTAATTCTCTTTCTTTTTTATTCGAGAATTGTAAAGACTAAAAACAGTTTCATTCACCCTTAAATCAAATTCATTGCTCTGTTTTATTTCATCTGTGCAGGTTTGGCTCTAAAAATAAAAAGGAAGAAAGAGCAATTTGTTTCAACCCTGTACCTTGTGGGTTCATTGGAAAAAAATGGCTGAAATCAAAATTACTTAGATGAATTATTTTATTGCAGAGAGCTCGGCAACCTAAACTTTCTTAGATACTGTGCAGCATTTCCAATTCCTTCTTAAGCCAGCTTCCAAAGCAGAGGTATCTACAAAGTAATTCACTTTCTAATAATTTTCTCTCTCAGCCTTATCTCTTAATCACACATGTCATTCCCTGTGTGAGATAGCAGGATAGCCTTTGTTTTCCTTAACAATGTAAAGAACATAGTATTATTTACTTTGCCCATTTTCATACCTGGAAGGCAAAAGTAGGTTATGAATCATTTTCCTTCTAGAATGTGCCATGGATGAAAAGAAAGTAGCTGTGAGAAGGTTGTGCAATTTGGCAATAATTAATGAATCTGAGAGCTGAAATGACTCCATTCCCATCTGCTACCCAACCCCAAAAATGTGACTGTCCAAAACCAAAGCAGGTAGCTATCTATAGCATTACAATCTAAAGCGACTGTTCTCACAACTGATAGGGATTTTCTAGTTCTACCTCTTTATTAGCAATCTCACATCTGAAAAGAGTAATTTTGCTTATATAGCTGGCCCCCATATCATGAACCAGATCTGCTACTAAATGCATCTTTAAGAATATGTAGGTCAGTAGGATATGTACATAGAGTTATCATATAGCTTTACATTAGTGTGGGAAAAGATATCATCTTTTCACTGAAATGAAAACTGCATGAGCAGCAAGTTAAGGGGAATATGATCAAGAAGTTGTTGTCAATATTGAGTCCCCGCCAGTAAGTAAGTTGATTCTGTTTCGTAATGACCTGGCAGATCAGAATAGAACCACCCAGGTGGCTTTTGAGAATGTAAATTTTTATGGGCATAGAAAGCCTCATATTTTTCCCAAGGAGCAGCTATGAGTTGTGAACTGCAGACTTTACGGTAACACATTATGGATCACTTTGGGAATAATGGGAATTCCAGAACACTTCGTTGTGCTCATGGGGAACTAGTCTGTGGATCAAGAGGCAGTGATGAAAACAGAACCAAGGAAAACTTCATGATTTAAAATCAGTAAAGGTGTGCATCAGGGTTGTATCATCTCAGCATACTTCTCCAATATGTATGCTGAGAAAATAACCAGAGAAACTGGGCTATATGAAGAATGCGACATCAGTATTGGAGGAAGGGTTATTAACAAGTTGTGATGTGCAGATGACACAATATTGCTTGCTGAAAGGGAGAAGAACTTGAAGTACTTGATGAAGATTAAGGATTACAGGCTTCGGTATGAAGCACACCTCGATGTAAAACAACAACAAAAACACTCCATGCCTAGACCAACAGTGAGCATCATGTTAAGCAAACGAAAGATGGAAGTCATCAAGGATTTTGTCTTGCTTGGATCCCCACTCAGTGCTTATGGAAGCAGCAGTCAAGAGATCAAACCACACATTACATTGGGTAAATCTGCTGCATAAGACCATTTTAAAGTGTTGAAAGACAAGGACATTACTTTGAAGACTAAAGTGTGCTTCACTGAAGCCGGGGTGTTTTCAATTCCTTCATATGTGTGTGAAAGTTGGGCATTGAGTAAGGAAGAGCGAAGAAGAATCAATGCACTTGAATTAAGGTGATGGCAAAGATTAGTGTTAGTATCATGGACGCGAAAAGAACAAACAAATCTGTCTTGAAAGAAGTACAGCTGGACTATTCTTTAGGGGCAAAGATGGTGAAACCTTATCACAAGTCCTCGGCACATCTCAAGTACTCTATTTACTTAAAAAAATAAAGAGGGTGGGTGCAAGGGAGGGGAGAGGAAGGTCCTGGACAAGATGGATGGGCACAGGGACTGCAACAATAAGCTCAAGCATGAAAACAATTATGAAGCTGGTCCAGGACCAGGCGGTGTTCAGTTCTGCTGTAAATATGGTCACTGTGAGTCAGAACTGACTTGATGGCACCCAGCAGCAACAAGGCGTTGAACCATTTCCAAAAAGCAAACCAAAATCTGCCATTCGATCAATTTGAACTCAGTGACTCTATGGAGGCTTTGTAAGGCTGTGTGTCTTTACTGGAGCAGACACCTTCATCTTTCTCATTTCATGTGAGAACCAATTTGCTTAACATTAAAACAGGCTTTCAAAGTTGCTGATGGTCTGTTCAAAGATGATAGGATCCCACTAGAAGATGATGTGTCCCTGGCCAAAGATGTTAGCTGCGCTGAGAGTGTGGGTCTCCAGAGTCCTGCCAATAATTCAATCACAAACATTAAGCTCTTGAAAGGGCTCATTACACCTTTTCCCAGTCTTCCACTCCATGGATTTGACCCTTAATTTGTGTTGTTGTTGTTGTTGTTCTGGTTATCTTGACAAGTTACCCAACTAAAGTTTCGCTTTCTTAGTTCACAAAAGAACTATCAGTAGAAGGCAAGTAGGATGTTTGTAACTGAGGGATTACCTATACTTTATTCATCAGATAGCATTCCTGCATAGCAACATGTTGGGGTAACAGGGCATGATCTTTTAGTTCTTTATTTCTTAGCTTGTAGCATGTAATAAGAACTCAATACATTATTGTTCACTGTGGGATACAAAAAGGTTTCTCCCCAGGTTGTTCCCCATATTTTTTGTATGCCCAATCTAGGGCACTGCTTGCAACACCTGGTAAATGATTGTAGCACACTTGGAAGCAAGCTGCTTAGAAGGTACCTCCTTGAGGGCATCAGCCATCCAGGGCAATTAGACTATTGACAGTCCCACCAGAGGCGGGGCTCACTCCCTTCTGAGAAGCCTAGTGGATTGCTTTCCTGAAGGAGAGCATAGAATGAGTCAAGTCAGGTCAAGGCTTACTAAAGTTAGGCTGCTATCTTGAATCTAGGATCTGCCCATCTTGTCACACATGTACCCCTAATCCCTCCTCTTCCTATTGTGTGTACACCCCTAGATCATCCCCCTTTCATTGCTGTATTGCTTATGGTGCCACCTCTTCCTGTGACATATGCAGCTACCTATAATCGGGGGCTTGCACACCCCTAAGTATATATAAGCCTTGGTTAGAAATATATTTGCTCTCTCTTCCTCTTGTCCCCCACCTGCACGTGGACCACCAAGAGGGGCTGAGGTGAGTATGCTACTATGAAATGTGTCTGACTCCTTTATTTTATATTATCTCATATCTCTCTTATTCTTTATGACTTTACTATAATTTTTATATCTTATTGCCATGCAGTTGCACCTGGACCCTGTTATATTGTCAGAGGCTGGTTACTCTGACAGCTCCTGGTGACAGCATCTAAGTATTTATATAAATAAAAGATGATGAAGCCAAAACTGTGTGGAAATGATGATGGAATTATTCTTGTTTCCTTAAATGTCTCATTAAAAAGCAAAACACACACTCAAACAAACCCAGTTAGCATCCTATGGATTCTGACACCTGTGTTTTAGAGTGGAACTGTGATTCATCCATAGGGTGTGCAAATGGCTGTGTTTTAGAGTGGAACTGTGATTCATCCATAGGGTGTGCAAATGGCTGGGGTCTATCCCTCCTTAGGTCCTTCTTCCTAGTTCTCTCAGTGGGATTTTTTAGTCAATGTTTTGGTTAGTAGTCAAAGTACTTAAGCATGTATGCCACCCATGTGGCTCATCGGTTAAATTAAATAATTGTTTAGATAGCAATTTCTTCCTGTGATTTAAGAAAAGAGGTGTATCATGACATCGATTACTTCATACCTTGCTCTAGAATAATTTGTTTATTTATTTGCTTCATTTAATGTTCAGAAGGATAAGGAACCAAACAGAGAAAGCCTGGGGAGCGGGGAGGTGTGGGCCTGGAATGCCTCTCTTTGGCTGCCCATCAATTACAAAAGGCATTTTCGTGCCTTCCTCTGGCTGCTGAGCTTATAAAGCACAAGATTAGAATGACAATTCAGTGAAATTACAGGACATGAAAGAGGTCAAAGTTATACAGTTTAGTGTTATCTTTCAGGGGACATATGAAGTAATAAAATTCTAAAACCTAATTCTGGTGATAAAGCTTGTAAAAGGGTTGAGGATTGAAAATCGTACATCATAAATCCAGTTCTCTGCCACTGACTGGAGCAGAAGGGAATCTGGTATGATTGAACCTGTTTTAGTTACAAGGTTAAGAATGTAATCTTGTGAGGGAAAAAAGAAACAGCTCTGTAATCAGGTTGGAACTTCAGTTTCCTTCACATAAAGAGATTTGTAATAGGAAAGCATGGAGGAGCTTCCTCCAGAAGCTTTTGTGGCCAGAGTAGCCTTTTAAGGAATCGGTTGGAAGTTTAGGAACATTTCTGAGCTATACTACATTTAAATTTGGAGAAGCAAATTTTCTAATGCAAAGAGAAGATATTAATTATAAAGATAACACTAAACTACCAGTGGGAAAATCACTCTTCTCTAGTCATGGCATGTCAAAGAAGTATTAACAGAAATAGAGTGAATCATAGAAACCAAATATTTTGCAAAGTACAAAGAAAATTTAATTGTTAAACTATTAAGTGAGGAATTATAACCAGTGGGAAAAGATTGAGTGCAGAAAGAACTAAATTTAAATTTCACCCCTTCAGTACACAGCTTTATAGATTGAGTAGGCTACTTGGCACTCTCCCTTTCAGTCTCCAAGTGCAGAATAAAAACGAGGCTATGTGTGGTGAGCAGCCTTCAAGATGGTCCCATTTCTTGGTGTTCACACTCATCCACACTCTTTTAGGGTTAATTGCTATGCCTAATAACTTCTAATTCATGGCAGAAGTGATGCTAGTCACTCCCAATATGAAGTTATAAAAAGAAGGTTTTGTCTGGAGTTCTCACTCTGTCTCTCGGCCTTTCTCTCTGTGTCTCTGTCTCTATCTCTCACCCTCACAGTTTGCTCGTCTGAGAGAGAGAGATGTATGTGGGGAGGAAATGAAGCCTCCTACCAAGCTCTGCATGAATGAATTGTGAAGTTACTATTTCAGTCGTAATCAAGTTTGAAAAAACTTCAGCTGCAGGCAAGAGCTCGAATAAGACCTAATAAGATACCCTGAGCTTGGAATATCCAGCAAATCTATTCTCATATTCTTGAAGTTTAAAAATTGCATGCCATAGTAAATGTTTGCAATTTTAAACTAAATACTAGGGTCATTTGTTATATAGCAGTATGTACCTAATCCAGAATGGTTTCATGATGAAATAAAATAATGTTAATCGGCTTCCAAAGGTTCGTGGAAAATGGCATTAAAAAATAATGAATGTTTCCATGAATTTTTGAACCTCCCTCATGTGTGAGGCACCTGACTCAATACTTTTGTTATTTTCTCTATCTACAAAGGACTTAATAAACTATTAATTTCCAAAAAAAAGAAAGAAGCAATTCAAAGATTCAAAAGGAAATTAGTTTACCAAATAGTATTCATGATCCATGGCCTCATCTACCCTGAGACAAAATAACTAGATGGTGCCAATTACAATCACTAACCATTCCTATCAGGGAAACGATAGATGGACCCTTGTAGAGAAAGAGAAAAACATGACCAGAAACTCAAGTTCCCCCAAACCAAGTAACCAAAGAGACTTAATGAACTGATTGAAATTGTAGGATCCCCTGTATCTATTGCCCTGAAGTGCTCTTTACAAAATGGAACCCAATAAATCCTGAAGCCGTCTTATAGATAAATTTAAAAAACTGGCTCAAAAAAGATGAACATGACCCATTAGTACTCTGCTCTTTTAAAAACTCACCTATATGAGATCAATCAACATTTTAAAATTTTAGAAAAGGAGATGAAGGGAGGAAGAGAAACTAGAAAAATGAAAATAAACAACCCAAACAGAAACCATGAGGATGCACACGTGCCCTAACGAGCGTAACCAGTGTCACGTAACATGTGCACGGATCATGAGTGAGACCCTACGCTGATACGTAAAAGTCTGCCGAAAATACAATAAAATAGTAATTACGGAAAATCTATTAGCTCAGTCTCTATTGTGTGGTCTGACTACATCATGTCTATGATCCCAGTGTAAATGAATGAATAGAAATAAAATGCAGACTTTTGGATCCAAGTCTGATACTAAAACTGCCTGAAATAGTTATTGGAATATGGTATCATTTCATTGAACCCTGAATGGATGATAGATGGTTACATATTTCCTGATTACAATAACTTACAGTTTTAATGTTAATCTTGAACTGAGTAATTTACATTATAAATGTATTTAAGCATATAATGTTAAAAGTAGAAATATTAACCAAGAATAAAAATATCCCCAAATACCTCTAGGCATATTTTCTAAAACAAGTTTCTCAGAACAACATTTCTAACTTGAATTTAAGATGACTATTTTTCTCATATAAATACAATGTATACATTTTTATTCAACTGTTCACTAAGTAGTCTGCCACTTACATGATATACAAGTATGCTGATCTTTGGAAATCTGTATAAATCCTTTCTACCTGCTGTGTGTGTAATTTTAAATGTATCAGATAATCGGAATGATCTCCGTGTTATTTCATCTTTCTCTCACCTTATACTATTTTAATGAAACATCCTGTTTGTTCCTAGACATCTCTGCTTTCTAAGCTGATCTCCTTCAGCTGTTCTCTCACATGCCTGCACTTAGTAACTGCACAGAGTATCAGTGTGAATCATGTGTACATGTGCAACTGTGTTCTGCCTATTCAAAAAAGCAATTGAGAAATGTACAAAGGTTTAAATAGTCTTGGGAGAAATCAAGAACTAAAGTGTCTACCAAAGATTGCTAAAATTACCTCTGTTTTTAACTAATCATTCTGTTCTCTATGTATCTCGTGCCACTGATTGTTTTTCTTATATGAATGATCTAATTCCCATTCAAATACAACTGCTGAGTCATGAGAGTCTATGTTATGTAAGACTGAGACAAGGTTGGGTTACTGAGCCACAAACAGATGATTTAAGTACAGCTCAAGAAAAAAGTAGCAATTACATTAAGAATGGCTGACACATAAAACTATAATGATAGAAAAATCTGAATAATGTTATGGTTTCTGCAACAAAATCACATAGGCAGGGTTAGTTCTGGAGATAAATAACAAAGTGTTCTAGTACATATGCTAATAAAGGAGAGTCAAACTGTTGAGTCAGTCCTGACTCGCAGTGACCCGCTGCACAACAGAATGAAACACTGCCTGTTCCCGAGCCTTCCTCACAGTGTTCTTACACCTGAGCCCAGTGCTGGAGCAATGGTGTCAATCCATCTCCTCAAGGCCCCTCTCTTTTTCACTGCCCTTTGCTTTACAAAACAATGTCCTTCTCTATGGACTGGTTCTCCTGATAACCTGTCCAAAGTACGAGAGATGAGCTGTCACCATCTTTGCCTCTTAGGAGCTTTCTGGGTGTACTTCTTCCAAGACGGATATGGGAGTTCTTTTGACAGTCCATGGTACTTTAAATATTCTTCATCATAAGCTAAGTGCATCAGTTCTTTGGACTTCCTTGTGCAATGTTCAACTTTCACAAGCAGATGAGGAGGTGGAAAGTACCGTTTTGGGTCAGGTGCATTTTACTCCTCAAAGTAACCTTCTTGCTTTTCAACATTTTAAAGAGATCTTATGCAGCAGATTCACATGTGTCCTTTGCAATGCGTCATTTAATCTCTTCACTGTTGCTTCCATGAACATTGATTGTGGAGCCAAGCAAAATGAAATTCTAGACAACTTCAAACTTTTATCCATTTACCATGGAGAACAATATCATATATATATCAGAAAACATACATATATAAATGTATATATATAAATGTTATGTATAAATTTGAGACAAATAAGTGCTAATACCTTTAACATCAATTGAGACTAACTCTTCAATTGATTTTTTTATTAGGCATTTATTATTTTATAGTTATAAATAATGTCTAAAAATTAGGAAAAAGTGTGAAGTAGTTTGAGGAGTTAAACCGAAACCAAACCTGTTGTTCTTGGGCAGGCCTCAGGGACCTATTACGACAAAGTAGACCTCTCCCATAAAACTAATCTCACCACCACTACTTGTCTGTCAGTACATCATACTGTGATGTCTACTGTGTTGCTGTGATGCTGAAACCTATTCCATCATAATTTCATGTACCACCAGAGTCACCCCTGGTAAACAAGTCTGAGAACAGAATATGATGAAGGAATAAGCTGTCCATCTCTGTGGGATTTGCCACTGAAAATCTTATGGATAGCAGCAAAACATCATCAGCTAAAGTGCCAGAAGATGAGCTCCTCAGACCCTAAGGCCCCATGGATCTGAGGAAGACCTGCCCTATCAAAGTCGAGTCAACCATAATGACAGGGCCGATGTAAAGCTTCTCAGAAAGAGAAGAAACATCTTCAAATATTCATTGATGATTGGAATTTTAGAATGTACAAAATATGAATTTAGGATAATTGATAATCATTGAAAATGGAACACATAACAAGCAAGTGTGGTGAAGAAAGCTGATGTTGCTCGACTATCAAAAGATATAACATCTGGGGTTTTAAAGGCTTGAAGGTAAGCAAGTGGCCATCTAGCTCAGAAGCAACAAAGCTCACATGGAAGAAGCACACCAGCCTGTGCAATCACGAGGTGTCAAAGGGATCAGGTATCAAGCATCATCAGAGCAAAAAATCTTACCATAGTGAGTGAGTGGGGTGTGTGGAGTGGAGACCCAAAGCCTATTTGTAGGCCACTGGACATCCCCTTACAGAAGGGTCTCAGGGAGGAGACCAGCCAGTCAGGGTGCGATGTAGTAATGATGAAACATAGAACTTTCCTCTAGTTCCTAAATGCTTCCTTCTCCCCCACTATCATGATCCCAATTCTACCTTGCAAGTCTGGCTAGACCAGAGGATGTACACAGGTACAGATAGGAACTGGAAACACAGGGAATCCAGGGTGGACGATCCCTTCAGGACCAGTGGTGTGAGTGGCGGTACTGGGAGGGTGGAGGGAGGGTAGGTTGGAAAGGGGGAACCGATTACAAGGATCTACATGTGACCTCCTCCCTGGAGGATGGACAACAGAAAAGTGGGTGAAGGGAGATGTTGGACAGGGCAAGATATGACAAAATAATAATTTATAAATTATAAAGGGTTCATGAGAGGGAGAGTGGGGAGGGAGGGGTAAAAATGAGGAGCTGATGCCAGGGGCTTAGGTGGAGAGAAAATGTTTTGAAAATGATGAGGGCAATGAATGTACAAATGTGCTTTACACAATTGATGTACATATGGATTGTGATAAGAGTTGTATGAGCTCCTAATAAAATGATTAAAAAGCAACAATAAAATCTCATCAGTCATCAAAAAAATGGGTAGAGTGAGCATTAAAAAAAAAGAAAATGCAACACATAAGCATAAATATCCTAGGCATTTGTAAGCTGAAATGGACTGACAGAGGCCATTTTGAGTCAAACAATCATATGATGTAATAGGTTGGGAATAACAAATGCAAGAGGAATGGTGTAGCATTCATCATGAAAAGGACAATTCCAAAATCTAGCATTGAAATACAATGCTATCTGTGATATGAGAATACCAATATACCTACAAGGAAGTCCAGTTAATACAACTATTATTCAAATGTATGCCCAGACCACTAGAGCAAGTCACAACAAATTGAGGAACTCTATTAACTTCGTCAGTTTGAAATGGATCAAACTGCAATCAGTATGCATTGATAACTACTGGAGATTAGATTGGGAATGCTGGAACTAACAAGGATGAAACCAGAAACCAACGACTCGTTGTAACGAAGGTAGTTCCTACTCAACCCTGCAGGACAGAATGGAGCTAGCTGCCTGTTGGTTTTCTGAGATTTTAAATATTAAGAAGAGCAGACAGCCTCAGCTTTCTCTTGTGTAGCCGTTGGTAGGTTTGAACTGATGACTTGGTAGTTAGAAGCTCAATATGTAACCTACTATACCATAAGAACTCCTTGAGGCAGGACCAGTAATCAAAAAATAAGGCTTTGATCACAAAAACAAAGCTGGAGTTCTCAGGATAAAATTTTGCAAAATGACCGACTTCTTGATGGCAAATACCTGTTTTCATAATATGAAATGGCAGCCATACACATGGATTTGACCAGAAAAAACAATACAGGAATCAGATTCACCGCATCTAATGAAGAAGCTCAACATCATCAGTCAAAACAAGGCCAGGGGCTGGCTGTGCTTCAGATGATTGATGGCTCGATGGAAAATTCCTGTGGTGGCTGAAGAAAGTTAAAACAAGACCATAAAAACAAAAACACAACTTATAAATTAGAATACACCTTGATTTAAGGCATTGAACTGTCCTTATGAAATGAGTGCTTGGAGTTAGATGGACTCTTAAGATATACAAAGCATGCGTTATAATCTGTAAAATAAGGAAATCATATATTTTTTATATATTTTATTGTGTTTTGGGATGATTGCTTACATAGTCTGTTTGGTTCCCTTAACCAATATGTTATACAATTTGTTCTGCAATGTTTGTAAATCTAATCACTGCTGCGTTATAAGCAGAGCTCTTTAGACACAAGGCACAATGTAAAGCTCCTCCAAGCACTGAGAACTACCTTGGGTTACAGATCAAGAATGGCTGAGATCTTCATTTAGATGTCTCATTTCCAGAAATGTAGCCGTGTTCTTTGAAGCCAACAACTTGGGTCGTATATCTTCTCCAGCATCACTAGGAAACGGAGACATCCTCCCCTGAAAATGGGTGGTCCTTTGTAATAACTTCAGAAGTGACTTTGTGACTTCTGAGGCTGTCATAACGGGATAATTTATTCTCCGTGATTCTTTTTCAGTAAGCTAGCACTGGAAAACCAATGATGCTGTGAGAAGTCCCATCACCTGGAGAAGACACGTGGCAGTGGTTTGGCCAAGAGTTCCTAGTCAGTCACAGGTCACAGCCTACATCAACCACACACAGGTGAAGAACAGCTTTAGATGATTCAGCTTTCCAGGCTTGCAGGCTCTCAGCTGATGCCGAGAGAGACGTAAATACAGTAGTCCTATTGAACCCTGTCCAAACTATTGATCTGTGGGCAAAGTAAGTAAAATTATTGTTTAGGACCATATATTTTGAAATATTTAGTATTATTTTTATACACAGTGATACTTATGTAATTGTCAATTTGAGAGAGTTATGTGTGAAGGGGTGGAGTCTAACTTGTCAATCAGATCATAGCCAATGAGGCCTCTGTGTGGGCATGGCCTTCTCCTGAGAATTCTGGGATATCTGGTACTTCCTCCTTGAAGGAGGGAGGCACTTCTCTCTCTGCTCACACCCTGGGAGACATAGCAGCTGACAAGACACATGGACCCACCTGATGCAGCCCTGGGAAGCCATGCAGAGACCCCTGCCAGCACGGAGATGTTTTCAACGCCACTGGATCCAAAGACTTTCTACCCACTGGCCTGTGATCTACATTCAGCATCATCGCATGTGTTTTGCGAGTCTGAAGAGGACTTTATAAATTGCTATCGGACATATGGGCTAATATTGGATTTATGGACTTGATCTGGACTGGGCTGTGGATGTTTTCTCAATGTTCAATTGCTCTTGTATATAAATCTCTTTCTTATACACATATGTGTGTCCATGGATTTGTTTCTCTAGTCTACCCAGACTAACACAACACCATTATAGATAACAATACCACTTTTGTTAATGTGAATAGGGAGAACCAACCTCAATGAGGGAACAATGTTAGTAAGATAAATAGCCACTTTTCTAATTGGCTTCTTAAAGGTTCAGATTACATCACTATCTAATACACTGCTCACTCTTTTACATCTCTTCTATCTCAAGGTGGGAGAATAGGCCAAGGTCCTTTGCCATACAATGACATAGACCTTTCTATCGTAAAACTGTGTAATGCGCATTTCCATTTGATCTACAGAAAATTGTCAATACTGCCCTCTACTTCTTATTGCCATTGTCGAATTGTCGACCAGGGAGAGGCCTTATGAGTGCAAGGTGAGTGGGAAAACTTTCAAATGGTATGGAAGCTTTGTGCCACATCAGAAACTGCACCCTGTGGATAAGAAACCAGTCAAGGTGGTGGGCCATCCCTGCTCAGTCCCCGGTATCCTCCTCTGACTCCTGTTCCTCTGCAGAGTTCATGTGCTGCTCCAGCTCTGGTCATGCCTTCGCTGACCTTTCCACATGCTCTGCTCATTCCTAACTCAGGGCCTTTGCTCATACTGCTGCCCACATCTGGAATGCCTTTGCCACCCATCCAAGTTGATCGTGTCTTCCAGGGTCTTCCTCCTACTGTGAAACCTTCCCCAGTTATTCTGTGTCTCACCACTCATGAACTTGACCAGGGCTCTTCTGTGTCTCCTCGGCCTAGCAGGTCTGCAACTGTACGTGAGTTTCCTGTTTTGGTGGTGGTTTTTTTTTTTAATCCTCATGTTTGTTGTTTTAACTATTGGAGGATAAACACTATTGCAGCCTGTGTGCATTTAAAGACTATTTATCACTCTGTTAGTAGAAAGTGGAAAAATAAATAAACAACAACATTCCTTTGTTCACCCAGTTCTTTAGGAGCTGTGTTACTCTCTTCCTTACCACCAAAGATCCTATTCTTATTTCTGTTGTTCCTTTTGGTTTTCTGACACTTTAAGTGCTAGTAAATTTATTCTATAATTTACTCAGTCACACCATAGCTTGGTCACTCTCAGGTGACCAAAGACTGATGGAGTCCACCTCCAGGAGGGAGTGTTGAACTGGATCCCTGAAGGAGGTGTGGAGTCGGTGAACACAGACAAGACAGACACCAGAGATGTTCTGGTGGGAGCAATCTCTGCTGAGTTCTTCCAAACAGCTTTATTTATACCATAAAGCTTTGCAGACCACTACATAAAAACAGTGCTTTATGATTAACTCCAAAATCACCCTTATTGTTTCCACTGAAACCTGATAAAAGACCATTATAAGGTCTGTAGTCTTTTCTATCACTTTCTGTCCTCTTCCTGGTTCTTTCCCTCTGTACTGTTTGTCTTCTACGTCACATACTATTCTTGTTTGAGGTGTTCAGAAAATTTGGTTAGACCATATCCTACTCACTGCCCTATATTTTGCTCACAAGGTTTCTTTCCTGGTTGACTAACTTAACATAATGAAACTACCTCATGTGCTACTTCAAAACCTAATATCTACAAGCAGAGTTAAATGCTTCTCAGAGTTAAATATTTTCCTTTACAAACTTTCCCATGGGAACTGCTCGATTGTCTACCTATGTCTCTTTTATTTTTTATACTCCTGAGGCACCATGGGGAGCCGAACTGTCTGATTCTTTGCCAAAGACTTAATGTTTCCCCTTTTACGTGTTTTCTATTAATGTTAACCATTCTTTCTCCTTCTATGTAAGTCCCTGTCCAAGGTAAAGGGGTGTCAGTTGGGGGAAGCAGTCTATAAGATCTTCTATATCGGGGAGGCCAAAAGAGTCCCCCACTACCTAATCTGAATGGAATCCAGGGTTTTTTGGTGAGTTTCATTTTCTCCTCTGACCTCAACTTTGGGGTTTCTTCCTCACTCAATTCCCACATATCCTCCTCAGAATTCCCAAAGATGTCTCGCTGCCTAAACCTCTCCAATGCCTCCGTTAAGGAAAGCCCCATGTTATTGAAGCAAGTTTTAGATCTGGTTTCATTCGTACTTCTCAAGACTGCCCTTGCATCTGCTCCAGGTGCGGTAAACATGACAATGCACAAAATTCTCAAGAATGGATTTAACAACAGCAAATATTTGAGGGATGTTGGAAACCTCGCTGGGAAGCTCTGCTCTGCAGAAACTTCTTACACTAGGCTGTAGTTTTGCTAGGCAGCATGGTTGGGATGGCTCCCAACATCTCCCCCTTTTTTATTATTTTTCAAATGAAGACTTTGGATTTCTGCCTGCACTGAGCGTAACCTGCAGAAGGGCAATCGGAAGACGACTGGAAGAAAGAGAACAAGAAGAAGTATTATCAATGCTGCACTCCCAGATTAATAAAATTTGATAACCAAAACTTTCTTGTACATATCCAGTTATTTTTACTAACAAAGATTTGGCCACTTCTGAAGCTGGTAGTACAGAGCTTCCAGAGTGACTGATGGCTGTTATACTGGTGTGTAAAGAGGCTAAATCTAAAGAAATGTCTGAATGGTTCCATACTCCCAAAACATGATTCTTAACCTTGTCCCATGGGACTTCTGATTCATTGTAAACTAAAGGAGTGACACAGACCCATTCAAACTGTGAGTGACATCTAATCATCATTCTAGTTTTTAAAACCTGAATCTGATCACCCACCCATACTACTGCCTCTTCTAAGGCACTAACGTGTGTGTCAAGTTTTTGCTCAAGTTTTGCTTGTGTCATTAAGGCTATGGTAACATTTTTGGTGACTTCATCAACATGTTCAGCAGTATGTACTTCTTGGACCAAAGCTACAGCAGAAGCAGTCAAGGAACCTATAATAGCAAATAATGCTACAATGCCTAAAATTAAAGAGGCAACACATCTTTTTCTTTGCAAAATATCTGACATTAACTGTAAGGCATGTAGTCCCATATCATCATACCAAGGGGTATCCAATTTTAAAGGCAACATAACATAAGGGGGTTGTTGAAAATGACAAAAGAAGTTATATTCAAATGAGAATAAATACAGTTGGTTAAAACACAATGTTTACAATGAGCAACAAAGACCCCATTATTTTCAAATATTTCTAATGTGCCAAAATCACCAGGATATAGAACAGCAAAAGGGGAGCGCACGCAAGCTTGAAGGGCTCTGTATCTGTATTCTTTTTTGGGTCTTTTTAGACCAGCAGGTTGGGTAGCCGTAAAGAGCCTCCACAAAGATGTTTGAACTACTGGACAATTGGAGCTGAAAAAGGTCAAAATAGGAGAAACCCAGCCTGGAGTAAACCATCTGGCCAAAGGTTCAGGAGTGGGCAAATCAGCATCAGACCAATTCAATCTTGTACTCAGTTTGACTAAACCGCGGTAAGTGTCAGTGGGAGATGTAATGGAATAATCATATACATACAAATCTGTACCATTTAAAGGGTGCTTTACTCCTTTTCTGTCTGATGTGGCTCCCACAATGGCACAATCATGCCATTTTGGAAATCCTGTTTTCCTATTGACAGCAAACCAACTATCATCGGCTTCGGGATAAGGGTCACACACAGGAATTTGATCAGGAGGTAAAGTAGAAGTAGTAATGAATTTAAAATCTGGAAACGAGGGAATTATAAGTGCTAACATCCAAAGACGTCTCTGCTTGGCTCTAGTAACAGGGGAATCTGTGACCAGAGTTCTAATCCCCAGTGACACACAAGGCCCTGGAAGTGGTGCGTGAAGATGGGATCTGCAAATAGGAGGCAGGGAACTATTACCCCTGTAGGTAACAGTATATGAACTATATACTGGCATAGGGTATAACTATATAGGGTTAATAAAGGCACTTGGGTGACTGCCCAGGAGGAAGGAATCATTTGTAAAAACCGGCACTTTTCGTGTCTCCCAGGTGACCAGGTGCAAAACCAGAGGTTCTGGTATGTAAGACCAATAGGTTTCAGCTGTGACTAATCCTGAGCATAATACCTGGCACGTGATCACTGCTAGCATAGTGGTAAAAACAACCGCAGCGGTGGGTGTCATTCCTTGGGAAGCAGCAATGTCAGGTGCTTTGTTGCTGAGCTTCTTCAGTTGTCCCCAGGTCGGCGGAAGACAATGCGTGTGGAGAGGGTACTGCGGTGACGAGTAGGCCCCGGCCCAGATTCTCTCCGACCTGGCTGAAGAGACAGACGCTGGAAAGGAGAAACCAAGGCGGGACTGCCCCCCCCCC
>NW_022103968.1:44239881-44299926 GCF_000313985.2 Echinops telfairi
AAATGGCAAAAGAGTAAAAGAAGTGTTGAATTACATCCTTAAATGCTTCTCCGGTACGGGCTGAGGCAATGACTGCGTGTGAGAAAGTATCTATGCATATGTGTACAAAGGAAAGTTTACCAAAACTAGGGATATGAGTAACGTCCATCTGCCTTATGTCATTAGGCATCAATCCGTGAGGATTGACTCCAGCTGGTAAGGTTGGAGCCTGAGTTGGGCACACGGAACACTTTTTAACAATTTCTCGTGCGGCTTCTCTGGTTATGTGATACTGTAATCTCAAAGCATTAGCATTTTTAACAATTTTTCATGTGGCTTCTCTGGTTATGTGATACTGTAATCTCAAAGAATTAGCATTTTGATGTTGTAAAGCATGATTCTTGGAGGCCTGTTCTATGGATAAAATCATGGGTCGTGTTAAGGCATCTGCTTGCCTATTCCCTTCATGTATAGAACTTGGCAGGTTACTGTGAGATCTAACATGCCCTATAAAATATTGTAATTTATATTTGCTTATTAAATTTTGTAATTTAGTCAATAAATCAAATATTTCTGGGGAGGAATGGATGCTGTCTCTATGAATGGAAACAATTTGACCACATACTGTGAATTTGAATAAAGATTAAAAAAAAGTATTAATGTTTCAAATACATATATTACTGCCCTAAGTTCAGCTTTTTGAGCAGACTTCTGATGAGTAGAAAATGAAGTTTTATGATCATCAATTATAACTGCAGCTGTGCCATTAGGGAATCCATCAGTAAAAACAAGGGACACCGGTGGAGTGTCTAAAGGTTCCTTAGAGGTTTTTTGAGGGAAGATTACAGGGTGTTTGTTCTTTTATAAAATGTAACAGGATTGTTAGGTAAATGATATGTTATGATTCCTGTATATCCTGCAAGGGCAACCTGCCAATCTGGATCAGATTGCAAAAGGTTTCCAAGCTGATGAGCATTGTAAGGTGATACAATATTGGGGACTTCTATACCAAACAACTCTGTACTCCTTTTTCTTCCCTGTATGATAAGCAATGCTATCAAGGAAGTATACGGAGTGACCATTTCAGGAGAATTGGAAGCTAAATATAACCATTCCAGGGGTCCATTCTGCCACAAACATCCCGTAGGGGAATAGACAGTAGGTAGCAAAATCAAAGACCAAGGTTTTAAATAGTATAGTCTTATTAATTGGTTATTCATGATTGCTTTTTGCACCTTTTCCATGGCCAATTTTCCTTCCTGAGTCAATGCCCTAGGTGACTTAGGGTCAGGGTCCCCTTGTAAGATGGCAAAAAAAGGTTTCAAATCATTAATGGTTAACTTTAAAACAGGATGAATCCAATTAACATCCCCTAATATTTTTTGAAAATCATTTAAGGTTTTTAATGAATCCTGCCTTAATTGTATAGGTTGAATAATTAGTTTCTCTCCCAATATTTTCCTCCCTAAATAAGAAAAAGGAGGTCTGTTTGTATTTTTTCTGGGGCTATTTTTAGTCCCTGTTGAGTTAGAGCCATTATAGTATCTTGTAAAATTTCTTGCAATATACCACAGTTTTTGATGGGCTAAAAGGATATCATCCATATAACAGATAACATAAGCTTCTAAATACTTATCCCTAATTGACTGCAAGGCTGCACTTACATATTTCTGACACAAGGTAGGGCTCTTTGAAAGCCGAAACCCAAAGGAGGCGGGAGTGTAGCCCAGCTTTTAGACTTCTTAATTTTAGATTTAATTGCCAAATTATTCATAATGCCATTTTGGAGCTTTCTACAATGACCTTTGAGTGAACTAAGGGTAAATCCCAATCATTGTCATGATATCGGGCAGCTGATGCTTCTAAGTCGGCTTCATCTTCAGGTGAGAGTTTAACATCACTTTCCCCTGAGTCAATTTCAACAGTAGAAATCTGTTTCCTCTCCGCTTGTTCCGCCTTTAGAGGCGTTTTCTCATTTTGCAAAGAAAGTTTCTTGCAAAGTTGAGTAACCTCTTGTAAGGGGTCTAAGGAATCTCTCACTAAGCTCCATAAGGAGAATGCTTCTATGGGGATTTCTTCAGGCCCATGTTCATTATAGTATTCTTTTAATTCTTCCCCTACTTTAGTCAATGTATCTAAACTGACGGTACCTTCTTCAGGAAACCATGGACTGCATCGCTGTACAAAGTTTAAAAATCCTGTTGTCTGATGAGTCGACACATGGAACCCTTTTCCGTTAAGAATTTGCTTTAGAATTTCTACAAAGAAGTCATCTCTCCCTAGACTCACTGTGGCCCATACTTCTTATTTATGTTCCTTATCTGTTCACCTCTACTTACCTGGTTGCCTTGCACCAGGGGGTCTGCAGTACCTACCCTAGGTGAAGTCCTATCCATACCGAAAATGAGAAAAGATGACCTTCAGGTCCCTGTTCGGGGGCGCTACTTGGCGGAGTCCAGCTCCAGGAGGGAGGGTTGAACTGGATACCTGAAGGCGGTGTGGAGTCGGCGAACACAGATGAGACAGACATGAGAGATGTTCTGGTGGGAGCAATCTCTGCTGAGTTTTCCAAACAGCTTTATTTATACCATAAAGTTTTGCAGACCACTACATAAGAACAATGCTTTATGATTAACTCCAAAATCACCCTTATTGTTTCCACTGAAACCTGATAAAAGACCATTATAAGGTCTGTAGTCTTTTCTATCACTTTCTGTCCTCTTCCTGGTTCTTTCCCCCTGTACTGTTTGTCTTCTACGTCACATACTATTCTTGATTGAAGTGTTCAGAAAATTTGGTTAGACTCATATCCTACTCACTGCCCTATATTTTGCTCACAAGGTTTCTTTCCTGGTTGACTAACTTAACATAATGAAACTACCTCGTGTGCTGCTTCAAAGCCTAATATCTACAAGCAGAGTTAAATGCTTCTCAGAGTTAAATATTTTCCTTTACAAACTTTCCCATGGGAACTGCTCCATTGTCTACCTATGTCTCTTTTATTTTTTATACTCCTGAGGCACCATGGGGAGCTAAACTGTCTGATTCTTTGCCAAAGACTTAATGTTTCCCCTTTTATGTGTTTTCTGTTAATGTTAACCATTCTCTCTCCTTCTATGTAAGCCCCTGTCCAAGGTAAAGGGGTGTCAGTTGGGGGAGGCAGTCTATAAGATCTTCTATATCAGGGAGGCCAAAAGAGTCCCCCCACTACCTAATCTGAATGGAATCCAGGTTTTTTTGTGGTTTCATTTTCTCCTCTGACCTCAACTTTGGGGTTTCTTCCTCACTCAATTCCCACATATCCTCCTCAGAATTCCCAAAGATGTCTCGCTGCCTAAACCTCTCCAATGCCTCAGTTAAGGAAAGCCCCGTCTTATTGAAGCAAGTTTTAGATCTGGTTTCATTCGTACTTCTCAAGACTGCCCTTGCATCCGCTCCAGGTGCGGTAAACATGACAATGCACAAAATTCTCAAGAATGGATTTAACAACAGCAATATTTGAGGGATGTTGGAAACCTCTCTGGGAAGCTCTGCTCTGCAGATGCTTCTTCCACCAGGCTGTAGCTTTGCTAGACAGCATAGTTGGGATGGCCCAACAAAAGACCACACATGTATGAAGTGTTTTATGTAAATAGCCCTTACTAGGCTCTCTGGATTTGGGGGTAGGGGGGGGTCTCATTTAGTTTTCACACTACCCCACTTTACCTATTCCCTAAGTTCTAAGTGACGTCCAGTTTTTCGATCTTTATTTATTCCCTCACTTATATTGAATTCTCCAGTCCATAAGTTCACTTACACGCTTATAGTCTTTCCATCATGACCACCTGAAAACCTCCAAGTACAGTTCAGTGTACCTATCAATATTCCCTACATCTATATTCAATTGCTGGAAATTTGAAGATGGAAGCAAATGGTTTATTGATGTATGCTTGTTTGTTTGCTTGCTTGAAATGAACCTGTATGCCGCTACTAAAGAACGCAAGTCCACTTCAGTTTTATGGTTCCTTTAAAGCCACTCAGACCAATAGACCAATGTTTAGCTCTGAGGAATCTGGAGGAGTTTTATTTAAAGTTATGGGCTGTCACACTCTTATTTATTTTGATTAGATTACTTATTTTAAAGGAAATATATCTTCTGGTTTAATTATATTTCTGGAGTACTGTCAAAAAGAATATATTACTTTCTGAAAAATAGCCATTGAAATCCTCTGTGCCTCAGTCTACTCTGGTGCACCTTAAGTTCCCATGAGTGGAACTCCGTCCAGGTCACAGCCATCTGCGTCCACCTAGCTTGTCTGCTGTTCCAAAATGTTTATTCCATTTAACTTCTCACGAAATTACTGTTTTCAAGCTGCTCCTTTGTTTATTTGCAGTTTGTATAATAGACAAGCTGGGATTTGAATAAAAGATTGAAACTTTCTTGGGTGGTAGACCAACTCTGACAGTCTCATCATTCTCTTTACAGTTGATGGGCAAAACCCTCTAGAACTCTTCTCTCAGTGAATAGATGTGTCCTAAGAGAAGAAATGGCTGATTAAACAAATATCAATAACACCACACTGGTAATAATGCTTGCATCGTACAAAACTAGCCTCAAACTTTGTTCTGTAAGTTAAACATGATCCAGAGGCACTGGAAGCATTAGATAGAGCTAACTGGTTTAACACGATTAGAATGTTGCCGACATCTGAGATTATAAAGACTGTAAAGCTGATAAACATAATTCTGGTTGGTTGTATACTGTCTTGAAAATATTGTGACATGATACTACTAGCTTATGCCATTCCTCAAGTTGTCTACATATGTTTCTGTTATGGCATCATACAAGGATGGGTGGGAATTTTTAACCTCTTGAAATAGGTATTACTGTGAGATTACTTGAATCATTATTAACTTCTTATTTCTTAATAGTTCTCTTATCTTCCTGCTTTAGAGGACTGAACTGTAATTTTATTTCTAAATCTATAGAATAATCTGTATTAAAAAAATAATTCTTTTCATTTCACTTTGTGACTATTAGCCATGAGGGGATTTTCAAATTAAAATGTAACCTTTTCAGTTTGAAATGAAAGGCCCTAAATGTTTTAGGGTCTAGCAGCATTTTTAAGCCTTGTTTGCACTAGGTCCTCCTAGTGAGGACATATACTTTTCCCCAATTACACAAGTGTTATCTCCACTTGGAAATATTTTCTAATGCTCCTCTTACTTTAATTGGAATTGGATGCCTCTCTAAAAAAATCCATTAAATCTTCTAACCCCTTCTATTATAACACTTATTACACCACAAGTTGTACCAGCCCCCAATAAAATATTTTTAATGTATATTTTATTGTCATTAATTCTTTGTGGTCTTCTCAGCAGGCCTTTGCTTTTGAGAATAGAGACTGTGCCTTGCTCATTCTGTGGGCCGTCATCAAACATTTTTTCTGACAAATAGCAGTATACCCAATTAATTCTCATGGAACATGTAATATTAGATTATTTTATAATGATGTTTTTAAAATAACTTACTAAAATATTAGAATTATTACAAAAATTGATTTTATTATGACTCAAATGCCAGTTTATATTTCATATACTTCATAGCAACACTCATCTGGGAATTGTTTATAATGAAATATAGATTTCAATATAATGAGAAGGTAATATCCTATTTGCCAAATGCATCTAATTCTATTAGGTCAATTGCTCTGTATTTGATTCGGTTACTTTAAAGTGCTTGTTAACATTTCAAATTATATTTGTGATATTAATTATACTTAACAAGAAACTTCATATAATCCCCTTATATATTTTAATTAGCCCTTAAAAGGTTTTTTAATAATATTAAGGACACATGTCTAACTAATTATACAAAAGGACTTCCAAAGTGGTTTTCTGTGAGATTTGCACTAAAACAGTTGGTTAAAGACTAAATCTGAGAGACATAGAATTTTGTATTTAAACTCTATATGTAAAAGGATCTATACATTTTCCAAATTCCTAGATATACCTACTAATTCTTCTTTCAATAAATTAGTACCTAAAGTTTTTTTAAATGATTTTTTACTACTCTAGGGAAATTCAACTCAACTTTTTATACCAATATTTTTTACAAGCTACTTTATTACACACAGGGGTGTGGCAAATAAGGAAAATAAACTTTTTATACCTCGAAATATATAAAACCTTTATTTTCAATTTCACATTTTACATTTATAAATGATCTTTAATTATCCTTTGTCCTAAAGAAATAACATAATTCAATTTGATCTTTCTTTAGAATTAAAATATTTCCATGGAAAAATAATATACCATTTTTTTCTATAATTTTTGAAAAAAGTTTATCAGAAAATCAAATGACATATAGAAGTGAGACTTCAAATTTTTACCAATTTGACTTGCCTTATATGACAAGTGTTTTCCTTATTTATAACATTAAGGCAGTTAAGTATTATCTATGTCTCAGATCACATCTTACCATTTTGTTTATAGATGTGGTGAGATCATATGATATATGACTTTTTGATCCTTGGTCCTTGATTCCATACCTCTATGCCAACACCAAACCTAGTGTGAACCCTATTAATCTATATGAGCAAGATTTTAAAGAGCAAGATGTAAAAATACAAATAGAAATGTAACTTCCTCCTCACTGTTTCAGGCTGTTGAATTTCCCTGGGGACACTAACTATTCAGAACCAAGCCAATAATTTGTTGACAGATAAATAATTCTTTTCATCCCTGAGGCTTAAAAATGGAAAAAGGTTTCTGAAGAGGAGAGAAGTTTGAGAAGGATCCAGCAAGAGGAAAATGAGTAATGGGTCCCCTTTTCAGGCTACACCAAGATAAATAGCAAACTTAATCAAAGAAAGACCCAGTTATATTAAAGACATTTAAGAACAAAGAGAAGTGTTATCTGTTTACCTGTGCTGCTGGCACTAAAGAAACACCCAGATAATAAGAGAAAGAGGCCACCTGCAGTTTCATGTCCAAGTGACATGCTATAGAAGTAAGTATGATTCAGGTGATCCCACAATTAATAGAAAGGCGAAAAGCGATCAACCAGATTGTGCAAAAAAAAAGAAAAGCAAACCGATTGTGCAAGGTAATATGTGCTAAACTGTATGGATTGATGTTTGAAGGCAACCTACATAGACTTGATAATGTCATATGGGCAGAAGCCCCTAAGGCACTTCAGTATCCTGTACTACCCTACAGTATCTATATGGGTATCGTAAATCCCCTTGGATCTCAGTTAAAAATACAAGAGATGATTTGGAAAGCAAAATTCTACAGAATTTACTTATTTATTTTACTCTGGTGAAATAAAGTTTGCTGTTATTAGGTATCATCTAGTCTAGTGGTTTTTACAAAAATAAATTGGGTATATTATTGTGTATTTTTAAAAAACGCATTTCAAACACATTATTGAAGTATTGAGAATCCTATCCAATGTATTGACATGATGCTGCTTTCCTCATTTTAGCAACATGTACATGTACTCATGTGCTATCTTTCTCTACTTTCCTCCTCCTAACATAAGAGGTGGCTTCTAAAGTTCAGGAAAAAAATGAATTATTCCATGAACTCTTTGTAACTCCCTTATATTGCCACCACTTATATATTTGTTATACTGTGGTGGCCTGTGTATATCTTTTATAATGGAAACTTAGTCACTGGTATTTCAAATCCTGGGAGAATCACCCATAGTGGACAAGTTTCAGCAGGGCATCAGGTTAAGACAGACAAGGAATGAGGACTTGGTGATCTACTTCAGAAAATGTTGGCCAATAAAAACTTCATCAATCGCAATGGAGCAATGTCTGATATTGTGTCACCAGATGAACGATTCAGGTTGGAAGACTCACAAAACATAATTGGAAAAGAGCTGCCTTCCCAAAGTAGAGTTGACCTTAGTAATGTGGATGGAGTAATGCTTTATGGACCTTCATTTGTAATGCACAATCCAAAATGAAAAGGAGTAGATACAAACATCCACTAGTAGTCAGAACATGGAATGTATACAGTATGAATGTAGGTTAATTAAAAATCATCATAAAATAGAATTTATAAAGATTGATACCATAGACATTGTTGAGCTTAAATGGACTGGCACTGGCCATTATAAAAATGACAACCATTTGATCTACTATGCTGAGAATGACAGGTTCAAGAGGCGTAGTATCATAGTCCTCATAAAAAGTAACATTTCAAGATCTATTTTGTTGTACAATGCTGTCAATGACAGGGTCGACATACGTAGGTCTACAAGGAAGACTATGATTCAAATTTTCACTCCAACCACCAATGCCAGAGATTGAGAAATTGGAGATTTTTACCCAAGTATGCAATCTGAAATTTAGTAAGTACTGATAGTGATTGGAATGTGAAAGTCGCAGACAAAGAAGTTGGACCATTAGTTACAAGATATGGCCTTGGTTATAGAAACAATGCCCAAAATTAAATAATAGAAATTGGCAAAAACCAATAAATTATCAGCTGTTAATAATTTTGCTCAGTAACTTAAATGAAGACTATACACATGGACCCCATTGGATGAAAGAAGCCAAATCAAATCAGGTACATTTGTGAAAAAAGACAATTGAAAAGCTTAATATTATCAGGCAGAATAAAGTCTAGGAATGACTGTGGAACAGCCCACCAATTGCTCACATGCAAGTTGAAGGTGAAGAAAATTAAATAGGTTCATGATATCTAATGCATCCCATGTGGAATTAGAGATCAGCTTGAGACTTTATTTGGCCTATTAAACATTGATGGCCCTTGAAGACTAGGTGAGATGTGGGATGACCTCAAGGAGGTCTTATATAGTGACAGCAAGAAGTCATTACGAAGACAAGGAAGGAAAGAAGGACCAAAATGAATGTCAAAGGAGACACAGACACTGCTCTTAAATGTAGAGTGGTTAAAGTAAATGCAAGAAATAATGAAGTTTAAAAGCTGAATAGAAGGTTTCAAATGATAGATTGAGAAGTATCTTAATGAAATATAGAAGAGCATGGAGTTGGGAAATCAATGGGAAGGTCACACTCAGGTTTTTCAAGTCAACAGATCTAAAGAAAAAATTCCAGCTTCTATTAGCAACATTGAAGGACTCTATGGGTAAAATATTGGACACTGTAGGAAGCAGCAAAAGAAGATGGAAGCAATCTACAGTTCCTGTACCAATAAGTTAGCCATTTCGGGAGCTGCAGATGATCAAGGTGCAGTGGATCATTGAGGAAGAAGTTCAAGCTGCATTGATACATTGGTGAAAAGCCAGCCTCCATAAATTAGTGGACTACCAATTGAGATGCTTCCAAATCTGCTCTTGATGATTTCTAGCTTCAGGTGGTATATTCTGAAAGTTGTACTGTGGCTTTTGTGAGCTTGTTTTAATTTTCCTCTACTTCAAGTTGAACTACATATGATTAATTGATGGCCTGTCCTGCAGTTGGTTTCTGGCCTTGTTCTGGTGGACGATATTGCCTCTCTCCACGTATATAGTCAATTGTATTCCTGTGTAGTCCATCTGGCAAGGTCTGTGTGAATAGTCATCACTTATGTTTTTGATAAAATGTATTTTCAATGAATAGGACATTGGTCTTTAATTCTATCATATGATCTATCATATGATCTCTGATGTCGTTTCTATTACCAAAGCCACGTTTTATGAAAACCAGTCCTTCTATTTTGTGCCCACCCTTTTCAGCATGATTATCAGTAATTATGTATCCCTTTAGATTACATATTTTAACAATTTCTGACTGAAGACACCAGCAATTTGCTTGTAACGGCATTAATGGTTGGTGCGTGTATTTGCATAGTAGTTCTTTTAATGAGGTTTCTTTGTAGACCTTTTAACCTATGCCTGTTATTCTATCATTGACAGCCCTGTACTTCAGGATAGATCTTGAAATATTCTTGTTATCGTGACACTGTTCTTCCCTTTGTCATTCCCAGCACAGTAGACCACATATGATTGTTTTCAAAATGCCCATGACAAGTCTGTTTGAACTCATTAATATCTATGCCATCAATCTGCAATTATTCTCTTTCTTTTTTGACAACTTTCAGTTTTCCCGGATTTATACTTTCTACATTCTATGTTCTGATTGCTAATGCCTCTTTGCAGCTGCTTATTCTCTTTTTAATTTGTGCCACCTCAGTGAATAAAGGTCCTGACAGCTTTACTCTAAGTAAGCTATTACGTATACGCTACTTTGAGGAGGCATCTCTTTCTCAGTTGTAATTTGCATGCTTCCAACCTGAAGTCTAGCCACACTCTGCTTCAGAAGCAAAGACAGCCCGGCTTACTTTTACGTGCTTTGGGCATATTATGAGGAGAGCCCAGTCCCTGGAGAAGGGCAGTGAAAAAGAGGAAGGCCAGATGGGTTGATACAGTGGCTGCAACAATGGCCTCAAACAAAGAACCATTAGGAGGATGGTGTTAGAGCATGCAGCATTTCCTGGTGTGGTCCACAGGGCTGCCGTGAGGTGGGACTGATTGAACTGTTCCTAACAACAGTAACCTGAAGGGCCCATCTTCCGGCACTATGTGAGTTCTCTCACACACTCACTGCCACCAAGTAAATGCTGACTTATAGTGGCCCTGTAGATAGAGTAGAAGTACCTCTGTGAGCTTTCCAGACTGTAACTCTCTACAAAGTAGAAAGCCCCATCTTACATCAGATTGTTGGTGTTGTTCTTAGGTAACAGTAAGTCCATTGTGACCCATATCAACCCTCTGCACAACAGAATGAATCACTGTCTAGTCCTGAACCATCCTCAAAATTGTTCCGTTGTGTCAGTTCATCTCATCGAGGGCTTTCCTCTTTTGCTCCCCCTCCACTTTACCTAGCATGATGTCCTTCTCCAGAGAATGGTGTCTCAGGACAACATATCCAAAGCATGTAAGATGAAACCTTGGCACAATTACCTCTACAAAGCTCTATGACTGTATTTCTTCCAAGACGGATCGGTTTGTCCTTTTAGCACTCCATGGTATTTTCAAGATTCTTCTCTAGCCCTCAATTCAAATGCCTAAGTTCTTATTAGGCCTACCTTATTCAATGTCCAACTTTCACGTGCCTGTGAGACAATTGAAAATGCCATGGCTCCAGTTCGGCATATCATAGTTCTCAAAGTAACATCCTTGCTTTCCAGTACTCGAAAGAGGTCTTGTGTTGAAGAACCACCCAATGCAACTCCCCTTTTGATCTCGTGACTGCCTCTTCCATGAGCGTTGACTGATGCAAGCAAGACAATACTTGACCGCATCAACCTTTTAGCCTTATTATTGGCCCAGGTGTGAGTATTTTGGTCTTCCTTACATTAAGCTGTAATCCATACTGAAGACTGCAGTCCTTGATTTTCATCAGCAAGGGTTTAAGTCCTTCTCACTTTCAGCAAGCAGGGTTGTGTCATCTGCATATTGATATCTTGGTGCTGTATTCTTCATGTGCTCCAGCTTCTCTGATGATTTGCTCAACATATAGATTGAATAGTATGGTTAAGGAATACAACTCTGACAGATACCTTTACTATTTTTAAATCATGCACTATTCCCTTGTTCTGTTTCTAGAACTGCCTCTTGGTCCATGTAAAATTCCACAACACTACAATCCAGCATTGAGGAATCAAGTTGCAATCCTATCTAGATAGAGTCTCTAAAGTCCATTGATGAAATGGAATCTCATATAAGATTTTCTACAGTGTTGATTGTGTGGGTCGTGGTGACAGCGGTGTTGCGGGCAATGGCATGCACATCATAAATAATCCCGATTCATGTCCTAGTTGGGCGGCTGACATTGATGGTAGGACAAATAATCTCCTCCTTCTCATTTCAGGGTTCACTCCATGCAGGGAGTGCTCCATCAGAGAAAGTCCTCCACAAGCGAAGTGCCTGTTTCATGGCAGTGCTCTCCTGCCGCACATAGGCCACCGGGGAGGGAGGAAAATGAGCTAGCTGTGGACCAGGCAGTGTATTAACTGAACACTACATTATCACCTGTAAACCCCATAAACTATTTTTTCCAATTAGTGTAGCCAGGTTGGGAAAAAGATGGGTTTTTACAGTCTTAGAAACTCATGGTGGCAGTTCTAGCCTGTCCTCCAGGGTGGCTATGAATCAGCATCAACTTGATAGCCGTGAGGTTGGTATTTTGGTTTGGCTAGACACATTAGTCAAGTTCAATGCATTTATGAGTGTTTGAATTAAACTTTGAATTTAGGCAATCTGATTCTAAAGCTGTCACTCTAACCCGCTCTGCTATGGTACATAGAATGCTGCAAATGTATGTAGTATGCTCGGCAAATATACATACAGATACATTGATTAGTGTGGGACTGTGAATTGTTTGCTATGGCTCATCTAGCCATTATCTTTGTGATTTCCACCAAACTCCTTCCCATGAGGATTAATTCATTTTGCTTTTCCTGCTGGGTCTCAAAGAGAAAGGGTGGGAGAAGGTACTGATAGGATTATATGATTCAGTTTTGAATAATTGTTAACAAGGTTAATTGTGGTGGCCAACCTCACTTAAACTCCCTGCCATTAAGTCATTGCTGACTGATAGCGCCCCCCACTGTGGATTTCTGAGATAGAAACCTTTTTACTGGAGTAGAAAGTCCAGTCTTTCTGCTCAGGAGCTGCTGGTTATTTCAAACTGCGCACCACTCGGATCGCAGTCCAACAAGTAACCACTACACCACCAGGGCACCTTTGGCTGGTGGGTATACAGTGAGCTATGTCAGAAGCAGGATGGGGTGGGGGTACATCTCACTAGTATCAATAAAAAAGAAGCAGGAGGGTAACATTTGGACACTGAGATCCCTGTGCACTGAACCTCCTCGATCCAGGAACGGAGAACCATGACACCAGAGAAGCGATAGAAGAGTCACAGAGGCACAGAGCAGCAGAACCAAGAGACAAAGCGGTGGGTGGGCTTCCTGGCCCATAGAGTGAGTGAAACTGCACACCTTTGTGCTGAAGGCTTCTGTTCAGTGGAGGGCCTCCAGATGCTGAATCAGAGGAACTAGTTTTGCTGACTCAGTGAGCTAGAGCACCTTTGGACAGAGACTTATGGCAAAATGACATGCCCTTTGGGTGTTATCCACAACATTACAAGAGCTGTGTACCATTGTCCCTGCATGAGCGAGGCCGAGGGGCCTGTGGCTGAGATCTGAGAAACAGAGAAAGAAGCTTAGCTGCAGCCATGTTATGAAGGAGGCTGTCCTGACCAAATACATCTGTCTTGAATATGGCTGATCCTGAATTGTAACCTGATAGCTTCTGTTTAAAACCTTATAACTATCATTATTCTCTTTGAGTCCTTTGTGGCCACTGAGACACAATATTGAATGCAAAAGAGAAGCAGAGGCCCCTGGGAAGGATGCCAGACTTGGTCAAGAAGGCTGGGCTCTGGAAAGATGCTGGCAGGTAGAGGAATGCCTCATAGGAATTCTCCCCCGCCCCCCCATCTCCGGTCTAGTTACTCGGATGAGTTTGGTTCGCCTTTCCCCTTGTGAAATTGGAGGAAGTTAGACGTTACAACTCTCATTTTTTTTTTTGCAACTGGATTTTAGTTTTTAATCATGTTTAAATACAGGTTGAAATCAGGGAAATGTCATAGTGGTTTTAAAGTTGAAATAATTTTATGGAAAGATCAAGGACCAGGAAGCAAGGGTGACTTCGTTCTCACATCTTTTCAGGTAAGATTATCAATAACCTTTTTTTTTTTCATCACAAAGAGTGTCTTTCATCCAAAACTATTTTGAGGAGTGGACATTATAATCCATATAGCTATATTAAATCAACTGTTATCAAGTCACAGCCTAGTGACCCTATAGGATAGAAGAGAACTGCTCCCAGGGTCTCCGAAGTTGTAACACGTGATGGGAAGAGATAGTCACAGCCACCTTTTTTCCCTTGGAAACCTGTAAGATGATTTTAGGGATCTTGCACTCTGGGAATGTAATATTTAAAACCAGAGCTTGAAACAAAGCGCTTCAACATATTGAGCAACAAACAACAAGCAACAAAAGAATTAGGTTGACCCTTTAAAATGTTCTTTCAAGATGTTTATTGTTTATAGTTACTTCAGACCAAGGTTACCATAAGATATAGAGAATATTTCGAGCAGAAGCACATACTTTGTTAGGATTTATTGCTTGGTGTTAGTTATCTGATCTTGTGTGTAGTGGAATCATGAGTATGTTTGATGCATCCACTGTGTCAATCTAACTCCCTCTTTGTGCTGACCTACCAAGAATGATGTTCTTCTCCAGGAGTTTGTCCTTCTTGAGAGTGAAAATAAAGTCTCAGCATCCTCACTGCGGGAAGACATGATATGTGCATCGGCATTCTTCACCAACACCACAATTCTAACCTATCAGTTCTTCTTTGGCTCTCCTTTTTATTGTCCCTGTTCCACATAACCGAGGCAATTGAAATACCATCAGGGTCAGTTGCACATCAGTTATCAAAATAACATCTTTGTTTTTAATAATTTTAAATAGTTTTTCTTTTGGGCACAGATTTCCCTGGTGCAGAATATCTTTTGATTTCTTGCCCACTATTTCCATGGGTGTTGACTGTTTATCCAAGTAAAAGGGGATCTTTGACAATTTGCCTTTAATTTATTTCATGATATGTAGATGAGACCATTGGAAATCTATGACTTGAGGGTTTGGAAAACCAAATAGGAAATTTAATTATCCAGCTAAGTAAACATTTATTAACACTAACATTATGAATATGTGGGACTAGATAATTATTTGCTATGATTTGCTTTTTGTAATCCTTTTTCTCTACCCACTGGGTGCCAGTAACACTTTTCCAAAAAGTTGTAATAATCAAAAAAAGTTTCCAGATATTTTCAAATGTCTAATATTAGACAGAATCATTCCTAATCAAGAAGCAATGATCAAAATGTTTACATCTATGAGGGGTATGCAAAAAAAATGGAAAAGCTCCACTGAGTAGATGGTATTCTTGTAAGCACAGCTTTCATAGTACGCATTTTCCCTGCTATGTGAGCACCGAGCAACTCGCTCTGAGTTAGTGCACTCAATGGCATTGCCTGGGAAGGTTCTCTCTAGTCACAGTAAATTTTGTCAAAAAAGCAGTTTCACTTGAACTAATTTTTTGTGATGGCTGATTTAAGAGAGCAGCATGACATTTTATTTCCTGCTCAGGGCAAAATGACGCAGAAGCTGCTGTGATGTTGAACACAGCTTATAAGGATAGCACTGGGAGAGTAGAGGGAGAGTGGGTTGGAAAGAGGGAACCGATTACAAGGAACTATATGTGACCTCCTCCCTGGGGGACAGACAACCGAAAGGTGGGTGAGGGGAGATGTCAGACAGAGCAAGATATGACAAAATAGTGATTTATAAATTATCAAGGGCTCATGAGAGAGGGGGAGCAGGGAGGGATGGGAAAAATGAGGACCTAATGCCAGGGGCTTAAGTGTAGAGGAAATGTTTTGGGAATGATGAGGGCAATGAATGTACAAATGTGCTTTACACAATTGATGTGTGTATGGATCGTGATAAGAGTTGTATGAGCCCCTAATAAAATGATTTAAAACAAAAGGATAGCACTATGAGGAAGCTCAAGTGTAAGAGTGGTTTTCTCATTTCAAAAAAGAAGACGTGAAGATTGATGACAAACCTTCTGGATATCCATAAACTTCCTGAATGGATAAAATGTCTACTTGTAATGCATTTAGAGTTCATTCCACCAGGTCAGACTGTTAATCAAACTTTCTGTATAGAGGCTTCTTTTATTTAGAGGTTCTGAAAAGATAGTGTAACAGTGTGCGAAAAAGGCCTGATATGTGGCAGATGGGGAACTGGCTTTGCCACCATGACAATGCATCTGCTTACTCAGCCATCTCAGTGTGCCAGTTTTTGACAAAAAAACAGCATGCCTCTTTTGCCCCACACACCTTACTCACCTGACCTCGCTCTGTGTGACTTCTTTTTGTTTCCATGAGTGAAGAGGAACATGAAAGGACACTGATTTAGATGACTTAGAAGAGATGAAGAAAAAATGAGGGACGTGTTGTTACCCATTCAAACAGAAGAGCTTGAAAAATGCTTCCAAGAATGGAATTGCAGATTTCCCAAATGTATTAAGTGCAATGCAGAGTACTGTGAAGGTCATAAGGTTGTTTTGTAAAAAAAAAAAAAAAAGTAAATATATAGGTTTGAAAAAGAAATTTTGTTTTTTGAGAGTAACCCCTCATATGTAGGCATCAACAAAATCAATCTAAATTTATACCCCTAAGAAAAAGGAGAGAAAAGAATAGGAGATTCAAAGGTGTCCCTGGTAAACAAAACAATTATCTTCTCCACTACTCACCAAAAGTAGGTGTTTGAACTCATCTAGAGGAATCTTAGAAGTGCTGATGGTATTGTGTGTTACACAGTCTGCTAACCATCAGGCCAGCACTTTGAAACATCAGAGGCTCTCTGGTAGAAAGATGAGGCTTTCCACTTCGGTAGAGTCTCAAACTCTGAAACTCTCCGGGGCAGTTCTACTGTGTCCTATAGAATTGATATGAATTAGAATCAACTCAGTGGCTGAGAGTTATTTTTCAATTTTTATGTTTAATAGTCTTTTAAAAGCAAAGACTGGTAATCAGCTCCGAACATTCTATGGACTTCAGTTCTACTCGGTAACACCTATAATAAACACCAGGAATTAGAGTTGGCCTGAAGGAAGCTGCCTTTAAGAAAAGATAAAAAGGTTCAAGAACGGCATGCTCTCTGAAAGTGTAAGCATTAAAGAATCATTTACTATTTTATTTAAAATAATTGACAGATCGTATGAGATCAAATATTTGACAAACCATTAATATACGATCGCTTAAAAACTGTATGTTGCTGTTTGGCACTATCAAGCAGGGAATGACCCATAGTGACCCTGTGCACAACACAACACAACAATGCCCCATCCTCTATCATCCTCACAATTGTTGTTATACTTAGCCCAATGTTCCAACCGTTGTGTCCTTCTATTTCATTGAGGGTCATCTTCATTTTTCCTAACTCTTTAGTTCACCAAGCATGGTACCCTGATCTGTCCAAACCACATCAGATGAAGTCTCACAATCCTTGCATCTAAGAAATATCAAGAATATTTTTTTATTTGTACCTAAGGTGAATTATTACTATGCCTTTCTTCATATAGCTCAGATTCAATTTTATAAAAAAATAATCATTTTATTAGGGGCTCATACAACTCATCACAATCCGTGCATACGTCATTTGTGTCCAGCACATTAGTACATATGTTGACTTCATCATTCTTACAACACCCACTTTCCACTTGAGCCCTTGGTGTCAGCTCCTCATTTTCCCCCTCCCTCGCCACTCCCCCTCCCCCTGAACCCTTGATAATTTATAAATTATTATTGTATCATATCTTACCCTATCAGTGTTCTGGATATGTACTCTTAGGTAGAGGCATTTACTTTAAGCAGCACCTAAGTCAAAAGACTAGTTAATTTACCTACATATCAAGGAAGTAAATTGCCCTAAATTTATCCTAAAAGTCTTTGTACCTAGTTGAAGTGGTTTAAAATGCAAATTTTATAATATCACACACATAAGATGAACTATCATTTAAAATAAATGCCTTGATACAGATTCACTGAAATATTGGCCATGAATATTTCAATATCTGTCTTCTGTACTAATTTCCTCTCCTTGTGTTTGCTATACATGATACATTAACAGCCAAACCTCTAGTGATTTAGAGTCTCCAGTAAAAGATGCTTCATTCATCGTGATGATTATATTTCCTTTTACAACCTAGTTGCCCCTGACCAGATCCTGTCCTGACCCCTACCTTAAATGACAAACTCCATTTTCCAGTGTCATTTTGTGTCATGCCTTTCTTGTTTATCACCCTGGGTAGATAATCCCACTCTGTATAAGGTTGATGTGTGATTTTCTAGTAATGGATTACTAAACTTTAACTCAGCAGCTTAAAGAGAGAACAGAATGTGAGCTTTGCAGAATCTTGTCAATACAATGGAAGTTCCTCTGTCACTGCCCCAGATAATTAATGCTCAGTCTATTGATTCCTTGTCCACCTATTGTCTACCCGAAATTTGACAAGAGGATCTCAATACATAAGTTTGTGCTTATTTGTTTGCTTCCTTCTTTTTAAAAGCTGAACAGGTCGTATGTTTACATTCAATAACACTCAACACTTTCTCATCATTTATCAATTATGCTCTCCTTTTTCTTCAATGTATTTTTCTTTCCCCTACATTATTCTGTTAGAAATGATTAGCTTCATAATCAATCCAGTGGTTACTTACTTTCCCAGAATATGTCATAGAGCATATGGCACAGGAGCTGTAACCCAATATTTTAAATAATAAATAGTATGTGACTGAGCAGTCTTTGAAAGCAGACAGAAGAAATACAAGATATTTCACTCATACAGACAGTGTTTTCAAAAACATGTTCATTTATTAACGTTTGAACATAGTTCATGGCTGAGATTTGAGGAAAGGTTTCAGAACCTATTACATCCCATAAAACACATTCTGGGCATCAAAAATATTGCGGGACACATTGTTATGCTTCTAAAGCCTCTCAGATTTTTTTCAAATGTTTAGCAATATGCACATAGTTTTTATGTTATAAATTGCAATACATTATGATAAATTAATGAAAATGTCCAAATCCAGGTAGTGTGAAATAAAATAGTACAGCATTTCAATTCATTTCATGGAATAGATCTCTCCGGTTAAGGTGACAAAATTTTTATATGAAAATTTTCAAGCTCAGGACCCATTAAAGAGTAATTTTCTAGTGTTTTTTTCTTCTTCCAGCTGTGAGCAGATTGTTAATATATCATATTTTGAAATTCATTCAGAAAGTCACATTAAAATTTTTAATTATTTAATTTGTCTATTATATAATAAACTGGTCCTTGAAGGGTAAAAACTGTGAAGGGCAGCAAGGATTAACTCTGGAAGGCATTTATCAGGTTAAGTATGCAAACTGCTTCTGCATGCATATTATTATATTGATAAGAAATTTAAGATAATTTAAGAGGAAAATTATACACATTTAATGTGGCCTTCTGTTCATCACAGGAAACAGCAAAAGCTAAATCCCTTGCAATATTGCTGCTGCATTCAATGATAATTTAGTCATGCACACAGCATAGAATAAAAAGTGAAGCAATACTGTGAAAAAAACATTTTATTAGACATTGTCAGGGAAGAACACTAGATTGAATGAAATTACCTCATATTGAAGCGGGTAAAGACAAAAGCAACACTATCACTCTTTGTATAGGAGGTTGATGAGGCTTAAAGAATTCTATTGACATATATGTTGTCATAAAGGATGTGGCAGGCCTTGAAATAGATTCCTGATTTTTCTCCACCTCTTGGTCCATTGATTTCTTGACAATCAATGTCAAAATTCTGGTCAGGAATGCTGACCTTCCTGCATGAGCTTTAGGATAGCAGATGCAAGTAAAGATCTCAAACGGTAGGACATATATTCTCACCACATCCTAATAAGTGGGTTTGTTTTAAAGTATTGTTATCTTTTTTCCAGTTGTAAAAAGAATAATAAATCACCAATTTAACCAGGAAGTGCATTGGCATTTGACCATATAGCCTATTTTCTAAAACTAAAGAAAAAGGAGGGAAAGAATCCCTTGTTGTATGAAGAGAGTATCTTTTCAATCACTGGTAAACCCTACTTAAAATATTTTTCCTTAAATTAACATACAAATGTAGTACATTTCCACTGTGATGTATCCTGAAAATGATATATACAGCTTTAAAAGTAATTTTGAATATGAATAAAATTAGAAGGTTAGAAAGTTCAGAATATGGGCAAAGGCATCAGGTAGGCCTGGGTATAATCTTGGCACTACCTCTAAACACATCATGTGAGACTTGAGAAAGTATTTTTAATCTGTCTTAGTTTCAATTTACTCATTTCAAAAATGGACTCATTAACAGTGCTTTTTAGTTTGCTGTGATTAATATACAACATTCCTTATATGCATTTTAGGATAAACTCACTGCCCTCCTTGAGTTGATTCTGCCTCAGAGTGCCCCTGCATGGGATTCTGAGGCCATCAATCTCTTGGGGAGCAGTTAACCTGATACTTCTCCTGAGGAGCAGCTGGTGGGTTTGAACCCCATATTTTATAGTTAACACTTATAATACTACCTCAGTAAATAGTAATGATTATCTGTATATCATATTGTCACTACCAGTGCTATCAGAATTACTATATATTTCTAGAGCAATGGTTTTTTAACAAAATCCTTTCCCCTCACAGTTTTTATGAGAACATCTATACACAACCACAACAAGGAAAGTGAAACAGCCCTCACTTATTTTCTGAGACTTTAACCCACGGGTCTATAGTACAATCGAATGGCATGGGACTCCACCAACCCTTTGCTTAGGTGGGTATTTACAGTCTAGTCCTGGTAAATGTGTAAACATCCAGATTCCAGATTGATAACATGGAAGAGTGTGGAGTAAAAGAGAGAGAAGGAGTCTCGGAACAGTTACTTCTGCACATGAAGAATTTTGTTGCGCTTGTTACAATAGTGGTTTGTTTGCGTCTTGAGGTGTGTGCATGTATGCACTTGTGTAAATTAGACAAGACAGCGACTTGTCTTATTAGGTGCCACTGAGGGGGGTTTAACTCAGAATGACCTTATACACAACAAAATGAAACACTGCCGGGTCCTACACCAGCCTTACAATGTTTCCAATGCTTGAGTCCATTGTTGCAGCCACTGTATCAATCCATCTCCTGGAGGGCTTCCTTTCCTCCAATGTCCGTGGACATGATCAATTGTGCAGTTCCACCGCAGTGCAACAACCTGGCAGACAGTGGTGCGAGAGCGAGAGTATTCTGTGTACCGGTGGCTGCAAACATTAGTCAAATAAGTAAGAGAGAAGATCAACAGAATTGCATACAATTCCTTTGATGTTTCAAACTATTTGTTTTCAAAATCACACAACTTTTAAAAGTCATACGCCAAAGCATTTTTTAAATTCCCATATTAGATACCTAGACATCATCACTGTCTTCAATTTCTCCACTACATCTCTTTAGCAGTAGACACCTTTCTCCAAATCTGACTCATTCCAGAAAAGAAACAAGGAGAGCTTGAACAATTGATGACAGGATGTTTGAAGTCCCCTTAAAGCGGGCCGGTCATCTGCAAGTTAGCTGGTAAAACTTGGGTAAGCATCTTTAGCTTCACACATTATAGAATGGACATAAACCATACACATTGTAACGTGCAAGATGGCAAATTCAATTTTTTTTAATGCAAATCACTTATCACAATCTTACACAAGAGGTATTCCCGAATAGTACATTTTAATCTTATACTTACTTTATGTGACTGTTTTATAACAAACCAAAGAACGGCTTGCAACTTTGCAAACACTTCCAGAACAAAAACAGAATGTCGGGATAAAATGTCATATTAAAAATACTTTATTTGGCTTTTTCCTAAAATTTCTGATTATGGGTATAACAACAAAATCCTTCAGTAGTAAAAATGATCTTTTTATGTGGCATGTGATCTGAATATAGTGAATTTTCTAGCATAGAATTATAAAGATAATTGCAATTAATCTACTATCAGTGCCCCTCATGCTTATGAGACAGAAATGGGATTTTGTAATAGCTTCAGATCTTCTGGAAACCATTTTCTCCCTTAATTAATGATAATATATGGGTAAATTGTGTTTCCCAGTAATCACTTATGAAAATCAGTCCATGAAATTCTTCTTAAAATGAATTGAAATAGGTCATGCAAAAATTCCCGAATGGCTGGGGGAATTCTCATATCTCAATTTCTACTTTTGGTCTTGAACATAATGTCATCAAGAGAATCAGTTAATTGTCAGAAAACAACTGATAATTTTTTAAAAAGGAATGTACCACCTCAACCTTCTTTGTCTGTTAATTCTTCATATTAAAAAGAACTTGTTTCAATTGTGGTAGCAAAAAACCTATAATAATGACATATATACATATATATTTTTTTCATAAACAAAAGAAGCCAAAGGCTGTAATATTGACCTCATAATGCCCCCAGGGGTTCTACATCTAGTTTGTGAGGCTATTTCATCTTTAGGGGACTCCTAGAGATAAAGTTATCCTACCCATCATTTAGACAGGAGAAAGGAAAGGGCAAATGTGAAAGGCTGCATACTAATGGGACCGACCCTGTCTAACAACGAGCCTTCACCCTGGACTTGTCCGACAAATTAGCTTACATCTCATCTTCCAAACTGATGCCAAAGAGCCACTTCTAAATTGCAGGTAATGTAGTTTTATATCTGAATACTGAGATATCCCAAAGAAATCTAGGGTTCTTCAGTGGGAGAAACAATGCAATTCATGCCACTGTCACATGAATTTATTTCCATCTTTATTTTTTTATGCTTATTCAGATACTATATACTTAAACCAAAAAATCTGGTGGCATAGTAGGATGTCTGTTGGGCTACTAACAACAATTCAGCTATTTGAACCCACCAACCACTCTCTCTAGGGGAGAAAAACAAGCTTTCTACTCCTGCAAAGATTGACAGTCTCAGAAACCACGGGGCTGTTCTAAGGCTTTCAGTCAGAATTGACTCCATGACAGTGAATTCCTTTAACAAAAATCTGTCTGAAAAACGAGCTGCCCCTAGAGGATGAGCAGGTGCATTGCCAGGCTAGGGAGGAAAAAAAAAATATTAGCTCAACTTGCCTGGCATTTTAATCACTCATGCAGTGTCTTATTTCCTTCAACTTCTGCATAATAAACTTCTATGATCATCCAGCGTCACTGAAGAGAATCTATCAAGATTAGCCCTTGGATCTCCGAAAGCCCCTCAAAATAATCTCCCGAGTGGATCTCTATGCCTTGAATTTAACGGGCTTAGTAGATCCTCTCTGAAGTGTCTGAAGCCATCAACTGACTGTGTTGAATAAAACCATGCACGTATGAACTGGAATCCACTAGCAATACATCTTACTCACCCTCTTATGAACCATTTCCTTTTGGGGGATTCATACTATAAAACATTTTTAACATGCCTAAATTTAAATTTCTTTAAGTCTTACCATGATTTTATGTTTATTAACATCACTAAATCATTAGCTTAAAAAATCCTTTTTATACTTGCTTTAGAGAAAAACGAGTAGTTTAAACCTGTATACCTTTTAAAAATGTTTTTCAGCATGGAGAACATGATACCCCTGCAAAACATTTTGGTTGATTTGTTTTTTAAGAGCATAATGTGTGGCAAAACGTTAAATACATATCCGTTTTTCCCAGGAAGGAGCAACACTGACTATGAACATGAAGGCAGCATGGCAGGTTGATAAAGATATTTCAAAACACCCAACAGTGACTGTTGACACTATGGAGCCCCAAGAAACATAATCGTTGTTAGGAAATCATAACCAACCCCCGCCACAGAGTCCATTCTAGTTCATAACAACCCTCCAGGACAGAGAGGAGCGACCCCAGAGGTTGTAAATCTTTATGAAAGCAGATTGCTTCTCTCTCCCTGGGAGTTACTTATGGGTTTGAATCACCAATTTTGAGGTTAGCAGCCCAACTCTTAACCCAGGGCTGTTTAAGAAATAACTACACGGAGCAATAAAGAAAGAAGATCAGAAAACCATGCTGACACAAAGTGCTGATAGCTTTGATGCCCATAAAATAGAACCCACAGACTAAAGCTGAAGAGTAACAGCCCTGCTGGTAACATCGAAAGAGATCAGGAGAGAAACACATTCTCAATTACAATTTAAATAAAGTGATGCTGTATTTTATCCCAAAGTTAAAACTGGAAGATAGCAAGGATTTTGTTTAGAAACAGAACTAAATTTACATTATGTAATAAAAAAATACGTACTTTGTTAGAAGGAAGCCTCAGAGATTTAAGGATGATAATTTTACATTGAAATATTTTAAGGTATTATTCTAAACCATCATTTCAATCATTGCTACGATTTATTGCTGTAGTCTGATTCATTATTTCTTTCAAGGTATTATTGTGTTTTAAAGTGTGTGTGTGTGGGATGTGATGTAATGTTTATGTTATTGAAGCTTCCATTGACTAAATATTTACTTCATGCTAGGCACTTACAGTTGCATCTCATACCATCTTACAAGTGCACAAATTATGCATCATTTTAGCCATTTAATAGGTAAAGACAATGAAGCTCCGAGATATTTAATACTTTTTCTAAGGTTACCAAACTAATAATTTGTTATTAGTTGTGGTCCTGTCATTTCTGATTCATAGTGACCTAATGTTTAACAAACTAACCACTATGTGTGATATTAGTGACATTTCAAAAATCATTTCCACGTCTTGTGTGGTCAGTCTTCTTTGGAATGTGCAATGATGGATCTCTTCCAATCATTGGTCAAGTAGATAGATACCTTCCTATTTTCCTGGCATGTAGAGTGAGTCCTTCTGATACTTCATCAGCTTGTTGAAATATTTCTAGTCCTGGAGCCTGGTGCTTTACTAAGGCCTTCATTGCACTCTGGACTTTGTCTTCAGTACAATTTGTTCTTGATCATATGCTACCACTTGAAATGGTTGAATGTTGACTAGTTCTTTTTGGTACAGTGACTCTGTATATTATTCCCATTCTCTTTTGGCATTTCCTGCATTACTTACGATATGATTGATCTAATAAGTAGCATATTAATTATTTGTCAAACTGGAAAACTTTTGTTCATAAAATAGGGGAATATTCAATAATTTACGCTAAGCCATAGGATCAAATGATACAGAGAGATGGAATAAAATTTCAGGTTTGAACTATGGATTCAATGTAGAGAGCCAAGACTAACAATTGAGAAGGCGTATGAAGTAATAAGCTATTTTCACAGTGGGATAAGACTGATTTGGCAGATAGGTAGATGTGCTCAAAAGAGTTCTTCATGCATATCTGAACTACCAACATTACAGTAAATAGTTCTTTTAAAAATAATGCTTTGTATATATGTGCACCTGTGCATGTGTGAAATTTGGGGGTCGCATTACTTTTTTTCCACCTATTTATCATCTCTGTAAGGAATTATTCCAGGAAAGTAAATTTGTACTCTGTACATAGGAAACATCAACTTATTAGGGTAAAAATGTGTCCTACTCTCTAAGTCATGCCACTATTTTATCTATCACTCATTGGAGGAAGAAAGGTTACTATTAACTTCACCATCCATCCATCACTACCCATGGAATAGATTGATTAAAGCTTTGACAGTGTGAAATTGCCTCATGTCCGTTGGTGTATGGATTTATGACTGAGGAATTGAGAAAATAAGAAAGGCTATTATAGAATAAGACCTGGCTGCTCAAAATTTTAGGCATGAAGACTATTTTAGCCAGAGTAATAATCATTAAAAATTATGTGTCTCTTGTGTGCTCTTGGAAGTACCAGAAAAGTTCTATTAAAGTTCACCAAAGATGTTGCTAAGCACACAAATAATATATTACAAAATAGAATGAGATGAAATATGATGCTGAAAACTGGGCAATGGTTAATATAGTAAGAAAATTATGGGACAAATAAAAAAACCAGGGACAAAACTGGTAGTTTCTGGAGTAAATTGAAGTTGATAAAATATAAAAAATGTAAAATCTATTGCTGATTTAGAACCATTAGATCACAACAGGGGGAAAGTATCAAGAAGCTTCAAAAAAGATGAATAAAGGGTTATTTTTGTTTTATACAAACCGATGGACTACTAACCATCTTAAATAGATATAACTTTTTTAAAAACTAGCAAGCAAACATTTACATAACAGATACACATATATAACATACAAACAAACACTGTGAGGTTTGAATTGAGCCATTAGTCTAATGTAAGCGTCCTTGGGATTTTCTTTTCAAATTCATTAAAAGGATTTCATTCAGATCACTTACACAGTGTAGGGAAAAATACATGTAACGCAAAAAATAACAATAATAAATATGTAAAAATATGTCAGTTTCGACAACTGATGGAAACACATGAGGAAAAAAATCCCCTCTAATCGTGATTTAAAATACTTTGTTCTCATTTCTTCTTCTAAAACCAGGGGTCCTTGAGTGGTTCAAAAGTGTTAAGCACCAACTGAAAGTACAAGCTGAAAGATTGGAGGTTTGAATACACCCAGAGGTTCCTAGCTAGATACGGTTGGTGATCTGTTTCTGAGAAGTAATGCCCTTGTCCATTACATGGAGCTGCTCTGCTCTGCACTTAGGGCTCTCTGTGAACTGGGATTTTCACAAAGCACAGCCATTACTCATTCTCACATTCAAATAGTTTGCTTCCCAATATAAATGGCCCAAATAGTTTGCTTCGCAATATAAATGGCCCAAATAGTTTGCTTCACAATATAAATGTAAGTAAGCTGTTTACTATTGAAAAGATGCCTTAGTCGTTATTAAGTATAGGAAGGACAAGAAGTCCTTGACAGTGGCTCATGGTCCTTCAGCTTCCCACAGAAGGTCCTCAATGCTCCATTGAAAGTATAGTCTGCTTTCTACCGGGTAACACAGAGTTAGCCTTTTTTCTAATATAGTCAGATATCCCTGCTTTCACAAATTATAGTTAGTATAATTGTATCTCCATATATATTTAATTAAAAATGTAACAAGGGAAACACAACAGATAGACTGATTTGTGAATAAAATATTGCTTTAATGTTAATGATATGACTGACCTTACTAGGATGATAGGTTTGTAGATAGAGAAAGATTTATTGTGTTTGTGAGCCAAGTTAAATAAATTCTTATTGATAAGTTAAATAGACAAATAATATAAAATGACTATCTGACTAAAAAGAGAAGCAGCTAGCACAAATACACCAAAATATAGCTAACCAGTTATTAAGACCAAGATACAAGAAAACATAAAATAGCCATTAAAAGTAATAAAACTATAAAGAACAGGAATGCTATTAGCTTGCCAGAATATGCTGACATTGTTATGTTCATATAGTAATGTTGATACTAGTGTAAATTGATATTATTGTTTGGGTGAATAAATCAGAAACTATGTTGCAAAAAAATTTGGAAAGCTATCATTGTTTTGACGATTTCTTTATGTGAAAGTCTATATTGGGGGGAAATGCTAAGAGAAAAACTATATCAAACAGTTTATTTTGCTTTATTTACTATTTGAATTATTTAAATATCTTAAGAGACTAGCATATGATCATCATGAAATTTTATGCAGCCTTTCACATACTAAATTTGAAGGTAATGTAACACATACTAAACTGTGTCCTTACCTGAACCCACCATCTGCTTACCCCTTCCTATTGAAATGTGAGTGGATTCAAGGAGTATATTTCTAAAGTCAACACATCACAAAGTTCTCAAACTCTTTTATCATTTTATTCACACAGTATTTTGTCATTTTCCCTCTGAATCCATATAACCTCTCCTATCTCATTCTGATCTTCCCTTGCTATTTATTAGTGCTCTTCTCCTGTTACCTTACACCTTACTTTAAAAAAAATTACTCTTCTTCATTTTGGGGTATTCTATAGGCTGCTAACAATCAGACCAGCAATTTAGAACCACTGGATGCTCTGAGGGAGAAAGATGAGACTTTCTATTCCTATAAATACTTAGTTTAGGAAACCCACAGGGGCAAGTCTACTGTTCTATAGAGCTGGAATCAACTCAATGACTGTGAGTTTGTATTTGTTGTTGTTTTGGTAAGTAATGATTAAGATTGCTACAACTGGAGAACAGAGGGGTCTATTATTGCATATACAGAAAGGAGTGGATGGTTTTATGATGGCTATTTAAATGTCCACATCAATCAGTAATGGCAGAGTTGACGGGATTTGAAATGTTTACCAATTTCTGCAGTCTAGAAAGTTTTGAACATGTGCACACAATCAAGATGCATTGATAAATACTGGTAATTGGATGATAAAGAGAATCCATAGTGGTAAAATATGGCCGGAGTGAACACATGATAGAATTCTGCAAAACAAATGTCCTGGAAGCACTGAAGGGTAAGTACTAGCCACTTTGTGGGTGCAATTTGAAGCCATCTACCTCCATAAAGGTATACAGCCTCAGACACTCTATATCCAGTCATTATGAGCACATGTCAACTTTATATTAGTGGGCTTGGTATAGCAGTGGTTTAACAAAATACTTCACTGGAAATACTTCTTTTCAACAAGATAAATGATAACTAGACACATAGAACTCACTGCTAAGTGTAATAAACAGGAATCAAATAGACTACATCTGTGGAAAGATAATAACAGAGAAGCTCAATATCCGAAGTTAGAACAAGGCTGAGGCCAACTACAGAACAAATAGCTAATTGCTCATATAGAAGTTATAGTTGAAGCTAAAGAAAATTAAATCAAGTTGATATGAGCCAAAGTACAACCTTCAGAATATTTATCCTAAATTTAAATATCATCTTGAGTAAATTTTGCACACTGAATACTAATGACCCATGAATAATCAAGCTTTGTAATGATAACAATAGCCTTAAACATTACAAAAGAAAGTTCTACTTTGTTCTCCTTTGTTCTCCCACTCAACACATAGCTCTCTTGTGATCCTTTTCTGAGTAATTACCAGTAGAAGCTGGGCACCATCTAGTTCTCGTCTCAGGGTCGTGGAGGCTGAAGTTTGATGTGGTGCAATGGTCTGCTGGATTAATTGTTCCTATACATCTTCTATCATCTTCTTATTTTACAGTACTTTGGTGCTGTTTCTGGGAGTAACAATGAGCATGCAGGTGGGGCGGGCACTACTAGCATCTGAGTGGGCAGGGTCTGATGTAGCACAGCTGGTGCAGGCTAGGGAATCCCTGGGACCAGGTAGCAGATCCCCAGGCTCCCCTGGGGGAAAGGGTGCCTCCTGGACTGAGGATGTAATCCTGGCTGTCACAGGAGTCTTTTCACTTACCCAAATGCCCCCACTTGTCCTTCTGGACACTGGATTCACTGATCGCCATGGAGGTCCAAATGTGGGCTGCTTACCGGGTGTCATCTTGCCAGAACTAGGTAAATCAGATGTTTTTAAGTGCTGAAAGCCTTTTCTTAAAAGTGCATTGTGCGGTTTACTAATTTATCATGGATTTCTTGTTTGTTTACTTTGAGGCTTTTGAATATACACTGAGTAGATGGTGGAAATAAGTATGCTTATTTGGAATCTTGAGATTCAAAATAAGCATACCAAAAATAGTTTTACTGACTTCTAATTTTAATGCTACACCTGTATAAATTACTTAAATGACACTAGTATTTAGATCTATAATGTTAAAAGATAAGCATGAATCAATAATAAGAATATCCTATAATTCCTATAGAGAACTTTCCAAAAACAAGTTTCTCAAAACATTCCTAGCTTAAATTTCATATAAACACTGTGCATCACATTTTATTCAACTATGTCCAAAGTAATTCATCATCCACATGATATCTAATAACCTTTGAAAATCATAATAAATCCTTTCAAACTGCTGTGTGTATAATTTTAGATTTATCAGGTAATTAAATGATCTGTAAGTAAATGCATTGCTTCTTCACCCCATACTATTTTAATTAAACATTCTATTTGCTCCTATGCATCCCTTCCCTCTAAGCCGATCTCTTCCAACTGTTCTTTCATATGCCTGCATCTAATACCTGCAAAGTATCCTTTTGAGTTGTGTTCACATATTAAATTGAGTTATTCCTATCCAAAACAGCAACTAAGAAATTTATACAGATTGAAATAGCCCAGGAAGCATTCAAGGACTAAGATCCTTATACAGAATTGCTACCTTATCTCTTTTAATCTGGCTATCCTGTTCCTTTTCTTTTTATAAATCATTTACTAGTGGCTCTTATAGCTCATACAGTAATTCAAACATTAGTTGTATCAAGCACGTTTGTACATATTCTGACATCATTATTTTCAAAACATTTTCTTTCTACTTGAGCTCTTGATATCAGCAGCTTTTTTCCCCTCCCTCCTCACCCTCCCACTCTTATGACCCCTTAATATATTATAAATTATTATTGTTTTTATATCTTACACTATCTACTGTCTCCCTTCATCCACATTTCTGCTGTTTGTCCCCCAGAGTGTGGGGGGTGTGGGTTATATGTCCATCACTGCGATCAGTTCCCCTTTCTACCCCTTCCCCCAACCCTCATGTGATCACTACTCCCTTTATTGTTCCGGAGGGGGTTATCTGTCCTGTATTCCATGCGTTAAGAGCTCTTAACTGTACCAGTGTACATGCTTGGTCTAACTGGATTTGTAAGGTAGAACTGGGGTCAAGATAGTGGGGGGAGGAAACATTAAAAAAATTAGAGGAAGGTGTGTTTCCTTGGTGCTGTACTGAACCCTGGCTGGCTAATCCCTTCACTGTGGTCCTTCTGTGAGGGAATGTCCAATTGTCTACAGATGGGCTTTGGGTTTCCACTCTGCCCCGCTCATTCAATATAATTGTTTGTGTTGGGTCTTGTGATGCCCGATACCTAATCCTGTCAACAACTCATGATCACAAAGGCTGGTGTACTTCTTCCATGTGGACTTTGTTGCTTCCCTGCTGAATGACCACTTGTTTAGCTTCAAGCTTTTAAGACTTCAGATGCTATATTTTTCAATAGTCAGGCACTATCATCTTTTTCACCATGTTTGCTTAGGTACCCATTCTGTCTTTAATCCATCCAGCATCTTGTTGGGAAGGTGAGCAAGTTCTCCCTCAAGGCAAGAACGTTTTCTTATAATAACCTGGTAATTCTCTTCATCTACCTGCAGCCATTCTCATAACAATGCATATTTTTTTCTGAATGATCTGATCAATTTTTCCTGTGGACTCAACTGCTGATTCATGAGGGTCTAAGTCATATCAGAAAAGATATGCATTACCAGAGCACAAAATTCCATGATTTAAATGCTGCCCAGGAGAGATATAGAAATTGCATTAAATTTAAAAATCGCTCATACATAAACTATATTGACAGAAAAATCTGAATAATTTTATCTTTTCTCCCCTGAAGCTAAGTAGGTAGGGTTAACTCTGAAGACAGAAAGCTCAAATGTTCTTGTAGAAATACCAAAAGTGAGTACAAATATAATAAAAGAAAAATACCAGATAATAAAAATAACCTCATTAATATTTAAACAGCACCTTTAAGATGACTTGAAAAAAATGTTTCAATTGATATTTTTGTTAAATTGTTTATTTTTCTAGTTATAGATAATAAGGTAAAATTAGTAAAAAGAAGTGTGTGGTTGTTTTAAGAATCAATCCAAGACCACACTCTCTGCCTTCCATAAGAGCATAGGACATATTCCACCATTTCTTCAAAGTTGTATTCATTATGGAAGCAGTCTATTACACTTTTCTCCCATAAAGTAACAGGTGGTCTTGACTCCTCAACCTTTTAGTTAGCAGTTAAGTACTTAACTACCATGCCACCAGGACCCTTGTATGAGGCATAGCAATGTAAATACCCTGTGTTGGGAAAATGGAAAATGAACATCTGCAGGTAGAGAAGAGCACATAACAAATTACAGTAACAGGAGAACAATTGGTTTTGATGTTTCAGTCTGCAGTGCAAAATAAAGAATTTAAATCAACACATCTGAAAACGGAAGAACATTATCAGGAAACCTTGTTGATTCATACCTTTGTTCTCTCATTTCTCATTTTATAATCTAAATTCCCTTGGCTTGGCATTTCTGTCACTTCACCCTAAATCTTGCAAGACAGAGCACTCAGGAATCAGTGTCTCAAGAAGTGCAGCCACAAAACCATAAAGCCAGGAGCGTTTTTCTCCATGTTCTCCGTTGCGTGTCCTAGCAAATATCTATTCATTTTTTGGTTAGCATACTAATGCTGGAATCTCCTTTTCCCCTACTCTTAATCGACAAAATTTTAAAAATAACAATTAGCTTATTTATTTATGACATTTCCATTGACATGCATATTACACATTTCAATAGTTTAATCACACTCATCAGAGGTATACAATTATCACCTCTATCAATTCTAGAGCATTTCTTCTTGTACTCCTTGTTAGCTCTCCATTTCCCAACATCTTCGCCTGCTATTTTATGCCCCTTTGAAACTCTTAATCCAGGTATTGTCTCTATAGGATTGCCTATCCTGTGATTCATATACAGAAAACCATCAGAAGCCAAACAAATGGCCCAACAACAATAACAGAATAAAACAAAAAAATTTCAGTTGAAAATAAAACAGAAAATAATAAAAATCAGAACAGTCGTACAGTGGATCAAGAGAGAGATCAAATGACAAGGTGTCACGTGTTGACCTAACTGTAGCTGCAGTCCTCCTCCCTGCAATGTACTCTGTGCGATAATAAGGCCTTTCGCATCTCTGGTCCATAGTCAGAGGTGGTTTATCAGAGGCTTAATGTGCAGGGGGGATCCTCGGAATAGGTTTTGAGTTTCCACTGTCATCCATAGCCTGCTATAAACAAAATGTTCAGAATTTAAGCTCTAGCACTGTTCTGCCTCTGGTTTGTTGTTATTATTATTACTTATAATTCTTAGATCACATGGTCTGATGTGCTTCCTCCATGCCAATTCCGCTTATGCCTCACATAGATGGCTACCTGTTTGAAGATAAGCCTCTATGACCCTATATGCTATTCTTTCTAATAGTCAGGCACCATCTGTTTTTCACCACACTTTGCTATAACACCCATAATTTCAGTGACCACTTAGTGGAGGCATGTAGTGAGCAGGGCCCACAAGGTTTTGATTATTCTCTGCAATCTTAATTGCCTGATTAGTGTGCACCAGGTCTTCTTGCTCACTGCGTAGGGGTTAGGAATTCAGCAATGAACACGAAAAATGAAAACCCCTGTCACAGAAAGTAAGCTCTTTAACATAATGCAATATATATTTTGAAATTACCCTCTATAGACAATTTCTTATAGGAAATAACCCAATGTACCTCAAATATAAAACACTTCGAGGTGTTTGCTTATGATCATCTATAATCAGAATAAAAAATTAGAACAACAAAACCAACCACCACAACAAAAACACTTTACTCATTAGTCATTTCTGCATGAAATTCTCTAAAGTCAGATGTATTAAAATAAACAAGTCTCTTCAATGTCACTGTATTTTACTTATAAGTCCCAATTGAAGGAACTCTGGTAGTGCATAGCTGGAGTTCAGTGAATAAACACAATGTCAGCAGTTTGAACTCACCAGGGGCTCAGAGAGAGAAGATCTGGCCATCAGCTCCTGAAAAGATTACAGTTTATACACCGCGTGTGCGTGTGCGTGTGTGTGTCGGGGTAGTGGGGTAGTGGTGGGGAGAAGACAGTTCTATGCTGTCCTGCTGGGTCTGGTCGGGTAGTGGGGTAGTGGTGGGGAGAAGACAGTTCTATGCTGTCCTGCTGGGTCTGGTCTGAGTTGTAAATTGTCTGAGATGGAATAGACCTGACTGCACACCAGGGCAACCCATTTAAAATTTGCTTCTCAATTTAATTTTTATTTTATTACAATATTTATATTATGAATGCCTGAATTATCCTTCTTGTACCACATTGTAAGATTTTTGGTTATTCCAAACAAAACATGCTTAAACATGTCTTTATGATCAATATATGGCTGCAGACATGTTTTATCAGTTTTCCAGGGGTCCTCAAACTTTTTTAACAGGGGGCCAGTTCACTGTCCCTCAGACCCATTGGAGGGCCGGACTACAGTTAAAAAAAAACAAACTATGAACAAATTCCTGTGCACACTGCACATATCTTATTTTGAAGTAAAAAAACAAATGGGGCAAAAACACCCGGCGGGTCAGATAATTGTTCTCGGTGGGCTGCACCCGCGGACCATAGTTTGAGCATGCCGGATACACTTTCTTAGTCACATTGGGGTGTCCTAAACAACAATTAAAATTATAGTTGCTGTGCCTTGGGAAAAAAGTGATTGTAAGAGAAGGGTTAATATCAACTTTTTAACAAAGTTTAAATCAACATCTTCCCTAATCATCGGAAATGTGTGGCAAATTTATGAGAATGTGGTCCCACAGAGAACAATACTTTTTAGATGCATAGTGTACCTAAAAGATGATGAAAGAATTGGTTTCCTGTCAATTTCCAGGAAGGTAGAAACTTTCTGAAGTCCAGAAACCAGTGAAAGAGAGCTGTAGCACGTCAGAGAAGCTATTGAAGTTGGGATTTTACATGATTTGACATTTTAAGTTTCTGGGAATATTTTGATATCAGCAAAATTTCAGCTTGCTGGGTTCAATAACTGTTTCATGAAGCTCAATTAATTCGAAGAGTTGATCTACCCACCAACAGATCAAGATTAAATTAGATTGAAACTAATGATATGATGGAATGAATCTTAAATATTGATGAATCTTGAATTTGACAATACAATCCAGAGAGAAAGACCCAAACAATGTGGCTCACAAAGGGATCTAGTAGAGTAGTTAACTTCAAGGCAGAGATCACCTTGTGAGAGAGGGACTTCAATGAATTTTAGTCTGCTTGTAATATTTAATCACATTTTAGGATTTGATTATTATTCCTGGTACCCACAGATTTGGTTAGCCTCCCCATTCTCACTCTAATTAAAATCCACCCCCACTTCCTCCCTGGTATGTGCCCCAGGTGTTTGGCCTTAATGAGTTAGTGCTATTAATAATTTAGTATTACATTGCTAGCCTAAATTTAAGATGAAGCTTCAGTGAAGAGGAAAATCAGAAGTGTGTAGCACTAAAAGTAAGAATATTCACTTACTCTAAGAAAAGAATGTAACAAAATGTACCGACACTCCCCATGTCCCATAAGAAATACAGATTGTACTCCTAGATGGAAAAGCCATAAGCATCGAGAAAGGAATGTGATAAGCAAATCAACACTTGGAAAACCATAAAAGCCCCAAGTGTATTAATGAAGGCAAGGCATTCTTTGTGAAATATCTCACTGTCCCCCCAGATCTGTTAATAAACTATATGCTGATTCTTCTCTCTGTGATTTGTAGCAGTAGCTAGTGACCGGACTAATAGTTTGGTTTCACTCAGAAAGTAAAGGTGACCTTTGGGGTTGGGGGTAATTTTTAAATTTTATTTTATAAAAGGATGGTGGATAATTATGGGAATGATTATAAAGAGATTTTAAGAAAAAAACAAAACTAAACTAAAAGTGCATTGGTGAGAAAAGGGCCACAAAGTTGTAACAAGGAATTTTTCATTTCTATCACTACTCTGTATCTGTTCATTTGGGAGGGTCAGCAACAGCTTTCCTATAAGAAACCTTAACCCATCCATCTTATGTCACTGATGTTGCCCCTTCAGACTTCTGTTTGTTCACCAGATTCAAAGAACACTGAACAGGAACGTGGTTTGAGTCCCCTTAGGATCCTCAAACTGCCATTTTGATATGGTATAAACTGAAGAGCACAACATTCTTCAGAGAAGGTTTGGAGAAATGGAAATATTGTCCTCTACAGTGTGTAGACCTAGATGCACACAAAGAACAACAGCTCCATAGTTTGACATTTACATTTTGACAATTATTATGGTCTCTATCATTTTGTGGCAATACTTTTTCACTTACCCTCATTTTTGCCAGTTTATTTGCCTCATCAAAAATCTTAATTACTGGATAAACTCGTGTATAAGCCGAGTTTTTTGGCAGATTTTTAATGCAGTTTTTGTTGTTAAATTAGGTGCCTCAACTGATATTCAGGTTGGCTTATATTCGAATATATGTGATCCTTTTTTTAGGTTGTATGTTACTGTATTTACGTGATTGCCCGAGAGCTACTTCAGTGTAGATCCTTATTCATTCCCGTTTATTGTGCTTATCTCTTTTTCTTTCTTTATAAAATTGGTCAAAGTCCTCTTATTTGAGACAAAATAACTGTTCTTGGTTTTTTAAATTTGGCACCACTGCCACTCTCCTTTCTGTTCTTATTGATAAAGAGCCAGAGCCAGGAACTGCCTTTCTCAAAGTCCGTTGCTTACCTGTAGGCGGGCTTCTAGGGTTTGAAAAGCATCAGGGAGATAAAGCTACGGCACTTCCTAGCTGGTTGCAGTCAGGTGTATCAGCACGAAGTGTTCTCTTTGTTAGAAACCTTAACGACGTGTTCACGTTCTATAGTGCTTAGATATGATATCAATGAGATTTCTTCCCTGCACCTTGAAGTACATTTCATATGTATTCCCTGCCACAACATCTTTATACCAGCATGCTGTTTCTTATCTGATAACAGAATGCTTTCTTTTCTTCATTTGTGGGAATTCAGTTTTGCCATTTCCAATTTAATTATGGACTATGTATACTGATCATATTTTTATTATGATGTAGTCAAACAACACTTTGTGTGGTTTTTTGTTGTTATTGTATATTATTATATATGGAAAGAAGAAAAACATGTGTTTTATCTATGTGTATGTTAGTCCAGGTTGACTAGACAAACAAATTCATAGACACTTAATATATGTGGAAGAGAGAACTTTATATCAAAGAGCAATGTACATGAAGAAAACATCCCAGCCCAGTCCAAATCAAGTCCTTAAGTCCTATATTACCCCATATGTCAATACTAGATGTTAACTTCCTCTTTAGACTCACACGGCCATGCAATGATGCCAATGCAGGAAGATCACAGGCTAGTGGATGGAAAGTCTTGTGGATCCAGTGGTGGTGGAAGCATCTCGGCAGTGGTAGGGGTCTCCACGTGACTCCTCCAGCTCCAGGGCTCTGGATTTATAAGCTTGGCTCCATGTGTCTTGTCAACAGGAAGACAAAACAGAGTGTGTCTGGCCTCCAGTGAGCTATTTATCTCCTTTGCATCTCCAAATAAGGTCATCAAGCTGCGACCTGATTGGAAGGCTAGAATCGACCCTTTCTCAATTTGACAAGAGATTATATAACTGCCACAATGTGTCAATTCATGAAGATAGAATTCACTAATATTTTTAACTATAATATTATGATCTATAAAACAAACAATCAAACAAACCCTTTGCTAATTGATTTGGAGCATGGATACCTTTCTGTGTTACCATTAGGAACTGCTCCATAGAGTTTTCTTGGCTTTAAACTATTTGGAAATTTTTGTAAGACCTTTCTTTCTTTGTAAGACTTTTTGAAATAACTTTCTTTTGAAGAATTACTGACTAAGTACTAATTGCCAATCATTTGGCTAGTAGCTAAAAGCAAACTGTGCTGCCCAGGGACATCTTGGTACTTCATACAAATACATAATTAAAATATACAAGAGGTGGTCAGATTAGTCAGAGCTAGAGAAAACTTCAGAAGTGAAGTAATAGATATATCTGAACCATCATAGATGGCAAATAGAGGATCATACACTATTCAGGTCCATCCAGTTTGTGAAAATGAAGTGAGACTTAAAAAATAATTAAATCCATATATTTATTTTCCACCTACTATGTGTTCCATATACTGCAGGAAATAGTAAAAGCTGAGTCATGGGCATCCTCAAAACTTTTTCTTTTACTTATGTTTCGATATATCTACGGAGATAGAAAGGCTTTTTAAATAAGGAAAACATGTTATCCAGAGAGATTCAGGCTGGCAGCTTGAGCATTTCTGTTTGCTTCAAAAAGGAAGAGTTCTTGTATTTACACCCATAAATATTTGAAGGTAAGCATTTGGGTCTATTCATCTTAGCTATTTTTTTCTGCTTACATTTCTCATTACTTGCCATAGTTAATATAGTTGTCATATAATTATTTTTTAATCTTGTTATTTGGAGTTATAATGGAATTTTTATAGTATTAATGACACATCAGATGCTTTCTCTCCATAGGACAATGTTGCTTCTTCAGGCCAGTTGCTTAAGTGTAAAGCTATCTAAAGGTTAATCTAAGTTACATCTATTACATTTCCAGTTTTCTAGATTTGTTTCCAGCATTAAGCTTTTTCCATATAAATTCAATGGCATTTGTGTCCAAGATATTTCCCTAGGCAATTGGTTTTCTATTGTGCTACTGGGTTTTGAACCAAGGGGTTGTAGTAGATTGCAGATTGAAACCAACACAAAGTCCAATCACAGTGCAGTTCTCTCACCTGTGCCCCAACCCCCTCCCCCTTCCTGTGCTCGGAGTCTCAAAACAGGCGAAAGAGTTACATAATACCTTTGCACTTTGAAAAAATTAGTGTGAAATTAACCATAACATAGTAGAAAGATGTCACAGAAAAGAAATAATGAATATCTTATTTTGACAATGATACACAAGTGAACAATAATTTTTTAATTTAATTTGGTCACTGATATACTGTAACTTGTTTGACAAAGAGCACTTATTTATGAAGACCACACAAGGAACACTCTCACTGTACTTTTTCCAAGACAGATTTGTTTGTCGTTGTGGCAGTCCAGTTCAATATTCCTCCCCTGCACCACAGTTCAAAGGCATCATTTTTCTTTTGTTTACCTATTCAATGTTCAATATGCATATGTTCAACATGCCTATGAAGTGATTGAAAATACAGTGGCTTGAGTCAGGCAGACTTTAGTACTCAGAGTAACATCTTTGTTTTCATGTAACAGATTTACCTAATGTGACAAGTCATCCTATCTCTTGAATGCTCCTCCCATGAACATTGATTTTGGATGCAAGCAAGACCGAATCCTTGATTACTTCATTTCCCCCTCTATTTATCATGATGTTCCTCTTGGTATAGTTGTGAGGATTTTGGTCTTCTTGACTCTGGGTATTCTTGATCTTCCTTTGTAAGGGCCTCAGGTCATACTCACTGTCAGCAAGCAACCCTGTGTCATCTGAATATCTCAGGATGTTAAATTTTTCTCCAATCTCAATGCCATATTCTTCTTCTACAATCCAGCTTCTCTGATTATTTGCTCAGCATACAAATTGATTAAGTATGGTGAGAGTATACCACACTGGCATGCACCTTTCCTGATTTTAAACCATGAAGTATGCTGTTCTGTTCACACAACTGCCTCCTTATCCATGTACATGTTCTACATGAGCACAGTGAAATGTTCTGGAATTGCCTTCTCATAGTTTGTTATCATCCACATAGTTAACTGCCTTGGCATAGTAAACACACACACACACACACACACACACACACACACACACACACGTAAATGTCGTTTTGGTATTCTTTACTTTCAGCCAAGTCCATCTGACATCAGCAATGATATCCCATGTTCCACATCTTCTTCTGAAGCTGGCTGACCCTCTGGCAGCCCCCTTGGCAATGCACTGCTGCAACCATTATTGGATGATCTTCAGCAAAATTTTACTTACTTTCATTTGATATTAATGGCATTATTCTAAAGTTTGCATTTTGTTGGGTCAACTTTCTTTGGAATACGTACAAATGTGCATCTCTTCCTATCAGTTGGCCAAGTAGTTGTCTTCCAAATTTCCTGGGATAGAGGAGTGAATGCTTCCAGGGCTTCATTAACCTGTTGAAACATTTCAATTTGTATTCTATCAATTCTGAGAGCCTTGTTTTTGGTGAATGCTTCAGTTTAATTAACCAAATTTGAACTTCTTCCTTCAGCACCATTGGCCCTTCTTCCATGCTACCAGAAATGGTGGATTGTCTACCAGTTCTTTTTGGTACAGTGACTCTGCATATTCTCTTGATGCTCCCTGCATCATTTAATATTTTGCTGATATATTCTTTAATACTGGAACTTGAGGCTCAATTTTTTTTCCTTGGGTTCTTTCACTTTAGGATATGTTGAATCTACTCTTTCTGTTTGATTTTCTAACTCCAGGGACGTGCACATTTCATTATAACATTTCACTTTGTCTTCTTGAGTTACCCTTTGAAATGTTCTGTTCAGCTCCTTGACTATACCATATCTTCCATTTGCCTGAGCTATTCTATGATTAAGGGTTAGTTTTAGAGTCCCCTAACATTCACTTTGATCTCCTCTTTCTTCCCTTGCATATCAATGATCGATCTTTTGCTTTCTTTAAGAATGATGCTCTTGATGTCTGCTCACAGCTTCTTAGTTATCCTGTCATTAGTGTTCAATGTAGCAAATCTATTCTCACATATTCTCCAAATTCAGGAGGGGTAGCCTCAGGTTGCTTTTTTGGCTCTCTTGGATTTAATTTTTTTTAATTACACATTACTTACACATGAGCAATTAATGGTCCATTACACAGTCAGCCCATGGCCTGGTTTTAGCTGCTGATGTAGAGCTTCTGAATTATCTCCCTTCATAGTATTCTATCTGAAGAAGTTCATGTGTATAGTCACCATTTGTGGTGTTGGAAAAAAAGTTATTTATTATAAACTTGTTTTCCTTAAAAATTTGATATTGCAATCTCCAGCTTAATTTCTATCACCAAGACTCTATTTTCCAACTATTATCACTTCCTTATTGTTTCCAAATCTTCCAATTTCATTTCCAATTCCAATAATTATCAATGCATCTTGATTTCATATTTGAACAATTTATACCAAACTAAAGATATTGGTAAAATTCTTTAATTTCCTTTTCACTAACCCTTGTAGTAGGAGCATAAATTAGAATAATAGTTATTTGCTTGGAGTTCCTTGAAGGTGGATAGATATAATCCTATCATAGGCAGTGTTACTCTGAGTAACTAGAAAAACAAATTCATAAACACACTTGTGTATAAGAAAGAGCTCTATATACAAGAGCAATTGAATATTGAGAAAATATCATGGCCCAGTCCAGATCACGTTCATAAGTCCAGTATTAATTAGCCCATATGTCCGGAACCAATCTAAAAATTCCTTTTCAAATTCACAAAACACATGCAATGATGTTGAATGCAGGAAGATCACAGGCCAGTGGGTGGGAAGTCTTATGGTTCCATTGGCGTTGTAAACATCTCAGTGCTGGCAGGGGTTTCCATGTGGCTCCTCCAGCTCAGGGGCACTCATGTAGTTCCATATGTTTTGTCAGCTGCTATGTCTCCTAGGGAGCTAGTGTGTGTGCCACCTCTAATCAGTGAACTATCTCCTTAGCACCTCCAAATGAGGTCATCAAGCTGAGATCTGATTGACATGCTAAACTCCACTGCTTCACTCTTCTCTTCTTAAATTGACAAAATAACTACCACAGACAGTATTATACTTTACAATACATCTTGAAATCTCCTTTCTGACAATGAATGCAAACAAATAGGATTTTGGAATATGCTATGAACAGATCCTTAAGAGAAAGAATTAAGCCAGAAGTATGAGACCAAGTTATGATGAATATTCATGAAATATTTTATATCATTGGTTGTGAAATTAATTTAGTTTGTTTCCACAAGATATATTTATTTGGGAATATTAGCATAAGGCTAATCCCAAATGTTCAACTTTTCCAAAATTCTGTATCACACCAACATTCCTAATATCATCCACAAGGCTACCCCTCAGTACCCTCTGTTGTGTCTCAATGCTACACAATTTATGCGAACACCTCAAGGACATGGCTCATGCCATCTGGCGGCTTATAAATCCCACACTCTTAGTTCAGATATTTGTCTGACAGAGTCTCATCATTCACACTAAATCGGTCAGTTGACTCATAAGACTGCAAACATTGTGGAATAGGTGGCTGGCCCAAGTTCCAAGAACTGAAGGTCACACAGATGCAAGTCAGATGTAGGGTCCTGGACAAGAGCCGGGGCTTTGAGACACTGCACAGTGCGGCTACAGAGAAAAACTACGTCCCAAATTAAAAGGAAAAGGTCTCACTTGCTTAGCCAAGCAAAAGGATTCACTGGGACTCACCACATGCAATGGCTTCCTGAGTCTTGGGAGGGTTCTCTTTAGCACAATAACTGGTGTCTGGTTGATCTCCATCACCATGTGACTCAGCACTGGTCTTCTGTCCATGTTTAGTCCGTAAGCAAAAAAAAACACACTAAGAAGGCTTCTTGGCCACATTCAGGGCTTTACTGGAGGTGTGATTTGTACCTTGTCAAGACAAAGGGCTAGGTGCAAGGCACACGATGACTTCTGTGCATATTCGGCAGTTCAGAACTAGTTTCAGGCAGTTTTATGACCCCATCCTCTTGCTTTTCTCAATTAAGCTGGTTTGTATATTATGGAAGCAGATTAAAACAGGAAATTAATTCTTATTTTACCACAGATATAAAAGATGTCTGTAAATCTAAAGATCAGAGAAACTAAGACTTGTGATTTTAGTCATATTCTCTAGAAAAGCTTGAATTCAAGGTATATCCCACCTTAATCCTTCCTCATTAAAAAACATAGATAATTTACTCCAGGATGGGACTATAACCACAGGAGTAGATGTGCAGATTTACAATGCATCACAAAATGTGGGCTAGAGTCAGATTAAGCAAGTAACTACGCCGGTGCCGCAAAAAAGCAATACATCACTTTTACATTCAACACTTCATGCATTGCTTTCCTGTTCATATTTCTCCTCCTTTCCTAACACTTGTTAACTTTGTCCATGGGAAAATGCTGCTTTCTTGATAGCAAATGTTTGAGAACAAAAAGTGTGCATACATTAGAGCTTTATCAACCCGTTTATTGTTTGGCTGGAAATTGAATGAAGGCATCCTGTGGGCTAAAGGAGACTAACAACATCCACAACACAAAAAGGAAGATCTTTACAGAGATGACCTGACATGCTGACTGACATGAACTCCACATAGGAATCATTATGGCACAAGTTCAGGAACTGTGCTCTGTTGTTCGCTATGAAATAGAACTGGCTTGATGACACGTCCGCCACAAAAAGCTATGGAGTAATTCTTAACAAGTTAAACTGGAGTAAAGGGAAGGGGGCTGAGGCTTTGCTTGGCATTTGCAATAACTTTAGTTAGGACTTTCAGCAATCCACAAAAGCAATCTTATGTTTCTTTTTAGTAAAGTGAACTCAGGTCAATGCAAAACAGAGACTCAAATCACAGTCAGTTTTCTAAGAGGAATACATAAAATAATTGAGAGAATGGCTATATAAATACTATTGTATTATATGTGCTATTTTTCTTTCTCGTTTTCATACACCTGCAATATTCTTTGCTCTCTCCCCTTTATTAGATCAGCATGATTATCAAAAGAGAGATCAAATTAAAGAAAAAGTGGGAAACCAATCATTCAATTCCACCATCTCCAGAGAGATAATACAAGACGAAGTTTCAAGAATTCACAGTTCTCTGGTGGATAGGGAAATTTCTCCCTACGTAAACCTTAGTATGAAACTACTAGACCATTTGGAAGTTGATTTAGAAAACGAGCCCAGCATTATTTTAGTGACCAGAGGGCATTTTTTGTTTGTGGGCATTTCTAACTTTGGTTAGAAAGATGAAAAAGGGACTTGTCATACGTATCAGCTGGTTCAAGGAGCCTTGTTGATACAGTGGTTTATCACTGACTGCTAACTCTTCAGTCTCTCCATGGGAGAAAGATGTAAAAGTCTGGTTTCATAAGATTTAGAGCTTTGGTAATCCTATGAGGTACTTCTCTTTTCTTCTATAATTTGGCTATGTGTCAGAATCGACTTTACTGCAATAAGTCTAGCTTGGTTTATAAGCTCCCTGAATGAAATAACCATTTTGTGCTATGTGCACAAAGATAAGATGTATCAAGCACACAAATACCTTTGGCAGATTTGTATTCTTAAGTACTCCTTTCCAAACATGTTAATTTTATTTTTTGAATATATATGCTAACTTGTCCTTTCCTAAAATTGAATTGTTTGTATGTTTTCTAAGACATCATTCTTGGTGTTTATAAGACATTTCAGATGTTTTCGCTTGTTTCTTTGTGTGATAGTTAAGGTTTTTTGTGCCAACCTGGCTGATGAACGAATGTGTGATTAATTGATGGGCAGTTTAATTAAAGGGCAGAGAGATAAATGGCTCGGTGAGCCTCGCCTTCATGGTTTCTCGCTCTCTCATGGTCGGACAAGTGTGCAGCTGCCTTAGCTAGTTCTCTGCCTCAGTGGGCAAGGCTCACTTCCTGTGAGACATCCCTCATAGTCACATGTACCTACTCCGATGCAGCCCTGGGTGCTGGAGCAGCCCTGTGGAGACCCCTGCCAGCACTGAGATGCTTACACACTCACTGATTCAACTTTCCTTCTCCATCGGCATCTGCCTGTGTTTTTGTGAGTTTGAGGAGGACTTTGTAGATTGGTGTTGAACATATGGGCTAATGTCGGACTTATGGGCTTGGACTGGACTGGTTGGGATCCTTTTTTAATGGACACTTGCCTTTTATATAAAACTCTCTCCCATGCATCTATGAGTTTTTGTGGATTTGTTTCTCTAATCTACCCAGACTAACTCACTTTGTTTTTATTATTCTAAAAAAATTAGAACTGATTTTGTTACTCCAGAAACACAGAAAATATAACACAGATAAAGCAATTAAGGTATTCCACCAAATTTGTTGTTTAAAAAGGAATTTCTAGAAATATCTCTTGAAGTCCTTTTTAACAAATGAGTTTTTCAAATTAGATGACATCATTTGCATTTGTTCATGAAGTTGATGTCTAATTGACACTTTCTAGAACCAGCTTTGCCTGGCTATCTGCTTTCATTATAGTATCTCTCAAGAGTCAAGGTTTTCTTTTCCCTTTTTTCTCTGTAAGAAAATATTTGCACTTAAAATAAATATACTGACCAGGGAGCCTCAAACCAATTAACTGTATTACTTAAGGGAATCCAGCTTAGTTTTCACAGCTAAAACAACAATGGGAATGGAATTTAGATAAAATGGAACATAAATGGATAGATTATATGACTTACACAACTTTATTAATTCTTTTTCATGATTTCTTATGAGAACAGAGCACAACAGGAATGTATTTAATTAGAATAAAAAGGTAGTATAACACAGTGGGTTACATATGCATTAACTGAATCAGATATTACTAGAAGTGCTAACTAAACTTATTTTAATGCTAAGAATTTAGTTTTGTGTCAAAATGTGGTCAATATACAGTACGCATTGTAGACACTGCAGACTTGACACTCCTTCAGTGATGAAATAAAACAGTTTCTGGATGTGTTGCAACATGCCTGAAGAATAGGCGAGAATCAAGCTTAAATTTCCATCTTAATTACTAAGATTGACTATGTACAGCCTAAGTTTACAAGTCAATTGACGCACTATCAATTTATTATACCCACTTCAGTATTAATTCTTTTTAGAATTCTGAAATCACAGATTTATAATCTTACATGCACCTACGTGTGTGTGTGTGTGTGTGTTTTAACCTGTGGTATTGAAATGTGAAAGAATGATTCTTTTGACATTTAAATGAGTACTGCAAGAGATATTTTACTTTATTAATGCTTCAGACTTATTTGAGATGTTCTTATAAATTGTGTGGAACTTTTGTGACTACCCACTATGTCAGATACAAAGTAGGCAGAACAAACTCAAAATTCTTTCTCTTCACTTGCAATGGAATACATTTTTGGAGACACAATCAATACTGTATATTCTAGTTAAATGCTAATTTAAGGTTGTTCTTTTTATCCTTGGAAAATAATTCTAAATGAAAGAAATAATATTTTGAACATTCCTGGTCTTTCTCTCTTATATGCAATTTACAAAACGTGAAGACTATACTTACAAGCTAATGCTCTTTTTCTTTCTTTTTTTAAAGTCATTAATTGAAAGTCACACCGTTTACTAAGACCACAACAAAACTGAGCCTCTTTCAGAGCTGTCTGTAAAACAGATGTTTCCTTATTAAATCTCTTTAACTTTCTAAGATTTTTTTCCCAATTAATTGAGTCTAAGACATCTAATTTTAGACCAGAAGTATTGATTCTGTCCACTTGGATGATTCTGTCTGGGGACGTGTTAAAAGCAAAAGGTTGCATCAGGGTACTGCTTGTGCTGAGTGAAAACACCTTTACATGGAGTTTAAAATTGGCTTTAATTTTGCACACTTTAAAGGATTTATATAATGGACATACTGGATACACATGTAATCAATAACATTTTGTCACTAGCAGAATACAAGACTTAAAAGGTAAGACTCATCTTTTTAATGGTAGGCATTGCTATTTTAATACAGTTGTGTACTATGAGAGGTGATATTACTATTGTTTTATGATGTACTGGGTATATCATATTTATTATGCAATAGTAAAGCAGTGGTGCTTAAAATTCCTTGCAAAGTCTAATTGAATGCTTTCCCTTTAATTAAGCACAATTGATTCTAATCCATGACAAATATTTTTATACTTAAAGAAAAGATATGACTGATGACTGTACAGCACAAGAAAATCACTTGAGGAAGGAAAATCCTGAAACCATTTGGCAGTGCTTATAATACCTACCTTTGCGATTCCTCTTTGTAGGCAACTCTCTTTTAAACTGCTCCTAAGCTTGTTGTTCTTAGGAGCCGTCAATCAGCTCTGACCCATAGTGACCCAATCAATTCTGACCCAGAGCGACCCAGTGCACAGCAAGAGGAACTACTGCAGGGTGTGTCAATCTGTCTCATCTAGGACAGTCCTTTTTTGGCTGCCTCTCTACTTTACCAAGAACGATTCCCTTCTTCAGGCAGTGGTCTCTCCTGACAATATAGCTAAAGTACGTAAGATGAAGTCATGCCATCGTGGCCTTTAAGGAACATTCTGGTCTTTCTTCCAAGACAGATTGTCTTACCTTTCTGTAGTCTATGGTATTTTCAATATTCATGTCCAGCACCACAATTCAAATGTAATGATGAAGCTAGAGATAGCCTAATCCTTAGAATGTGGTTGGTTTATGAAAGTGTCTATGCAAGGCTTATTGTTATGTTTGATAAAGGCATTCAATTACATTTGGGCTTAGTATCTAGTTGACGGTTGTGAGGCTGTGCCTCTTGAATACTTGATTTTGACAGATTGAATGCCACATCCCAAGAGAGAACTACTGTGATCTATCAGACCATGACAATTCCTTTCAACAGTTAGTCAAACTTTGTGCCTTCCACAGGACCAGCCAGAGTTGTCAGAGAATCATGCTTAAGGAGCTGTCATCTGCTTTCCCAGTAACACTAGAGAGACGGGAATAACACCTCTGACAGTGTACAGACCTCGATGGAGTGTGTATAGAAGAACAATAGCTTCATAGTTTGATATTTTTTTTGATAAAGGTTTTTTATGTAGTTATAGCTATTTTTTTATTCACCCGGTTTTGCCTTTCCTTGTACATGTGTGTGGATTTCTCAGTTCCCCATAAACATTGTTCATAGAAGTTTGTTAATTTCTGAAACAAACTCCCTCTCAGGCTTTTCCTACCATTTTGGGGCCTATTGAAAGCTTTCATTGGATTCTTCAACTCCAGGCTATTATAGGCAGTTACAGCCTTATGTCTTTCACCCAATATGGAAACTTAGAGACAGGCCGACTTGAGAATATCTTGCTCAGAACAATAAGCAACTCCTGAACACTTTAGAATAGACATGCACAATAATTTGTGACAGTGTGTGCTCCTCTTAGACCCAGCGGACGGCTGCTCCTTTATAATAGTTGCTGCGAACTGGAGTGTGTGCAGAGTAGTCGAAAACCATAGCTTCCCTCCCTTGTAGATGGCACGTTGTTCTTGACTCAGTGTCCCTTTGACTGGACTGCTGTCCAGAGTTCTCACAATATTGGTTTCATGAGTTTTTGTTTGTTTTCGTTGGAAAGGGAGAGTGACTGAGGGTGTGGAGAGAGGCAGAGGAGTCCTAGGGGGCTGCTCAATGCCATCTTTACTCCCCAATCAGCTTTTTAAAACTTCAAAATACTCCTGAGCTCTGGTGGTGTAGTGATTAGGCGTTGGGCAGTGATCCACATGATAAGCAGTTCAAAATCAACTGCCTGTCCAGGGGAAAAAGATGAGGCTTCTTCTTCCTGGAACAGGGAGTCTCAGAAACTCGAACAGGGCCACTGTAAGTAGGCATCGACTTGTCTGGAGTCAAGGGCATTGATCGTGTGAGTTTCCAATGTAGGGGAGCAGAAAACTCCCCTGCGCCCTCCCTCCAGAGGACAGGCTGATGATTTCAAACTGCAGACCTTGAGAATCGCATCCCAAAATACTACACTAAACTGCAGGGGGAAAAAAGGAATGCCAAAATTAAAAGTAGGAATTGCTGGTAATTCAAAAAGTATTACTGCAAGGGTTTCACTGAGCTAGTTCAAACAAAACATGTTTAAATGTATTTATGCCATCAGTGGATGGCTATAGACAAGTTCTCTCAGTAATAATTTTGATATCAGGGCTCATAGCAAAACAACAGAAATCCAGTGGGCCTCTTTCCAAATCATTGAGGCTTAGGAAAATGTTTATAGAAATACTGCCCCCCACCCCCATGTCAATAGTTCTTTGATGGATGAAGTGTTCAAATGAAGATTGGAAAGACCTAAAAAATGAGCCAAGTGAAGAAAGATGGTCAACTTGGATGAATGAAAAAACCATGGATGAACTCCAGAAAGGAATGCCTGAAGACTGCTCAAAGAAAAAAGACTATCCTTGTGACAGCCGGTAGCTACTGAGTGTGGGACCGCACAGTTCAGCATTTTCTATTGTAAGCAGTCAACACTCCCTTTAAAAATGTTTAACTCTGGATGAAGATAGGTCAAGATGCCATAGCTATGCATTTTGATATTTTAAACTATAATTTCTAGTAGTAATACTTTTTGACTTACTGACCTAAGTATTTACTGCTTTCTCTAGCAAGAGAATCAGGCACCATCCCTTGCATGGGTAGAGACTCAAACGAAGACAAGGGACTGTAAAAATTTTGCAGTGGAAAAACTAGAAAGCTTCAGTTATTCCCTGATTGCTGGTTATTGACATGGGGAAGCTTGAAAGAAACTAGAAGAGGTTCCAGCTCTGTGATGAACTAGGGGAGCATATTCAAATTTCTCTGATTCCTCCTATCGTGGAAATGCAATGGAATCTATTCAGTTTCAAAGAGACCCTATAGAGCAGAGTGGATTCAATCCATATGGCTTCCAAGAAGCGCCATCTTTATTAGAACAGCCAGCCTTGCTGAAGGCAAAAATGGGTGAATAAGCAAATGTGAAGAAAGCTGATGGTGGCCTAGCTGGTAGAAAATATAGTGTCTGTGGTCTTAAAGGCTTGAAGTTAAACAAGCGGCCATCTAGTAGGGAAGCAACAAAGCCCACATGGAAGAAGAACACCAGCCTGTGTGATCACGAGGTGTTGGCAGGACAGATATCAGGCATCAAAAGACCCCAAAGAAGCAAATGAGGTGGGTCAGAATGGAGATCCAAAGCCCATCTGTAGACAATTAGATATTCCCTCACAGAAGGGTCACAAGAAGGGGCAGGCCAGCCAGGGTGCAGTATAACACCAATGAAACATACAACATCCCTCTAGGTCTTTAATGCTTGCTCAACACCCCCCATCCCACCCCAGGCACTATCATGATCCCAGTTCTACCTTAAAAATCTGGCTAAACAAGAGTATGTACACTGGTACAGATAAGTAGGTACACTGGTACATATACATGGAATCCAGGACAGATATACCTCTCAGGAGCAGTAATGGGAGTATAGCTACCATAAGGGTAGGGGGAAGGTGAAGCTGATACCAAGGGCTAAAGTAGAAAGAAAGTGTTTTGAAAATGATGATGGCAACACATGTACAAATGTGCTTGATACAATTGATGTATGGATTGTTATAAGAGCTGTAGAAGCCCCCAATAAAATAATTTATAAAATAAAAAAATAATAAAAAAGAACAACCAGTCTCCATTTTCCTCCCTTAAAGCAGCTGATATGTTTGAACCACTGACTGAGTTATTAGCAGCCCAACACGTAACTCTCTGTGTCACCAAAGTTTCTACTAAACTGGAAAGAAAGTGGTAAAAATAAGGACATTTTTCTGGGGTAATATTTATAGATTCTATAATTGGCTTACTGAGTTGGTTATTGTGGAGAGTGCAGGTCTGACTTCTATTTATTTTTACTCAGTCTAGGCATTAAAAGTTTGTATAGTCAGTCCTTCAGAATTACACCTTTCAAATAATCCAATCATTTCATTTTCTCTGACATGTAGCCCTTCTGAGAAACACAATCCATTTTACTTGTAAAATAGTTGCAGTTGCTTACAGTCTAATCTTCAAACAAGGAGATGAAGTTGTTTCTCCTACATATGAAGATATATTATGATCTTGACAGACATAGGACATCTTTTACTAAAAAGACGACCCAACAATAGTCAATTATCAAGAGTCAAAGCCAAAGGGAACAAGAGTGTTACAAGGCAGGGTATTTCCATGTAAGATGCTTGGATTCCATCGACTACTACTTAGATGAAAGGGCAGCACTCCTGTCAGGTAGGACTGGGCAAGAAAGGCAAACCCCCCTCTCACTCTGGCGTGAAGACTCTTTGAGAGCTAATGGTAGCTGCAGACCTTTTTATTAGCATAGTCACATTCATTTTTGGATTTTAGAAAATATTTTTTGATTGCTCTACATTTTAGGGCATAAATGTGTTTTGTTTTTAACAATAAGAAGTTGCAACAAACTTTGGTAACTTAAAATGAATATTGCAATGTAAGTCCATGAACATGCTTAACTGAATTTCTTAAGGGAATATTTGTAGGAAACAAAAAAATATTGCCTTTGGCATTGTATCTATTTTGTATTTCCTTCAAAATGAAAGCAAACTTTTTCATGTCTTTTAAATTGTAATCTGGGGGGAAGCTGGTTACCAGAACACCAAGGACCCTTACAAGAAAAGCTGAGTAAATAACATATGTAATCACTTTGAATGGAAATACTGGTAATTAACATGTAAATCACTCTATTGTTATAAGTTCATACCTGCAGCTGTATGTAGGATCCCTTTCTTACAGAATAATTTAATTCCTAACCAGACTTGACTCCCCAGTTCACCTCCAAGGAAGATGCCCACTTATAAATCCTATGTTAATGTAGAATTTATTTCCCAGTATCAAAGAAAAATACAATTCTAGAATAATATTTTACCCGAAGTTTCTATAGTCTTGACATTTTTTGTAGATGGAAAGGAAATAAGATTAAAGTCTCTTCTCAAAGTATTGAACTCTGCTCTCAGGTCACAGATGTTTTCCTTAAAGATCTGAAAACACAGAGTTACTGTCATGGATAACATAAGAGAAGGGAGAACTATAAATCAAACATGCTAGCCCTTTGATCTATAGCAGCACTTTTCTGGATCTCATTTTCTTAAAAAAAATATTTCTTTAGGAAACATTTGCCATGTGAAATGTGGTTATTTCACACATTCAAGACTGTGTCCAATTGACCCATTCTCAATAAACTGATGTCGACTGTATGTTAATGTCAGCAACAATAACAAAAATGCTGAAATATATATAGACTATAGTGTACCAGCACTATGAAAATAATGTGGTACTTCTTTCATGTGTTTGTTAGCATACCTACTTACATGCTTGCTTGCTCCTTCTGTCAATTTAATTTTATCCATTTTCATTTTGACACATAAAAGTAAAAACTTCTCAGAAACATTTCTTACTGATAGCCAATTCCTCACATCCAAGCTATTAATAATTTATTCCCTTCCATAGTTTATAACCAGAACACTTATTGCATTTTCATTATAGAATAAATTACAAATAAAATAGAAAATTCACATAATTCCATGTCCTAGATAACCCCTTCTCAATTTAATAATCATAGCATATAGGACGTTAAAAGTCTCAAAAAATTGGAAATGATATAAAACAAAAAATTAGAAATAATTATTTCAGTTACTCATTATTAAATAAAGTTTTAATGATTCTTTTGGGGTTAGAAAATGTTATTACATATGGACTAGAAGATTTTAAAAATGTACAAATATGCTTGACACAATGGATGTATGTATGGATTGGGATAAGAGTTGTATGCGCCTCCAATAAAATGATTTAAATATATATGGGGAAATTCCATTACTTTTAACTCCATTTTCTCAAAACTTTTGAAACCCTCTTATATGTGTAGCCACATATATGCATTATTTTAAAATCCTTATATTATCTTACCTCTTCAAATCCGCAATAGATATCTATTTAATTATATAAAGTCTGTATTATTGTGTTATCATCACAGGATATTGTTTAGCTGAAAATGTCCTTATTATCGGTCACTTTGCTTCCAGTTTTATTATCACACAACTGCTGCTGTAATAGTCATGAGTGTGCATGTTGTTGTTTTATTAATCTTGTTGCTGTTAGCACCATCTCGTCCCGCACCACCCTCACAATTGTTCCTGGGCTTGGGCCCATTGGTGAAGACACTGTGTGAATCCATGGACTTTACCACGCTACTTTACCAAGCTTTATGACCTCCTCCCGGATCTGGTCTTTCTTGACCACAGGTTAACATGTGTGAGATCAATTCTCTCCATCCTTAACTCTAAGGAGGACTCTAGTCAGACTTCCACCAAGACAGATTTGGTTATCCTTCTGGCATCCATGGTACTTTCAATAACCTTCACCAGCTCCAATATTCAAATGTACTGATTCTTCTTCAGTCTTCCTTATTCACATCCAACTTTCAGACATAAGAGGTTATTGAAAGTACTTGGCTTGGGTCAGGCTGCCTTAGCCCTTAAAGTAACATCCTTGCATTTCAATACTCTCAAGAGGGCAGTAGAAGTAATGCCCCAGGGGGACGATCAATACGGTTCTCTAACATAAAATGATAACGATATCTCTAAGGTGAACCCTTATAAACCATAGGTGCATGAATGGATTTTGGGCTTCTAGCCCCAATTCAAGAACAATAATTGTAGTCCTAATCCAAGTACAATTAGTTCTTAAGACATGGCCCTTCTTGATGCCTACCCTCATGAAGAGAGATCACTGAAGGTACGGGTGCTATAGCAGAGTGTGTTAAAGAAACTATATGATGGCCAGCTGTGAGAAAGAAATGCGTCTGGCATTTTAAAGGCTTGTTTTCAAACAAGCAGTGGGGCATCAACTAAATCCACATGGAAGAACACACCAGCCTGCATCGCCAAGGATTGTAAACAACATAATCCAAATCTAAAGGAGGGAATGGCATCAGAGCTTAATTGTGAATACCTGACAGAGGAACTCCATAGTCCATCTCGGGGTCCACACATGAATTAAAGTTCAAATGAATCCCCTCTGACCATAGAAGGATGTGAACGAGCCCTGTTATTAAAGCGATTATTGTAAATTTATTGTGGCAGACATAGTTAGATCAAAATGTAGTATCATTTGATCTCCCTTTTGACCTATTTTAAAATTGTTTCAGTTAAAAAAAAAAAAAAGTGAAGAACTACATGTGGCTTCAATGAAGGCCCTGGTGAATCCACCCTGAACATGTACATGAAAAGCCTGGCTATTATGCAGACTGCACTGAAAATAGATTGCTTCAGATGCATTTAGTTTAAAATTTATCACCCTGTCATTGGCTCTCCCCTATGATCCATTTAAATATGTTCTAGTTTTTAATACTTTCTGCTTTCTTTTCAATTGAGAGAATTTTTATCTGTTTTACTTTGTTATTGTCATTAGATTTATGTTTTTTTCTTTTAGTTTTTCTTTTTTTTAACAGTTTCATTGGCACTTCATCCACAGATAATATAATTCAGTGGTTCAGTCATATCAAGATGAGTTGTACAGTCTTTACCACAATCAATTTTAGAACATTATCTTCTTCCTGTACTCATTGTGATTCATGTATTTTTTTCAATATTGGAAAGACTATACAAAGCAAAACATTCTCCAATTCAACAACTTGTACATGTATAATTCAGTGCCATTGATTATACCCTTCATGTTGTACAATCATTAGTGTTATCCCTCTCCAAATTGTGCCACCACCATTAAAATGAACTAAATGCCCCCTAAGAAAATCACTTCCTTCTTCACGAATGGTAACCTTTGGTCAAGTTGGATTTCTTTTTTTCTTTTGGTAATTTTCTTTATATAATATTCACATATCATACACTTCACTACTTAACTCAGTTTTAAAAAGAGTTGTATATACATCATCCCAATAAATTCTAGTGCTCCTTCCCCCTCCCCCATTTATAGATTCCTCCTCAATTACCCCCCATTCTCCTCCCCTCTAATGTTCTGTACGTGTAATCCAAGATATGTAAATCTATCGAGACAGTAGCTTAATCAATATTTTACTAACTGACCTCTATAAACACATCAAGCTTATTGCCAATGAGTCAATTCTGACATAACTACCCTATCTAGAGATTACTAGACCGTATCTTCTGGGAGTTGACAACATCAATCATCTTTCTCCTTGAATGCTAGCTTTGCAGTGAGAAGCCCAACACCTTACACACCTGAGCGTTTTTATACTCCAACTAATATGTAGATATAGATATATTTGATCTTTCCCTTCATCTGCAACAGTACAAGATTTTATCACCATTAGACTTTAAACATATTTCCCTGATCATTCAAAGTGGGAGCTTTGACTCTTTTTCCCCTCAAGTATTATTGAAAGTATCTTGAGCTGCTGCTTAAAGTATAAGTTGACATTCATGTCGTTCTGCTATTGGCAGCTCAGATAATCATAGCTAATGTTTATATACCAATCGCAATTATATCACAATAATGCCACTCATACATTTAATTCTCAAAGTAAATTTATGCATATTTACCCTTATATTTCTTATTTAACAGAGGGAGAAGGAAGGCACAAAATATTCATACAAGTTATCTAGGATCAAATGCTTGTTTTCTTGAATCAAAATACAAATTATGACTGTCTCTTTCCAGCGGCCAAGCTCCTATCCATTGATCTCTGTGTTTTCTACTAATGGGAAAACGTGGTGCGAACTGGTGCTTTAAATGTCCGCTAGGCTTTGAGTCCTGAGATCTTTCATATGTTCTAAAGCAATAAATAATAAATGAAATTATGTGTAATAAACATTCCTGATAACCCAATAAATGTCACATAGCCTTTTATTACTATGATGAAAAAGAATGAAATCTTTGCAGTTTGTCTTGTGATATTCCAGAGTAAAGATACGTTTGTTGAAAGAGACATTACAAATTTTAGAATCAGAATGCAGGCATTGGAATAAGAATATAGAAACGAATAACTCTTTGAGATAGTTAATGTTTATTGTGCCAACCTGGTTAGTTGGAGGGTGGAGCGATAAATGGCTCTGTGAGCCTGAACTTTCTAGTTCTCGGGTCTCTTGCTTTGTGATGGTCAGACCAGGGTGCAGCTGCCTTAGCCAGTTCCCTGCTTCAGCTTGCAAGGCTCACTTCCTGCAAGACATCCCTGAGGAGAAGCTGCATGCCCCTACCCCAATGCAGGCCTAGGTGCTGGAGCAGTCTTGTGGAGACTCTGCCAGCACTGAGATTCTTACATGTTCACTGATGCGGCTTTCCTCGTGCCGTCGGCATCATAGTGTGTGTTTTTTGAGATGGAGGAGGACTTTGTGGATTGGTGTGATACATATGGGTTAATGATGGACTTGTGGGCTTGGGCAGCACTTGGTTGGGATGTTTTCATGATGTGCACTTAACCTTTATATAAAACTCTGTCTTATACATGAGTTTCTGTGGATTTGTTTCTCTGAAGTACTCAGACTAACACCCTCTTAAAATAGTATAACTTGGATTTGAAGGTGAATATGTACTAAGGAAACAAGGGACTAACCAATATGACATGATCCTGAAACTTTAGAGACATATTAACCAACTGCGAGAAATCCTTAATAGTGTACAGCACAACCACAAGAAATTTTTGTAGAATGGAGACATATCCATTTTTAAGTCTTCATATATGATGCCTCATTAAACTTACTGTATGTCATTCATTTCAACAAAATCCATCAATTTAGCTACACCCCGGATGAAATTTCCTTTCACTTGTATCAAGGCTGTAACCAGATTAAGGGGGTAGCACTCCACCTTATTCTTTCCACAATTGACAGATGATCTCATCATGGAGTTGATTTCATTACATTAGATCACACCATGGGACCATTCTGTTTCAACCAAGTTGACATAAAACCCACCTTTCCTACCTCCAATTCCAATGCATAATGCTAGAATGTAGTCTTTCCTTCTACTTTCTGTTAGGGAAAACTTGGATCACATTATCCAGTACATATATTTATTAATTTCCTCAGCTCCAGAACATACAAAGTGTCTTATGATTACTTATATAGGCCACTGAGAAAATAAAATTGCTACCAAGTAAAGTTTGATATTTGACTAGAATTGCTTTGAATTTAGTTTGAAGGTGAATTTCAAGGGTTGCACTTTTGAAGTACCTGTGTTAGTTCTACCCTATGATACCTGAAATTACATTCATTTAATTTTTCTTTAGTTATATATTTTCCCTATCCTTATTGAGTTTATTTACATTTAGAGTAGGAGAAATATTAGGAGTTTTTCAAAAATCAAGATTGTACTAAAGACTGAGATGAGCCAGTCAGGGTGCAGTGTACCAATGATGAAACATACATTTTTCCTCTAGTTCTTGAATGCTTCCTCCTCCCCACTATCATGATTCCAATTTTACCTTACAAATCCAGCTGGACCGGAGGATGTACACTGGTACAGATAGGAACTGGAAACACAGGGAATCCAGGACAGATGAACCCCTCAGGACCAGTGGTGAGAGTGGTGATACCGGGAGGGTGGAGGGAAGGCAAGGGAGAAAGGGGGACCCAATTACAAGGATCTACATATAACCTCATCCCTGGGGGATGGACAACAGAGAAGTGGGCAAAGGGAGATGTCGGATGGTGTAAGATCTGACAAAATAATAATAATTTATAAATTATCAAGGGTTCATGGGGGAGGGGGCAGTGGGGAGGGAAGGGAAAAAATGAGGAGCTGATACCAAGGGCTCAAGTAGAAAGCAAATGTTTTGAGAATGATGATGGCAACAAATGTACAAATGTGCTTGACACAATGGATGGATGTATTGATTGTGATAAGAGTTGTATGAGCCCCCAATAAAAAATGATTTTAAAAAAGAGAGAATGTGTATCTTTTCTCTACAATCCCTCTATTTTTTCCAAAACATTCTCACCTTTGTACTGTAGCTAACCAATCCCATTATTCTTTGATTTTATCTCTCTGTTACTTTTTGTTCAAAAGAGCAGAAAGGCATATATTATTTGTTGGTGGTGGTGCTCGTAGTTATGTTTGGACTTACAGGGACCCTACATACAACAGAAGAAAACACCATCCGGTCCTGTGTCATCCTCACAATTGTTTTCAGCTTTGAGAACAGTATTTTAACTCCTGTGTCAGTCTATGTTGCGGAGGGTCATCCTCTCTTTCACTGCCCCTCCACTTTATCAAGCAGGATGTCCTGCTTCAGGGACTAATCTCTCTTGATAACATGTCCAGATACACAAGACAGTCTCAGCATCCTGGTCTCCGAAGAGCATTCCCACTGTAATTCCTCCAAGACCGATCTGTTTGTTCTTTTTGCAGTTGTGGTAGTTACATAATCTGGTGTCAATTTGAGAAGATTACGAGTGAAGGGGTAGAGTCTGGCCTGTCAATCAAGATATAACCAATGAGACCTCTGTGTGGGAAATCTGTTTTTTTCTCCTCGGGGGCGGGAGAGACACTCTCTGCTCACTCCCTGTGAGACATTCCTCTGGATAAGACACATGAAGCAAGGCTGATGGAGCCAGACCTCTGGAGACAGAGAAGCCACATGGAAAGCCCTGCCAGCGCTGAGCTGCTTACAGCACCACCAGATCTGTAAGACTTCCAACCCACTGGCCTAAGATCTTCCTGCATTCAGCATCAATTGCATGTGCTTCGTGAGTCTGAAGAGGACTTTATAGATTAGTATCAGACATATGGGCTAATAACAGACTTATGGACTTGATCTGGACAGGGCTGGGATGTTTTCTCAATGTTCAATTGATCTTGTATATAAACCTCTTTCTTACACATATATGAGTGCCTCTATGAATTTGTTTCTCTAGTCTACCCAGACTAACAGTAGTCAATGATACTTCCAAAATTTATAGCCAGCACCATAGTTCAAATGCACTTTTTTTTCAGTCTTCTATTCAATGTCCAATTTTCACAAACATAGGATGCAACGGAGAATGCCATGCTTTGGGTCAAGTGCATGTTAGACCACAAAATGACATCCTTGGTCTTCAGTACTCTAAAGGGGTCTTTTGCAGCAGATTTACCTAATACAAAATGTCCTTTAATCTCTTGACTGCTGTTTCCATGAGCATTGATTATGGATACAAGCAAGACAAAATCCTAGACAACTTCAGTCTTTTCTCTATCTATTGTCCCAGTTGTGAGGATATTGGGTTTCTTTACAGCGAGTTGTAATCCATAGTGAAAGCTGCAATCCTTGATCTTGAGCAGCAGGCATTCAAGTCCTCCTCACTTCCAGCAAGCAAGATTACTTCATGTGCATACCACAAGTTGTTTACACGTTTCTTTCCTCTACTCCTGATGCCACATCCTTTTTATATAATCTAGTTTCTCGGAATACTTGTTTAGCAGACAGATGGAGTAAGTATGGTAAAAGGATATGACTTTTTCTGATTTTAAATCATGCAGTATTCCTTTGCCCTGCTCAAACAATTGCCTCTGGATCCATTGATAAGTTCCAGAAACTTATATAATTATAGTTATATCTCATTCTTTTTTATGAACTTTTTATACTTTAGTTTATTTGCTTAGCAATATAAAAATAAAATCTGTTTATATGAGTTCTTTGAAATCTGTCTCATTTTTTATAGCTGCCTTGTTTATTTTCTAGATACAGGCATTTAAGTGGCTTCTAATATTTCATAATTATCACCAAGGCTGTAATAAAAAGTCTCTTGCATATGCATTTTTATAATGTCACTGGTATAGTGATAGAGTGCATTTCCAGAAATGAGGATGTAGGGAGTCAAAAGACGAGCATCTTTCTTTTTCACCTTATCTTTTATCTTTTGAGGTAGCGCTCTCTCGCTCTCTCTCTCACTGTCTCTCTCTCTCTCCTTTCTCTCTATTATTCTCTCTCTCTCTCCAACAGAAGTGGAGTCAAATTCTCTTCTACTGAATCTCAGCAGAACCAGCCAGATAATAAGAATATAACATATATTTGCTAAGCGAATAAATAAAATTCTATCAGTTACAGAATATTATTAAGAAAACCATCTAACCAAGTATTCCAGAAAAGATAACTAGAATTTTATGAGGAGCTCCTAAGGGAGAAGTATGATATAAGAATCACAGGAAAAGGCCAAAGGAAACAAACAAACATGTGGAGACTGAGTTCAGCTATTACTGCAAGAGAATCTGCAAACAACACCTGCACTGAAACCAGAAGCAAGAGACAGAGATGTCACACTTTTTGTGCTACTGGTACCCAGGAGTGCAACATCAGTAACAGCTCAGCTGATGCAAACCCGCCACCAAAATCACTTTCTGAACTTCAATCTTTGTAGAAATTGTAATCAAGCATGAGAGGGGATTTACTAATCCAGTTTATGTAAATATCTGCTACTTAAATTGACTAGAAAAAAAGGAAAGTCTGTAGAACAATTTTAATGAATTTTGTACCTTTCTTCCTAAGAAAAATAATTAAAGTGGCATGAAAATAAGTCTTCAAAGTAAGAAAATCTATTACCTCTTCATCAAGGAAAAAAAAATCAACAGAATTGTGACGCTAACATGGACTCTCATGACAGCAGTCTGTGAATTTTACACGTCTGTATCAGTTTAAAGCAAAATACGTATTACAGATTTTCTCCGTTCATCACTTTTCATTGCCTCGTTAGATTCAGCAAAATGTGAATAATGCATTATTAGTGCGATTCGCTCCTCCTGTGAGGAGTACCCACACAGGGAAGCTGATGCCTGTGATGACAACGACATAAGTCTGAGTATTTCCCAGCCCTGCAGCTGTTCCTTGTCTTCTAATAATCAGATTTTCTTTTCTTTTTGAAGGCTCACATATGAATATATATGTTATGGAACCATAGCTGCTTACTTTTCTTTTTTGTTTGTTTTTTAGAATAATTTTGTTGGGGGCTCGTACAATTCTTATCACAATCCATACATCCATCCATTGTGTCAAGCACATATGTACAATTGTTGCCATCATCATT
>NW_022103968.1:44300637-44302156 GCF_000313985.2 Echinops telfairi
CTTCAAGCCTTTAAGACCCCAGATGCTATATCTTTTGATAGCCAGGCACCATCAGCTTTCTTCACCACATTTGCTTATGCACACATTTGTCTTCAACGATTGTGTCAGGAAGGTGTGTATCATGGAATGCCAGTTTAATAGAACAATGTGTTCTTGCCTTGAGTAAGTACTTGAGTGGAGGCCCAATGTCCATCTGCTGCCTTGATATTAAACCTATAAATATAGGCACGTAAATCTATTTCCCCACCCTCCTATATAAATATATTTACATTTGTATATGCCAGTATTTAGACTTCTATGAATACCCTTTGTCACCTAGTTCTTTCCTCTATTTCCTTTTATTTTCCTCTTGTCCCACGATCATGCTCAGCCTTCATTTGGGTTTCAGCCATTTCTCTTGGTCACATTGCCCTTGCTGAATCCCTACCAGGCCTCTCACACCCTCCTTGCCACTGATTTTTGATCACTTGTTGCTCCCCTGTCCTTGGGTTGGTCAGCACCACCTCATTACCCCAACTTCCCCCTCTCCCGTGTACCCCCAGAACCATTGGTCCCGTTGTTTTCTCCTCCAGACTATTCATCCAGCCTATCTTATCTAGATAGATCTGTAGAGATAATAACATGCACCAAAAATGAAGCCATAGCAAGATAGGCGATGAATGAGAACACAGCGATGACAACAAAAAAGAAAATCAATGACCCAACGAAGAATAAATTCATGAAAAGAAAAAAATATTTAAAGAATAAAGAAAAATGTGTAAATAAATCAAGGTCTGATTTTTTATCTCTAGGCGTGTCCTTCAGTCAGGTCTGATGGTGTGCCACTCTCTGGCCCCAGAGTCTGTCCTTTGTACTCCCCCGGGGGCTCCCTGCTCTGCTCCCATGGTTGCTCTGCCGCACATCTTTAGTTGTTTGACTCGATGTCACGGGTCGGCCCAGGCCAATCCAGACACTGAGTCTCCAGTGTTGTCCCCCTTAGGGCCCTGGGCCAACAAGGGATGAGTTGTCTCATAGAGGGATCAGCCATATGGTCCACTCTGTGCATTGGCTGTTCAAAGCGGGGATGTTCTCCAAGCCTGGTTGGCCAGGTTGTGCTCCACTCTCTCTTCCTCCCATTTCATTTGCTCCCATGTGCTCTGATCAAAATGCCCCTCTCCTCTAGCTGCAGCTTCAGTGCTGTCCTCTCAAGTAAATTCTTCTGGGGGGAGGGGTAGTTGTCCACATAGCTCATATGAGGGCCAAACCGTCAGGCCCCTCCACAGGCTCCCCACTCCTTGCTGGCACACTGCATTCATCTGGCACTGGCTTTAAGTCTGGTCCCTCTTTCCCTGTGGAGACACAAACAATACCCTCCCCTTGGGTGGATTAGTGCCCTATTCCCCTGCCACACATCCTTTTTCTTTTTTATTTCCCTCCTCCCCCTCCCCCCACCCCTTTTCTAGTTGGCTACCATATGTACCCCTGGATTTGGTGTGGCCCCTGGACCTCACTCCTGGAGTGTTTGTATACAGTAACTTTT
>NW_022103968.1:44303260-44317291 GCF_000313985.2 Echinops telfairi
TATATATATAAACTTTGTCATCTTCTAATAATGGGTAACTTACAAAAATTTGTTACTATACCTGATAGCAAGAACTATGACAGTCAAACTGTTGGTGAAAATTACTTAAGAATATCTCTACCAGTTTTCCTTATACCTACTTTTAATTCATTGAATATTTGATTATCTGACTAAATAGTTATTTGCATTTGTAACAAAAGTAAAGAAACCTCTGATTAGATTGCACATTATTGCATGGATGTCTACTAGTAATGAACAATGAGGTGAGAGGCTAATTAATGCAGACTGTGATGGTTAAGGTTCTGTGTCAACTTGACTAGGTCCTAATTCTCAGTGGTTTGGCAGTTATGTAATGATGTAATTTAGCATTTTGTAATCATATAAGTTGGCAATTATGTAATGATTATCCTCCACTTTGTCCTCTGATGTGGTCATCTTCTATTTTCATGTATTTCTGGTTTCTTTTGTTTTGTTTTGTTTTAATGACTTGGTCTTGCAACCAAACCATCTTGTTAAATGAGGAGTTGGTGTAATTAGCTCAGAAAATAAAATCACCTTTAAGTGAAAAAGTACAATTTTCAGAGAACAGATTCAGAATCCAGAGCTTAAAGGTTGTCAATGAATGATGAGTATAATATGAAATTATATGGACCCATAAACTTTCTTCCTCCCTAAATTAATTTGTTGAAGAAATAGTTTACTAAGGTTGAAGGGAATCTTACTAGGAATGCAAATCCTTCAACTTGAAGAAATTTAATGTTTCTTCATAAGGACTGACTGCAAGGGCTCCAAGTCCCAGGTAACTCTTAGGGTGGCACTCAGCTGTCCGACCGGATTTTGAAGATCACTATGTGGAGCACTTGCTGAAGTCATTGAAGATCGAGGACTGTGGCATTCAGTGTGGATTGCAACTCAATGTAAAGAAAACCAAAGTCCTCATAACTAGACCAAGGAATAGCACCACTATAAATGGAGTTAATATTGAAGTTGGCAGGATTTCATCCTCCTTGGATCCATAGCCAGTGTCCCGGGAAGCAGCAATCAAGAAATCAGATGATTTACTGTATTGGACATATCTTCTGCTCAAGACTTCTTCAAAATTTTAAAAAGCAAGGATATCATTTTGAGAATTAAGGTGCTCCTGACCCAAGTCACGGTATTTTCAATTGCCTCATATGCATGTGAAAGTTGGAAATTGAATAAAACAGACCAAAAAAATAGATATATTTGAATTGTGGTGCTGGGCTTTCAGAAGAACAAACAAATATGTAGTACCAGAATACTTCTTGGAAACCATCAACCAGAATGCTCCTTGGAGGCAAGTAAGGCTAGGTTTCATCTCATGTACTTTGGATTTGTTGTCAGAAGAGCTCAATCGTGGTATAAGGATTGACACTGTGGCTTCCCCAATGGGCTAACATGTAACAAATGTTGTGAGGGTAGAGCAGGACCAGGCAATGCTTCACTCTGTGTGCATAAGTTGACAGAACATAATGAACTCTTTTTCATTTCTCTTTTCAGTGTTTTGACACAGTCGTTGCATTAGCTCCATGCTCAAAGCATCAGTATGGCAATGCCAAGCAAAAAGTTAGGGCCAAGAGCATATGTCTTCAAAAATTTTAGCCTACTGCTGCACTTTCAGAGTTTTTTCTTTTGAATCATAGCCCCAATGACAATTATTGTCGGTAGTCTATAAGTCAGGTTGATGTGTAGGTTTCTGCTTTTACAGTCACCCCTGGCATGTGCCAGCATTATGAGAAAGTAGGATCACCCAATTTGAGAAACACTAGGCTAGGGAAAACAGGAAGAATTTGTAGTGGTTTAGTTACCTGACAGAGAGAGGTCTTTCTCTCTAAATCCTCCTGTGGTAGTTACATAATCTGGTGTCAATTTGAGAGGATTACGAGTAAAGGTGGGGAGTTTAGGATGTCAATCAGGTCATAGGCAGTGAGGCCTCTGTGTGGGCATGACCTTCTCCTAAGAATTTTGGGAAATCCTGATTTTCCTCCTCTGAGGCGGGAGACACTCTTCTCTCTGCTCACTCCCTGGGAAGACATCTCTGAGGAGAAGCCACATGGACCTACCCTGATGCAGCCCTGGGAACTGGAATAGGCACATGGAGATTCCTGCCAGTGCTGAGATGCTTACACTGCCGCTGGATGCAAAAACTTTCTACCTACTGTCCTATGATTGTCCTGCATTTGGCATCATTGCATGTGTTTCATGAGTCTGAAGAGGACTTTGTAGATTGGTATCAGACATATGGACTAATATCAGACTTATGGGCTTGGACTGGACTGGTTTGGCATGGTTTCTCAATGTTCATTGGCTATTGTATATAAACCTCTTCCTCATACACATATGAGTGTCTCCATGAATTTGTTTCTCTAGTCCACCCAGACTCACATATCTCCTGATTGATTCTCTTAAGTGTCATTAAATATAATTAGATCACATACCAGTTTCTGATTACACAAGAAGTGAGAAAAATAAATAATACAATTTTTAGATTACGTAGTGGAGGTAGGTAAAAGAAGAAAGTGTTGACCATTATTTTAGACTTGTCGATCTGTTTAGGTTGGGTTCTCTAGGGAAGCAAAATCAGTAATACTTATATATGTATATAGAGAGATAATATATATCAAGAAAATGGCGTACACCATTGCAAAAGTAGGGAAGTGCAAGTCTAGTCAGGGTCCAAGTCTGTGGGTTAGATGTTACGCCGAGGCTGTCTCTGATTTATGTAGTTTCAGGGGTTGATGACATCAAGGTCAGCAGGAAAACTACAGGCTGGTGGCTACAGAGGCAGAAGAATAAAAGGTTGGCAAGTCCAGCTTGTTCCTAGAGAAGTAAATGAGTTCAAGGCCACTGACAGCTTTCAGTGTCAGTAGACAACATGGTAGCTCAAGTCCAAAGAATTAGAGGTTGATGAACTAGGTGCAGGAAACAGGCCCAGCGAAAAGCAAACAAGCTTGCTACAGTGTCCAGTTATAAAGGGAGTAGACCACATACTCGAAAATTGAAAGTTCTGTTCAACTCCGTCAGGGCTAGGCTTGAATAAGAGGGTTTCAGTCCACCTTAATCTTCTTACAACTGGATTGACTTTGGAGCTGATTACATTGTGTTAGGTCAGGTCATGGGTATTTGCTAGATCTTAACTGCCAAAGCACTGGGAATCCTGGTCCACTCAAGTTGACACAAAGCCTAACTAACTATCACGGTGTCTTTGGGGAACTATCATTAGTAGCCTTCTCTTTTCTGTAAGTTCCCCTGAAGTAGGAGGAATGACGGGTAAGGACGGTGGGTGGAGGCACAAGTAAGAACTGGGATCAAATAGTGCACTTGTGAAGTCGTTCTTAAACTTTGTTACATATATGAATTAGTGATATTTTAGAATCTCCCAAGATATGTCGCAAGCATCCATATTTAGATAATACCCCTAGGGTACTGGTGGGAATAGGAATCCCACATCAGAGCAGAGGCCAATGTCATTACATGGATAATATGAAAGTGAAAAAGAAGCTATAAGTCCTGGAAATCATCATGGTCAGATGTGGTGAAGGACAGACATGGAAATGTCCAGATGGATTCAGATTGTCATAACTCTCCATGACATACTTCCATTTCCTCTTCCTGAAAACCTGCCATGTTCACCAATAGCAGTTCCCCTCTACTCAATTTGTGTATTAAGTAGAAGACTCAAAGAGGGGGCAACCTAGAGGCAATGACTTTCCTAAAGATGGCAGTTTCTACTTTAAAAAGAAAAAGAAAATCTTCTTTGTGCTTCCATGTTCGCAGCTGAAAATGCTTAGCTTTTGACATTTCCCTACAAATATTGTTTTGTTCAATTATATAGGTGTTTTAACCAGAGTCATGATCAATTCTTGTACTGATTCCAACTTCTTCCTTTCAGATTATCTATTCCCAAGCTTATCTCACATATTGGGAGGTATTATTACTTTAATAATTTCCCATAAAGCTTATAGTGACTCAGTTTTGTCCAAATTTATTCAGGAAAACACACATGAAAAGTTAATGGAAACTTCACTGTCCTGTGCCTATCAACTAATAGAAAATGCATAGTTTAATGAAAGAATGACATATCAAAGCTCTTGATTGTTTTACATTGAAAAACTGCTATTTCTATCCTAGATGGTGATGTGTAGCTACCTTCAGGTATCTTTTTAAAGACAATACATTTATTCATTCCTTCAGCTATCTCACAGCGAATGCTTCTGTGCAAGCCAACAAATTAATACAAAATATACTACAGAGATCGAAGCTGGGAAATGATTTCCTATTTCAATAGTCTACATATTGGCCAGAGGCTAATGTAGCAGTTTTTATTCCTTTCATGTTTTCCTTGCCATTGTGATTTCAAATTTCAGATACTGTGATTTCTTTTACTAATTTTTCTTTGTCTTCTGACTATCAATGGACAGTTGAACCATCAGGGGAAAAAAAGAAAGAAAGAAAGAAAACTATGATTGAATGGAAGCCTTTGGATGAATGTTCCAGTTGTTGAGCTTAAAGGCAGAAGTTAAAGCTGAATTAACCTGTTCAGACAAGAGTGATAAATTGATAAATTAGGCATTAACTGGATGAATAAACCTGATGATTGTAAACTAGCCAGAAAACCTTCTCATCCCAAAGATTCCATTTAGAATCTGACTAATCTATTTAGGACTAACTCATCTAATGAGCTTAAGAGAAAGTTCCCATGAAATAACCATTAACTGATTCAGAGGTCTTGAAACTTGGGAGACAATCTTCTGACTAAATGAATTAGATATTATTTGCACTCTTATATGGATCCAACCTTGAAATTGACCACATTCCTTTATATTTTCATGATCAAGAAAAGTGTTCTTCTCCAGAGGACTGGATAAATTGGGAGAAGTCACTTTCACAGACATAGATAACCCCACCATGAAATAAGTGGTGTAGGGGTGCCTCAGAATTTAATATGCAGATGAACACTGAGGGGATCAATCTGTGCAATTTTTATTAGATGTGATGATAATGTCAAAAACAAAAGGCCCTTTAAACAACAATCAGATCACCATTGGCACCAAATCAGAAAGCAATAGAGGTGCCACCATGAACTCAGGTGGAGCGCAGGTTAACATTTGGCTCCAAAACGAAAGCAGGCCCTTCGGACTCACGCAGTGGCTCTGTGTTAGTCTGGGTACATCAGAGAAACAAACCCACAGAAACTCATGTATAAGAGAGAGTTTTATATAAAGGGTAAGTGCACATCAAGAAAACATCCCAACCCAGTGCTGCCCAGCCCACAAGTCCAACATTAACCTATTAACCCATATGTCCAACACCAATCCACAATGTCCTCCTCCATCTTACAAAACACACACAATAATGCTGACCACAAGAGGAAAGCTGAATCAGTGAACGTGTAAGCATCTCAGCGCTGGCAGGGGTCTCCACATGGCAGCTCCAGCACCCTGGGCTGCATCAGGGTAGGTCCATGTGGCTTCCCCTCAGGGATGTCTTGCAGAAGTGAGCCTTGCCAGCTGGAGCAGGGAAATGGCTAAGGCAGCTGCACCCTGGTCCGACCATCAGAAACAAGAGACCCAAGAACTAGAAAGGCGAGGCTCACCAAGCCATTTATCGCTCCACCCTTCAATTAACCCCACGTGTGTTTATTGGCCAGACTGGCACAATAAACTAACTCATTCTCCAAGGGAGAAAACTCTGATGATTCTCTCCCATAACAATGACTGCCAAACAAACCCTCTGGGATCAGTCTACTTTGTCCCATGGGGTTGCTATGAGGTGGAACTCATATGCTGGCACCCAATACAACCACAGTTCTGTGGGAGAACTGAAAAAAAGTCTTTGCTTTCTGATACATTCTTAGTATCCTCTCTGTGCTCGTCTTTCATTAGAACCTGTCCTTTAGTAAGAAGTACATCTCATATTCATTTATCTTCACTTGACTCTTGCTCTACCATTCCCTGTGTTTTTGGCAATGCATTATTTCAAATAAAGTGACTTTTAAGTTCCTTCAAAAGCTTAAGTTAAAAGTTGGGTCTTAAGACTGTCAACAGACCTAAATTCCCCCTTTTATACCCTAAAATCGACATGCATGACACAAAGTTCCACATACGAGGGGGTAGCCCCGCCAAAAACAGAATATATATTTTTTCAAAGTGATGTGTTTAAATTATTTACAAAAACCTTTTTCACCTTCAAAGCACTCTGCCTTACACTTAATACATTTGTCAAATCTGTGATTCCATTCTTGGAAAAATTTTTCTAATTCCTCTGGATGGCTGACAGCACCTCCCTCATTTTTTGTTTGTTTGTTTTTGTTTCTTTACCTCTTCTACATCCTCCAATTGCTGTACTTTCATGTCCCTCTTCATTCGCAAAGGCAAAAAGAAGTCACATGAGTGTCAGGTGAGTCAGGTGTTCAGAGAAAGAGACATGATGTTTTTTCCCCAAAAACTGGTATACTTGAGATGGCTGTGTGAGCAGGTGCATTTTCATGGAGGCAAAGCCAGTCCCCAGTCCACAACAAATCAGGCCTTTTTTTCCCACACTGTTCAGCTATCTTTTCAGAACTTCTAAATAGAAAGTTTGCCCTGGAGGAACAAACTCCAAATGCAATACGCATCCACATTTTTGTATGTCAGGAAGTTGACAGACATCCAGAACGTGGTTTGTCATCAATAGACATTTTATATTTTTTGAAACAAGAAAACCACTTGTATACTTGAGGTTTTCCCACAGCGCTGTCCTTGTAAGCTGTGTTCAACATCACAACGGTTTCTGCAACATTTTTTCCATGCAGGAAACACAATTTCAGTGCCACACGCTGTTGTCTTAAATCGGCCATCACAAAAAATGAGGTTCAAGTGAAACTGTTTTTTTTTTATTGTTTTTAAAAAAAACACCTTCATTTTATTGGGGCTCATACAATGCTTATTTACTGTGACCAGAGAGAACCCTCCCAGGTACCACCACTGGGTGCACTAACTCCAATTAAGTTGCTCAATGCTCACCTAGCAGGGAAAATGCGTATTATGAAAGCTTCACTCACTCAGCGCAATTTTGGTGTGTTTTTTTTTTTTTTGGTGGGGGTAGCACCTCATATCACCCGGTGAGAGTTCATTCTTTCAAAGATGGAAAACCAAGAGACAAACAAGACAAAAACAGCTTATCAGTGTTTGATGGTCTTGCTCACGATCAGGGTCGGGACTGACTCCATGTTCCTCCGTGATAAGGTGTTGTGAAAAGTCATGCTTGACCTTTTTCTTCACCATTTGATCTCTTCCCAAGTCAGACATTGTTAAACTTCAGTGACTATAACCCAGAATAAGCAACTTTCATCCGGTAGACACATATATTTCTTAAATTATAACTCTAAACAAATTCATGAACTTTCATGTTACATAAAACTCATATATATTATATGCAATAAAGAAGGAGCTCAGGTGTCACCGTCGGGCAAGCATTAGACTGCTAACTTCAAGGGAGAAGTATGAGGCGATGCACCCCTGAGGAGATTTACAACCTGAAGAGTTACATAGGGTCACATGTGCTAGACTTGACTTCATGGCAGTTCATTTCGTTATGTGTTCAAATCTGATATTTTCAATTCTATTAAATGTGAAAAACACCAGTCGCAATTCTTTGAACTGACTTCACAATGCATTAATTGTGCATAATATTAATCAATATAGCCTCTTTTTAATAGCTACTGTCTGAAGATAAAACTACATACTCCCACCTGTCTTTCTTCTGAGGTTCAAGTGCATAATCCACCTGCCAAATCCATACCTTAGCTTAGTGAAAAATTCTTCCCAGGAATGTAATGTCCCACAGACGGAATGCTTAGTGCCTTTCGACCACTTCTCCTATGACATTTACCCCTTTAATTCTCCTGACTTTCCTATTTCAGTTATTGGGATCATCTTTCCAGGAATCGTCAACCCAAAACAAAATGCTATCCTTGATTCTACAAGTTCCTTCAGACTTCACTACCTTATATATTTTATTTTAGATCTTATCCATAATTGGTTTATATTATTTAATTACGTATCTGTGCTTTGACTTGTTTCCTAGCATGAAAACATACATTCTGAAGGTGTAAGAATTGCTTTTAACCTATCCAGTGCCCTTAACCCCACACAAACATAGCCATATATGGAATCAAAACAGGAGATCAGTAAACATGTGTTGCATAATTAAGTAAATACATATTATCTCTCGGCATAAAAATGTAAATTTTCCAATCTAGATTATATATATGTAAACTGTAGAGATCTGCAACTTTGTTTAAAATTTGTCAAAAATATTTTTATATATTTATATAAGCTTTTTCTTTCCCCAAACCATTTTATTTGGAGCTAATCCAGACATTATCATTCCATAATTCATTCACATCAAGAAATATTGTACAATTGTTATCCAAATCCATTTAAAACATTTTCTTTTTTCTTGAAATCCTAGCTATCAGCTCCCCCTTGATCCCATCCTCATCCCCCGCCGTACCTCCCAGGAACCTTTATTCTAGTTGTTTGTGTTCTGGGTTTCATATGCTGAAAAACCAGGAAGACACATAACAAGGGTTCAAGAAGGTTCCTTACCCTGACAAAATATAACAGAGATGAGCCCCACTATGAAAAAAGAACCCACAGAAAACATTAAAAAAACAGATCAAGCCCAAAGTATATGAGAGGGGAGATTAAGTGACAAGATTTAAACTGTTCCACTCAGATTTACCATTTTAATCTACCATATTCAACCCTCCAATATGCTTTCTCTTATAACCAGGTTATTCCCATCCCTCAATTGTAGTTAGAAGGAAATCAACTGAGTCTTATTCCCCATAGATCCTGCAATTATATCTTGAGCTTCCACTCTCTCCATAACCTTCTGCATACCAGTATATCACAATTGAAGTTCTGATACGATTCCCTCCTTTGGCTTTGGACTATATCATTTACAGCCCTTGAACCATGCATGTTGATGTGCTTCTTTCCATGTGGGCTAAGTTGATGTTTCACTTAGATGGCTGCTTGTTTGGAAACAAGCATTTAAGACCCCAGATGCTGTTCTATGTGATAGCTGGGTATCATCAAATGCATGTTTCCTTCATGGCGGTGAGTTTTAAGCAGGGCTATGTTTTAAGAACTAATTGTTCTTAAATTGGAGCTAGTATTAAGTGCAAGCCCAAATACATTCCTAAATCTATGTTCTTGTTGTTTTTTAATCTGCCTCTGGCACACTTTAGTGATCTACTTGTTAATATTTGGTGGAGAATCCTATCGATCATATTCCTAGAGCATGAGGACAGGCTGTTTATAGTATCACAAACAATGTGGGTTGGTGATCAGGCAAGACTTACAATACTATTCACTGATGTCAGATCTGTGGATGCGATTGTTTTTGAAATCTAACACGACATTAACTACTCAATTTTTATTACCACATATTTCCAACATTATCAAAATTTAATAATAAAATGTGTTCATAAGTATGATATTAGGGTTTTTAATCCTATATATAAAACTAAGTAAAACAAAAAGCATTGCTACTAAGATTCCACGTCATATTTGTATGGAGTTATAGATTTCTAAATGTGTTTAAACATTTCTCTGTGATCATTGATGACTGCAGACAAGTTTTCTGGTTCATAAACTTATCTTAGTCTTCTTAGGGTACTTTCTGAAAAAGGTCTAATCCAAACAGTGCCACCCAAGGTGCTTCACTGGGACAGTTAAATTCAGTGCAGGGATGTCAGCTCAGAAAGATATGGTGACTGTTTTGGGGAACTTAAAAGGCAGAATCCTGCTAGATTAGAGGAATTATTATGAAGAAACCTTAAAATATTAAAAACTGCATTGTTGAGATAAATTCAATAAGTTTGTGCCAAGGAACTTTTTTTTTCCATCCCAGAAATGCACTTGCTCAATCTTCAGGATCAAAAGATATGTCCTAAAAGAATTTCATTGAGAAACCTTACCCCATCCATCCTATAGCATTTATCTTTTTTCTTCAAACTTCTCTTTATTTTAAAAAAACAAATAATATTTTAAAAGGACACAAAGTGGGTCCTTCAAGAAGGCCAAACTCCTGTATTTACAAAGTATAGATGGAAAAATGTAGAATCCTTCAGGGAAGTAGCGGAGAGATGGAAATACTGTTATCAGAAGTGCATAGATGTCGATAGGTAATGTGTTATTGATATTTTGTTTAATAATGGTCTGTGCTTTTGTGGCAATTTTTTAACTTGCCTTCATACAAAAAAAGCTTAAGTGACACCACTTGGAAATAATAACAGACACTTAAATTCAAGGTTCACTGTTAAAGTAAGTTCAAGGCAAAATACCCCTCCTTTATTTCCTTTACTACTCTAGCATAATATGCAAGGGGCTGAAAAAATGGAATGTTTTCTTGAAATTGGTTAGTTTTGACTCTATTTAAAGGGAGAGCCATGGCAAATTTTAGGGATAATAATAATTCAAAGACCTTCTGTGCTACAGTAAAATATATGATATATATATTTCTAGTGATTGTCATTTTAACTACCACCAAATGGCATTTTTTTCTTGATATTTCTGGATGAGAGAAGGAGGGGATATGATTCAATTGTGAGTGATTGCTAGCAGATTTATTTGTGATGGTAATGTTTTAGAGGTCTAAATTGAGACTTGGTCAATTTTGCTACCCTGCTGGGTATAAAATGAGGCATCTTAAAATCAGGAGAGAGGAACCCCACTACCATCAAGAGAGAATTGCCAGAGTGGGAGTCTTTCCTTTGGATCCTGCGATTCCCTGAGAACTGAACCTCCTCAATCCACGAGGCAGAACTGTGCCATCAGAGGAACAGCAGAAAAGAGAAAATCACAGCGGCAGTAAAAACACAACAGAACATATGATGAGTGGAGGAAGCAGAGCTGAGTGCCTTCAGAGAAGAGGGTCCTATGTAGAGGGTCCTGCCTCAGGTATTTAATTGGAGAGTTAGGCTTGATGACCCGTGGTACTGCAGGTGAGTGCCTCTGGCTAAGGCTTCCTGGGTGAATGGTGTGCCTTCTGGAAATTTATTAGCAGTACTAAAAGAGAGCACAAGCATTGCCTAAGCAAGGCAGAGGCCACAGGGCTGCTCGATTTATAGGCTGAGAACCAGAGAGGGGTCTGCCTATAAACATGGCTAGAAAAAGACTAATTTGACAAAAGAATGGTGTGTTGAACATCTCTGATCCTGAATTATAACTTGCTAACCTCCCTAATAAAGCCCATAATGCTGAATATTACCTGAGAGTTCTGGGTGGCCATTGCAATAAACTATTGAACTCAGCAGAGAAGTAAGGGTGCTGTGGGAGGGACAGTTGCTGTCAGAATTGATAAAAAATGTTGGAGATTGGAAACATACCTGCCCTCAGCCTTCTAGAAACTACCAGTAAGCTGTGAGGCTGAAGGTGATTTCTCTGCCACTTCCCTTGTGAAGTCAAATAATGCCTAACAGCTTCTTTTAACACCTTCCCAGAAAATAAGAAAGGCATTGTTACAGAAGTGAGATAGTTAGTTTATTGTGCCAACCTGGCCAATAAACCCATGTGGGATTAATTGAACTGCAAGAGATAAATGGCTCGGTGAGCCTCACCTTTCTTGTCTCTTGCTCTTTGATCATCGGACCAGTGTGCAGCTGCCTTGCTTGTTTTGTGCCTCTATTTGCAAGCGACACTACCTGTGGGACACCTAACCCGTGGACCGTGTCGCTGTAATTTGAGGTTCCTTCAAGACCATTGGAATTTACATCACTTGAGCTGGGGACTGTCGGACCCTGTCATCTGGCTGACTGTTGGTGACCTGCCTTGCTGTTTGCTGCTTGTGCCTGGATAGCCTGAATTGCTCTACAGAAGACTACCCGGTGGCAAGACTTGAAGGACTGCCAGTGTCTCACAACTGTCTCATGGGAGTGAGATGCACTGAGCCATTTGTACTGCTTTACAATTTAATTAACTTTATTTCTTATGTTATCTATCTATCTGTGTATATATATATATACATATATATATTTATACATAATTATTAGTGTTCTGATTTTGTTTCTCTAGAGAACCCTGTCTAACACAAAAAGGTTAACATGGTTGGGCTACTATCCCCAAAGTTGGAGGTCTGAGGGCACCCAGAGGCCCCTTGTAGGAAAGGCCTGAATATCCACTATAAATATCAGCCGTAGAAAGCTGTGCAACCTAGTTCTACTCAGACATACCAGGAGCTGCCAGGAAGCAAAATTAACTCGAAGTCAACTGGTTTAAAGAGAAGCATGAAGCTCAGCATTCAACTCAGACCCGATTGCTCTTGATGCATACAGTGCAAGCACAACAGTAGAATGAGTGCATGACGGGGATGACTTTTACATTTCCTTCCTGAACTCAAAGTCTGCGCGTTTAGTCATGGTACATCTTGAACAAATGTCAAATCACTACATAATTTTTAACATTTGAGTATTTGCATAATGTCAAACTCTCTACATATCAGACCTTTTGATTGTATTCATGAATTCTTTTCATATCCTATGCTTATTCTTGCTAAAAGTATGATACTTCTAGAATTTTAGTATTAATCTAAAAAAAGTAGCATATTTAAAATTTATCGTTTATCTCCACAGCAATAATTTTACACACTGCCAATGTTTCATTTTCTTAAGCAAATAAAATGTTTTTGGGAACGTGACAAATACTATTTTATTATATAAGACAATAATTATTTTGAATGAACTTTTTGTAATTATTCAATTAATATGTAATATTTTCTATATTATAATTAATTCATCTACATCAAGGGTAGACAAACATTTTCAGTAAAGTACTAAATTGTGAATATTTTTGTTGCTGTAAGCAATGTGATTTGTATCATTGCTCTGCCATTATAGTGCAAAATCATCCTTAGATAATATGTTCTTATGAGTTCAATTCCATCTCTGATGCTTTATGTTTTCTCTATCAACCCTTGTATTAACTGTATACCCTCCAGCCTCTTTCAATTGAAATCCTCCCTCCAAGAAATATTCTAATGTGGAAATTATCAAATGGGAGTATGACTTGCTATGTGACCTTTCAATAAGAACACAATAAAATTATCTATCTATCTATCTATCTATCATCTATCTATCATCTGATACATTCTCCACAAAGCTGGAAACTCTTCTTACTAGGTTCATCAGACCAGATAGGGTGAGGTGGGGATTGTGAATGAGATGGTTTTGTTAAATCATTGTAAACATGAGAAGCAATCTGACATCAATGGTTGACCACTTCAGTTGGGATGTTTACATAATTAACCTTTCTTCTAGTTCTGGGACTTAGCAATGGGTTTTGCTATATTAGAAATATTGACTATCAAGTTTATTTCAGTTCATAGATGCCCTGCAGGCTGAAACCTACAGTGGCTCCTCAGGAGAAAGGTGGGACTTTCTACTCCTGTAAAGAGGGGACTTTCTACTCCTGTTACAGTCTTGGAAACTCACAGGGGGCTGTTCTTCCCTGCCTTTTAGGGTCATTATGAGTTGACATCTACTCAATGTCAGTGACTTTTTTTTTTTAATGCTATCACTATGAGTCAGAACTCATTCTCTAAAAACGAGTGATCTTTATGGAAACAGATTACCACATGCTTCTCCCCCGAGGGGATGCTGGTAGATTCCAACCACCAGTCTTTCACTGCACCAGCAGAGCTTCTCTAATGTTACATAATAAGTCACACTTAACATTCCACTCATGCGCTAATGAAAATAAATACATTTAAGCTCTAGGTTCTTTTGGTCTTCTGTACTTTCACACGTGTTGTTCTTTCTATTGTCTTTGTCACTTTCTTTTTGTTTTTTAATTATTTTATTGGGGCTCATGCAACTCTTATCATAACCTAGCCATCCATTGTATCAAGCACATTTGTACTTAAAAAAAAAATCATTTTATTAGGGGCTCATACAACTCTTATCACAATCCATACATACATCAACTGTGTAAAGCGCATTTGTACATTCATTGCCCTCATCAT
>NW_022103968.1:44318948-44414459 GCF_000313985.2 Echinops telfairi
CCCCCCTCCCTTCCTCACAAACACTTGATAATTTATAAATTTTTATTATATTTTCTTGTCTTACACTGACTGATGTCTCCCTTCACCCACATTTCTGTTGTCTGTCCCCCAGGGAAGGGGTTATAGTAGATCATTGCCATCGGTTCCCACTTTCTACCCCACCTTCCCCTTACCCTCTTGGTATTTCTTCTCTCATTATTGGTCCTGAGGGGTTTGTTTTTCCTGAGTTCCTTGTGCTTTGTAAGTTAAAATTGGGATCATGATATGGGTTGGTGGTGGGGGGGAGAACTAGAGAAAGGTGTATATTTTATCTTTCATCAGTGCTGTACTTCATCCTGACTGGCTCGACTCCTCGCCACGACCCTTCTGTAAGGGGATGTCCAGTTGCCTACAGATGAGCTATGGGTCCCCTCTCTGCACTCCCCCTCATTCACAGAGAAATGATTTTTTGTTCTGGGTCTTTGATTCCTGACACCTGATCCTATCAATACCTCATGATCACACAGGCTGGTGTGCTTCTTCCACGTGGGCTTTGTTGCCTCTCAGCTAGATGGCCGCTTGTTTATCTTCAAGCCTTTAAGAACCTAGATGCTATATATTTTGACAGCCAGGCACCATCAGCTTTCTTCACCACATTTTCTTTCAAAACCTTCACTTCATAACTCTCACTCACCCCTTGTACTTCAGCTTAGATGTCATTTCCTCTATAGAAACATTTCCTAGCTCTTCTCTCTACTACCACCATAATTTCCCCTGTTGTCCTCCAATTTTTTTTATATATTCCCACCATTGTGCCTCACACTGTAATTTTTGCATGTTTAAGAATCTACCTTATCCACATAGGCTTAGCTACAGAATGTAGAAGGTCCAGTCCTAATTGAACATATTGAACCCCTTGTTCAAATTTCTTTAAGAAAGTCCAGCTGGCAATAGCAAAGCATTAAGCCACGTGTGGAGTGCTTCTGAGCCTGGGCCTCTTCATGACTGCACAGTTCATATGCAGAAAGAAAGAATCCCTTCACTATTGAATATAACTCCCAGAAGGAAAGTTCCCTTTTTTGATCTATCCTTTACCTATGATTATCACAACGTCTAGCATGTAGTGACAGATTAAACATGTTTAATTCCATTACAGTATGTGATCATTGTGCGGCATCCTTTTTCAAAATATTTAAGTACAGAAGATAAAATAGAATAAATGGAAGGAGGAAAGCCCATGGAGAGTAAGGAGTGTTAAAACTCAGAGAAAAGAGAGCACATGAAAACTATGAGGCAGAAAAGAAAATGGACGATTTGATATATGTCTTGTGGGGCTGACCTAAAGTGAGGAACGTGGAGGAAAACTGATACTTTCCCAAGGAACTGCATCATAAAAACCTACTAGAGCAAATGGCTGAGATGCTGTTGAAAGTCATAAAATCCAAAGCGAACAACAAAAGTTTGAAAATAAAAACACGAGCATTTCATTTTAAAGTTTCACTGCCATTGGTATTCAGAGGAAGAAAGTGATAACCAAATGTACCAGGCAATTGGCATACTTACCACTTCGAAATAAAATGGTCTGCCTGGCTGAGAAGAGAATTAAATTTTCTAATTTTCTTTCTTAAAAACAAATAGCGACCAGACTCCTATTGGCTCTCTCGTCCTCATGTTTGGGTATGAGAAACCAAAAGGCTCTCCTTCCAGAACACATTTTCCCATTGACCTTTACACGTAGCCAGGCTTCCTGCTCGAGATTATACTTTCTTAGTGCCTTTTCTTTGCCACTTTGAGTTTCAGGTTATCGCTACCTTTGCCTGGGAAGCAAAGCCATCACACCACATGGCCAAGCTTGCACACGTACCTGCATTTTTTCTTGTGTTTATTTTCAATGTAGCAGCTTTGTGTATGAATTGACATTAATCTCCAGGTCAAGAATCTGCTGTGATTTAGTGATGGAGAGGATGACACATTGGGGTAAAGAGGATGATTTGCATTTATTCCCTCTCCATCTGAACCTCAATTTCCAGTGAAAATGGATTGCTTTGAGCTGTTGGCTGATTCCATTGTAATGAGAGGTGACTCATTCCTTTCAATATTTTGCCTGTTTCTAGATGATCTACTCTGAGCAGTAGTATAGCATCATGCTATCCAGTTTCAAGACAAGTTATTGGGATTCTAATCTCCACTCTAGCCATTATTTTCTCTGTACTGTTGGGAAAGTTATGAGACTACATTATGGATAAGTTTGTCTTCTATAAAATGGTGTCAAGAGTAGCAGTTGGCTCATAGATTTGCTGGAGGAGCTAAGTTAAGACATACAGTTTTTGGTAAGCAGACTTTCAATAAGTGTTATTATTTTCACCTTGAAAACATTCCCTTGCATATGCCTCACCTGCTCAAGGAAACAAGTGCTTTTCCTGGAGACAGCACACTGCTTTTGCAACAGCTAACGGCCATCAATCTACCTTCACCTTATTCCTCAAGTGGCCCCAGGGTTGCCTGCCAGTCAGGGTGACTCATTGACCTCCATTCATCACACTGTCCTTGTCTTTATTCTTGATTCCTTTTTGCTTCCCCCAATCTGTGTCACTGGCCTATTGAGATCTTTAAAAATATTTTGTTCCACTAGAAAACCTTTCCCGGTTCACTCCATCTGAATCAGTAGCACTTTAATTTCTGTCTCTCTCAACCTTGGAGCTGCACTTAATACTGAAAAACATATTTGCATGAATTGTTTTCATCTATTTCCCCCCACACTAAATGGCTATGCCATTGAGAGAGAAATAATGTCTTTTATCTCCCATTCTCCAATCTATTTCAAATGTAAATACATAGCGAATCCTTAATATACAACGTATCCCTTTTCTAAGGTAGAGAATTCCTCATAATGTCATAGATTGCTTTAATTTTCTTTTGGGATATCAGTTGCTTCTAGAAAACAAACTTTTCCATTAACATTCTGAACTTCTTTCTTATAACAGCCAGGCAAGCAAGTCAATGCACTTTAGGAAGGAGGAAAGATGATCACACTTTTGATTTTGCAGAGAAGGTCAAAAGCCAGGTAGAGCGCATCTGTCTTAATTAGTACTGGTTTCGGCCCTGGAGTGTTTCCTGCAGCTCTAAGAAAAGTTTTGCTTTCCTCCCTCTCAAGTCTCCCTTCTTACCCACTTGTTCTCACTCTAAAAATCAATGAACATTATGGTTAAAAATTATTGTCAATCCATTATGATTTTTAATAGCTACTTATATTGTGGCTGAAGCAGCACACAGGTATCTGGAAGATATTGTTTGTGTTTTAGGATACTGCTATTATATAAATTATCCCCTTGTGTATCCTGCATGACTTTCTATTTGACATCTAATTTCCCTAATACTTCATTTCCATCATTCACCCAGTTATGAGCCTAGTCTCACATTTACTCTGCAAAATGTGAATCTAGCTTCCAAAATATTTAAGAGCTTGGAAGGGTAAGGTGGCTACATTCCCAAAGAGAAAACTGCCTGTCTTTTTCTAACCGTGCCGCTTTAGAGAATATGGAAATCGCTACTTGTAGGAATTGTTTCAACAGAATGTGGTAGAGCTAGGTTTGATGTCAACTTTGGTAGGCTAGGATTCTCTCATGGTATGAACTCACATAGTTGAGTCAACTCCCTGATGAGATCTGTGAAGCAGCCAAGCAGTTTGGGGAAGAATATCTGGTCACAGTTGTGATATGATGGAGGTTTCATTTGGGGTATGGCCTATTCTTAGAATAGACTGACACTGTGCTAAAGCTAACTCACTCCTTTTGATGGATCTGGATCCTGCATCTATCTGTTTCATTAACTTCCTGTTACACTACATGCTCTTCACAGGACCCATCAGCAAACAGCCAACCTAGGATTCACTGAGCTTTGTCTCCACCAGCCTGTACTCTTCTTGCTTCATGTTCTTGCTTCCTCTTTATCAGTCCCTGCAGCTACAAGAGTTAGGAGAAGCCTCCAGCTTATAGCTAACCCATGGATTTGAACAGGACTGGACTTAACTACTTCTACAATTGTGTGAGCCATTTCTTCATATAAATCTCTATTTGCATGCATATACAAGTGCCACTGGTTTCGATTCTCTAGAGAATACAACCTAATGCAGTATTCACCTGCATCTTCCTAATTTAGTGTCTATAAAATATTGTTGCAGTAGAATACAATGTCTATGCCTGTGCAATATAAAAACACACATTCAAAATTACTTAAATGATTATTGAGTATATTATAGCCAAAGAATATGGTAAATTTAAAATTTGCCTATAAAACATGAAAAAGGGTTTTGTGTTTATACTTGATCATATGCTATATTAAAACACATATTTGCTGACCACGTTTTAGCATGTATTGATGTGCTTTACACAATTGATCTATGTATTGTGATGAATTGTATGAGCCCCAATAAATTGATTAATTAAAAAAATAATAATAAACAAACTGAAAATCACAGAGCTACTAAATTGACTCCGATTCATAGTGTCTCATAGGACAAAATACAACTACCACATAGCATTTCCTAGGTGGTGAAACTTTGGAGTCAGACTGCCACATCATCTAACAAGAAGTGGCTGATGGGTTTAAACTCCCAACCTTTGGTTAGAAGCAAAGCTTCCTTAAATCACTGACACACCAGGACTTTGTTCAGTAGTAGACAAGGTGATAGAAAAGAAAATTAGATATGATAAAATAATATGGCCATTGAGGGTCTTAAAATATTGCGAGGGTGATGAACAAATTTTAAAAATTCGTTTTAAGGATTGAGTTTTATAATAATGATGAACACATGATACTCTGAAAGTACCAATCACACAAATCAATCCATTGCTGCTGATTCCAACTCATAGGGACCATGGCAGGCAAAGGAGAACTGCCCCGTTAGGTTTCTATGGCTGGAAATTGTAGGGAAGCAAATTGGGACATCTTCCTTCTGCAAGTGGCTAGTGAGTGTGAGCCACCAACTATTAAGTTAGAAACCAAGCCTTTCATTACTACACTATCGATGCTCCTTTTTAAAATCATGTGGGACAAAAATCTAGGCCAGTCTTGGAGATGTGGTTTCTAACTTCAGCAGATAAACTTGGTTTTGCCAACAAGTGACAATATCACGCCATTTCTACTATCATGTCTATGTACTAATTTATCATTTGTCAATAGTGACAAATAGAGCACCAAACATTTTTAAATGATATTGAATTACTTCTCTGTGACAGAGGACAGGGCAGCCTCACCTCCATCACTTCTGTTTCCATAGGTCCCCAATTAAATGTTGCATTGATCAAAGAATATATGGCACTCTCTATTCATCATTTTACCACCAAAGACACAGGACAGATCTCTGATCCCTCTTGCTCATGACAGAAGATGAACGGAACATAAATGATCAGAAAACACCAGATGCTCAGTGCTTAATACAAAGGCAGGGGGGCGGGAGGAGTTAGATGTGCAGTTTGGACTGGAAAATTCATTAGCTTAAGCTCAGCATGTCACTTATATTACCAACTATGAAAAGTGTAGCTTACTGAGTGCATGTGATGAGAAATTGCAAGGCAGATACCTGTTTTCTCTTTGGGAATTTTCCTCTGAAGACTGTCAAGCACAGAGTGTGATTGATGAGACCACTGGAGGCCTCTCGGTAGATTCAACACTTGCTGTTTGGAACATAAAAATAATAGTAGTTGTTTTGAAAGGAACAATTTATCAATAAAATGCATCAGAAGGCCCAAAAGGTGCCTGCCTTGCACTCAGTTGTGACCTGCAGCTGCCTGGATATAACAAATGAGGAAAAATATTATTTTCAGTTCAAAACTCAGACATTTTTCACATTTTCTCTACAAGTAGAAATGAAAAACACAAATCACATGCATTTGCCTTCATTTTTGAGCAAGAACCATTCAAGGGAACCGTTTAACCACAAATGGACCCAGGAGTCGTTTGAGTCATAACCGCCATTGTAGAACTGTGTCTGCCTTGTTCCTGATCCTTTCATCTCCCAATTGGCGGTATTCCTCTCTTAGAAATTGTCCACGAACAGTCAGATTTCCAAGTATCAGTTGGTCAAGTGATACTTAACTGTCATAAATTTGTAGACATTATTTTGTAGAATGCAACCATCTTTTAATTAAAACATATAATAAAAATTTTGACTTCATTCAGATTTTAACGTTGTCCAGACTTGTTACCAATGGACATTATAAGATGACAGAATTGTGTTGCTACAAGTTGCCAGTTTTATAAAAGCTTGTTATGCAATAATAGATAATTAGAATATCTCTAAGTTTACATAAGTGTTTCAAATGAGGAAACAAAAACATATGGATGTCAAATAGCATGTCCCCGGGTTCTATTAGACTCTATGACCCTGAAATCCACAGTGTTAGCAATGCACCAGCACTGTGCTAAGCACTATACATCAGAGCACATAGTCTCTTAGGGAACATGTCTCTAGTGGACAGGGAAGTGACATACACATCAGTAATAAAAATAGGATGGAAGCAGTATTCTAGAACCTTACATTCAAAATATAGAGAAAAGAAGGTAACTAAGACATTAAGCTTAGGGAGGGAACTATGAGATATGATTGGATTCACAGAAGGCTAGGGCAAAACGTGAAGAGTATTCATTTGTTCAATTGTTGAACAAATTTGGTCTTCATTATAGAAATTAGAGTTGTAGCAAAACAAAGACTTATCACAGTTGTTAGTCTTATAACTTATTCAAGAACATAGAGAGAAAATAGGCCTTAGAACCAACTTTAATACATTAAAAAAATAAGACTACTTTAAGAAAAGCTCTAATGGTATAGGACCTTGAAAGCAATATAAAATGTTGGAGCCAGTGGGTGAGAGTAATAAGGAAATGTACAATATAAGTGAAGCAGCCTCCTCCCAATCAAATATTTGAATAAAGCCAGTCAGCAATATTAAATATTTCTTACTGAGATTTTGGTAGGTGGAAAAGAAGTACGACAATAGTAATATTTATTCAGAGCTATGGTGTTAGGCTGGATTCTCTAGATAAGTAAGACCAGTGATGCTTATATAGCGAGAATGAAATTTATATCATGAAAGTGGCTCAGACCATGGAGAAGTGGTTAAGTCAAGTCCAACGTAAGTCCATGGGACAAATGTTAAACTGGAGGACTTCTCTGATCCCTGTGGCTGCCAGCACTGATGAAAGGGGAAGAAGGAAGACCACAGTTTGTCCATACAGAGAGACAGGTGAATCCAACGTCAGCAGTTCAGATGACAGGCTCTGATGGTTCAGTGTCAGCAGGCAATTTGGGGGACCATTGGTTCAAATCCAGAGAACTGGAGATCAAGGAGCCAGATGCACGATCCAGACCAATAAGAAGAAAAGATCTTTCCATACCCCTGCGGAAACTTTCCTTCAAATGCACTTTACCCTAAACTTACAACAGTTTGGTTGCTTATAGAAAGTGCAATCATCCAGGGGGTACCCCCCAAAACCAGAATTGCACTGGGCAGAGTGGAGCTTTTGCAGTACACATTTCTCCCCGCTAGGTGAGCACGGGGTTGCCCGCTCTGAGTGAGTGCACCCTGTGGCGTCGCCCGGAAGGCTCTTTCTAGTCACAGTGAGCTTTTTCATAAAAGCAGCTTCACTTGAACTTCATTTTTTGTAATAGCTTTGCAATTTTGTTTCTTGCTCAGAAAAATGCTACAGAAACTGTTGTGATGCTGAACACAGCTTAAAAAGACAGCACTATGGGGAAAAACTAAAGTGTAAGAGTGGGTTTCTCCTTTCAAGAAAGGTGAAATGCGGATTGATAGCAAACCTCATTCTGGTCTTCCGTCAACTTCCCAAATGGACAAAAACGTCCACTCGTACTACAGTTGGAGTTCATTCCACCAGGTTGGCTGTTAATCAAGATTTCTATTTAGAGGTTCTGAAAAAGGTAGTGTAACAGTGTGTAACAAAAAGGCCCAACTTGTGGCAGACAGGGGACTGGTTTTGCCACCATGAAAATGTACCTGCTCACGCAGCCACCTCAGTGAGCCAGTTTTTAGCAAAAGCAGCATGCCTTTCTGGCGCCAGGCACCTTACTCACCCGACCTTGCTCTGAGCGACTTCTTTTTGTTTTTGTGAATGAAGAAGGACATGATAGGACAGTGATTTGGTGACATAGAAGAGGTGGGGAAAAAAACTAAGGTGGTGCTGCCAGCCATCCCAACAGATGAATTTGAAAATTGTTTCCAAGAATAGAATCACAGATTTGACAAATGTATTAAGCATAATGGGGAGTACTTTTGAAGGTGATAAGTTGATTTTGTAAAAAAATAAAATATATAGCTTTGGGGGGAAATCGTTATTTTTTCGGGGGAGAGGGCATGCCCCCTCATAAAGTTGATTTTACTGTGTTAAGTCACATCGTGGCGGATTAAAACCAAATCAAACTCACCACCACCGAGTTAATTCCAACTCATTAATAGGGAACGTGTAAGACAGGATAGAACTGCTCCTGTGAGTTTCCAAGACTGTAACTGGATAGAGGACTAGAAAGCCTCTTCGTTGCCCTGTGGATCGGCTAGGAGTTTTAAACTGCTGACCTTGCAGACTGAAGCTCAACTCTATCTACTGTGCCTCTATGGCTCCTCCTGCCTAGGAGATTTTCTCTCTCACTACCATGGAGTCAATGCTGACTCAGAGTGACTCCCTGTGGGTTTCTGAGACTATAACTGTTTAGAAAGCTCAGTAACAGGAGTAGAAAGCTGTCTTTCTCCCTCGGAGATGCTGGTGGTTTTGAATTGTCAATCACGCAGATTGCTGCCCAATTGCAATCATCACTATACCTCCAAGCTCCCTTCGTGGGAGACTGCAAACTCTAATTGCAAAAGCACTGAGAATCCTGGCCAAACCCAAGGTGACACAGAATGTAACCATGTCAACTGTGTGTTGGCAAGTGGACTGTGGTAGAAAAGGAACTGAATAAAGATGTCCCCTGCTTTCTGAAAGTTCACTCTATGTATCACTCCACTTTATAGAAAACTTCCCTTAACACCTGTTTAAGATAACTGAAAGACAACGAATAGGATTTTAGATTTTATGGGGAAAAAAGGTGAAAAGTGTTGAGTATTTGTTTTGCAGTGAGCTGTTTTTAAACAGGTAGCATCTACCCTGAACATATTTAACCAACCTCCTTCTCCCAAAATACACTGTATATACATTGTGTCGACCTCATATATGGTATATACTTATATTAACCTTGCTTTTATAATATATTTGTGCTATTTTATGCTTTACATGTTATTTGTATGGTTTGTTCGTTTTTTGTTGGGGTGGGAGGTGCTCCGAGAACACTAAGGATGTATAATAATTGTTTCTTTGCTTTACACTGTTTTGGGTATTGAAAAGTCTCAGAGAAATAATTAATTTTGCCTAACAGAGGAGTTCAATATTTTGTATTCTAATCAACTAAAAATATATGGAGGACCCAAGGAGCTGGAGTAGAACATAATCCAAATGAAAACTTAGTACAGGAAAAAATTAATACCACTAGGAAGGTCTGGTATTAGTCCATTAAATGTTGGATTTCCTTTAGACTGGAAATGAAAAAAGATCATTACCACCATATGTGTGTTCTTGATGATTTCAGAAACCACTTTACCTCTCCTTTCTTCTTGTAAATTTAGGGGCCTAGCAAACTAGTTGGTGTAGTGGTAAGGTCACATTGATGTTTTTTAACTGCCCCTCTCTCATAATAGGATTCATAACTGGCCCTCAACAATGACTCAGACAACCACTTCATATACTACATAGTAGTTTGATAATTACTCGTGAAGATAGATAATAAATGGCTCTCCAATTTGTGGCTAAAACCGAATGTCTATGATGACTTCAGAGGACCCTTCCTTCGGCCATTGGAAAGATGTGCTAGGGGGAGGGGAAAATGCCACAATAGAGGACTCCCCCTGAAGAACATTTCCTCGCTACCTGACAATTAATAATACGAATCTTTGTGTTCTTGGCAAGGCCATGGTCTTTTAGACAATGATTGATAAGTAAACTGGAAAGTAAAGTTTAGAACTATTCTCAGAGATGTATGCAGGCAGTCCCTGGGTTCCAAGCAAGATCTTTTGCTGTGACTTTACGAAGTTGTAGAGCATCAGGGAAAGGTGCACATAAACTTTCTTCAGCCTCACCTTAGGAAAGGAGTGGCTTGAAGCCTTTTCATTGATTTCCAAGCTGTGTGTGCAGAAATTGAAGGTAACTGTGATGGAAAGAGAGAAGGAGGGAATACGTAAGGAGTGCCCTCAAGGAAATGGAATGGCTCTGCGATTGCAACAGTGGATTTGAGTATGGAAACAATCTGGAGGATGGTACTCGACTGGGCAGTGTTTCATTCGGTTGTGCAGAAGGTTGCTATGGACTGGAACCAACTTGATGGCACCTCACAATAATAACGTTGGGCTCAATCATTTGAAAGGTATGACAAGTATACATAACATTAGGGCTTTTAAAACAACACTCTCCACTACAAGATTTTTGGCCTGACACAGACACAGCAGCTAAATATACTGCTTTGAAGGAATGTGGTTTTCCAAAAGGACCTCAGTACTTCAGTCTTAGGCATCCGCCTTCCAGTCAGTTTCAGCTCATAGTGATCCTATGTACAACACAAAGTCCTGCGCCACCCTCACAATGGCTATTTCTGAGCCCGTCGTGGTAGACATTGTATCAATCCATCTCGTGGAGGGATCTCCCTCTTCTTGGCGGCCTCTCTACCAAGCACGAGGTCCTTTTCCAGGGACTGTTAGGACTATAGACTATTTTACTCAAATAAAATGTACAGAATATAAGGGGACAATATAAAATAATTAAAATTAAAAATCCATTAGTAGGGGACCCAGACAATGATATAGATATTGAAAATTCTCAAGTTGATCATGAAACCCTTCTTCGAAAATAACCTTCTATAGAAACAGATTGGCAGGAAGAGAACCAGAGCAGCTCCCTATTTCTTCTTATGATAAATACTAATCATATCTCACTGTATTTGAATAACAGTTTGTCAATGTGGTTCCTACAATAGTTGCTATTAAACCACTTTTTTTAGAGGACAATGCCAAAATAATCTTGACTAAACTCACAGAAAGAAAGAAATGAAACCAATCAAATACTTAAGATAACCATACAAACAGTGACACAAATAGTCTCTATACCTCCGTAAAATCTTATAATGTTGAATTTAAGGTTTGAAAAATCAAGGACTGGATGTTGGGCTTTCCCAGCTCTGCCGTCACAAAATTCCACACACAAAAAGGGTGGCTTGAAAGAATTAATAAAAGACATTTATTTTCTCATGGTTATAGACACTAGAAGCAATGCTTGTCCCTGCCTGGCTTTCTTTTTCCATCTCTATGGGAAACCACCCTCCTCTTTTTTAACCCCAGCTCCTGCCAGCCTTGAGGATTTTTTGTCATTCCTTGGCTTGTTAATGGATCTTTACATGCTGTCCTCCCCCAATGTGTGAGTCTGTTTCTGTATGTGTGCTTTACTTTTATAAAATGCCTCCTTTAGCCGAACTGTTAACAAAAGAACAATCTGATTTATCCAAACAAGGGGACATTCAGTCCAGGAGGAAGAGTTCTGCTTTTCTTTTGGGAATGACAATTCAGTCCATAGCATGGATTGTAGAAATCGAGGATAGCTTATTTTTGAACTAAGTATAGCATAGATTGGAAGAAAATGGAAAAGATTGTAAGAGTTGTAGTATTTCATTTGTTAGTAAACCAATAGCAAAGAGGTAGAGTTATAAATGTGCTACATTGATACAATAAGAGAGCCTTTTGACACTGTTATTGAAGCACACACTAAGACTACAGAATAATAATTTAAAAAATTACAGAATTTATCCCTGTCCAGAAAATTTGTGAACATCCAGAGGACTTCTGTCACATTCAGTAGTTTCAACTGGAAATATAAAGAACCTCTAAAATTTTTAATGAAATAATTGCAATAAGAAAACAGTTATGTGTTATTAGGGGATATAAGACTTTTACTCAACATATAAAATAATGTGATTGGATTTCTGATTGTGATTTTTAAGAGTTAAATATTATTTTTTAGCAGAACCTATAAAATAACTTTCACAGCTGTCCAAACATGGACATAACTGACCATGTATGTTAGTCTGGGTAGACTAGAGAAACAAATCCATGGAAACACACATGTGTTTAAGAAAGAGATGTATATACAAGAGCAATTGAACATTGAGAAAACATCCCAACCCAGTCCAGTCAAAAGTCATAAGTTTGGTATTAGCACATATGACTGCCACCAATCCATAAAGTCCTCTTCAGACTCCTAAAATACATGCAGTGACACAAGATTTAGAAATCATAGGCCAGTGGGTAGAAAGTCTTTGGATCCAGTGGCATTGGAAACACCTCAGCGCTGGCAGGGGTCTCTGCATGGCTCTCTGCACACAGGGCTGCATCAGGGTAGGTCCATGTGTCTTGTCAGCTGCTATGTCTCTCAGGGTGTGAGCAGAGAGTCTCCCACCTCCAAGGAGGAAATACTGGATTTCCCAGAATTCTCAGGAGAGGGCCATGCCCACACAGAAACCTCATTGGCCATGATCTGATTGAAAAGCTAGACTCCACCCCTACACTCTTAATCCTCAAATTGACAAATGATTATGTATGTACCATAGCACGTGTTTAAGGAGTATATCATCTATAACTGTTATAGGCATGCACGTACTGATCTCTCTTAGTGGTGCTGTGGAAGGGTTCATACGTCAAATCGGAAGTTGCGTTCGAGCAGGTGGCAACACGGTGCACTGGTGCTGAAGGCAACCACATGATATAGTTGTCTAACTGTAAAATACTACTTTAAAAAAATTAGGTGGCAACATAGGCAATTAGGAATATTTCAATAAAAAATATTCATTTCTGCAATCGAGTAGAGGCAAGTAGTTGTCTCCTGCTTTGGGCAGAGTCTCTTGTCTCCAATTTCACATGCTCCACACTTCTCTCCAACATGTTTGCAGAGCAGGAAATAATTTCGTACCGCTCTTAAGCTATAGCCTTTGTAACTGCCACCAAATGATTGTGTGGGACCGGGCAATGATGGATGGGCCGCTACTGAGGGGATGAGTAGGTTTTGCCATCTTAATAAGTTTGAAATGAACCATCTCAGAAACAGAAACAAGGACGTTCACTGCTATCAAACATGAAGAACCAGGAGTAGAGCATGTCATTATGCTGAACCTCCTGAATGCAGACATGTGGAGTGTGAACCGGATACATGACAGGGAAGCAGTGGAACCCAAGGCAGGAGCACAAAACGGGCTGTTTCTCAACCCACAAAACAAGTACAGCTCAGTGCCTTTGGGCAGGAAGCACTTACTCCTGGGAGAGAAGTTTGCTGCCGCATGAAACCATAGGCCAATGCCTTCAGCCTGAGTTTTTTGGTGGAGTAACATGCCCTTTTGACCTTTATCTGCAGAGCTAAAAGAAGGATAATATTACCCACACAGGGAAGCAGTCAAGAGGCCTGGAGTGATGGCTGTAGGCATGGCTGCAGAGAGGCACTTCTGATTGGAAGAATTGTCCACATAGCAATTTCCCAACAATCAGCCACTGAAACTCCCTAGAAGAACACTTTCGATATATTTGTAAACCTATGGTTTTATTTTCACTGTTTCTATTTTGCAAATTATAAGACTAAAGCCTAAGAAGCTTACGTTCACACATTAGTCAGATGCAAGCAGTTGAACTTTAAAGCCTATATGCGAAAAGTGACTACAGGGTTGGTCCTGTGAAAAATTCCTACTTCTCATTTGTCTTCCATATGATTTGTTGACTGAAAGTAGTGGTAGGCTTGTGGGAACGTGACTGGAGGCATCATATTAATGGTTCCTATGTGTTATCAAAGAAATAGGAGAAGTATGCATGGATAGGTTCAGATCCTAGAAAAGAATAACAGCGACCATTGATCCAGATGTCGTTCAAGTAAGTTAGAGCCTAGTTATTCGTCAACCCCCTCCTGTTTCATTAGGGTTTCATTAGCACTCAGATATTACATAATTTCAAAATACTATGAATGTACAGCGTACCTGGTGTAATAATTTGAGATCACATAAAATTAGCCAGAAGTTCTTTCTTCATTGCTTAGTGTGTATCTAGAGCAGAAGTTTGCTTTCAGCCATAATAGGGGATGGAGAAAGAGAAAGAGAGTCATCCTCGCCAAGTTTGTAGGTTAATAAGAGCCACTTATCCTACAATTATACAAATAACTAAAACAGCCACTGTGAATTCGGAATAAGAAAAATATTTATAGTAATGCAAGCCACTAGTTCTGGACCTAATTACCTAGTTCGTTTTCATAATATAAAACAGTTATGCATGGGTAATCTAAAGCAATAAAGAGAAAACTAATTACAGAGAAAGACACTACTCATAAAGAATGTTTCAAAGTCATTAATCTTAACATATATAAATGCTTCGAATAAGCTATACAAACAAATGGAAAATAATGAATTAAGTATCTCTGTGCTTGTCAGTGTATATGTGCTTGTGTACTTGTGTGTGTCTAATGTGTAAAGGGTGCTAACCATGTCAAAGAAAATTTAAATAAATGACAAAAATGATGCTCTTACCAATACACAGTTATATACAAACAAGGTAATTAAGCTTTGATGGAAATATGGAATATAAATCCCTGTAATTGTACTTAAAATGATGCCTTAGTTCTGGCAAATTAAACAGAAATTATATGTAGAGCATGTAAGTATATAATTTATCATCATTAAGGCTGAGATGCATATTGTTCAGGACATCCTTGAACACTGCTATTCTGTGCATCCTACTGTATCTAAACAGACATGAATACTTCCACATTGGAAACTGAGGACAGGAACAACTTCTGCATTAACATTTGTGCATTTGCATTGTAGGTCGATCCAATTTACAGCTGCTCTCAGCCCAAATTAGGAAACTATACTCAGAGGATTAATTAAATCCTCATATTTTATAAACTGTTTTGTCTTTGTGGCCAAACCATGTTGAAGAGAATAAAGGGAAGACAGGAAGAAAGCAGGGCGGTAGGGAGGAAGGGAGAAACACAAAATGTTCTCATGTGGTTTCATTTATCTGATGGATATCATTTCATTGATTAATTTGCCTGATTGATTGTTTTGTAGATCAAAATAAACTAACAGAAAAGATCACAGCATTACTTTTGTTGTTGATTTTGCTTTGTTGTTGGTTTGTGACCTTACAGACTCAGGTATTACAGACTACAAATACTCCATAGGGTTTGCTTGGCTGTGATTGTGAAGAATAAGATAACTCTAGATTCACCTACAAAACCATACAGATTATTCCTAGCATGAAAACCCCTAAGGTTAGCCAAGATTTCAACATTCACCTTGTGTACTGAGATTTTTGACCATTCATACGTCTTATTACATTGATATCGTTGGCACACACCTTGGGATTCATGGGACTGCTCCTGGATCCATATGCTTTTGGATACTTGACGTCCAATCCAAATATGGGAAAAATAAGGGACCTACCCTCATTGTCAGTTGATACACATAAAGTATTCAAGAATAGCAAGGAGAGAATTGTAAGAACTCCAATGCTGCAGTAGTTGCTTCGCTGTTGGAGAAGGAAGCTCATGAACAGGTGCGCTCTCTGTTCTCACAGCTTTCTAGACACTTCCTGCCAGGTGATCACCGGCATATTGTTACTCCATGTCATCTACTCCTGTTACCTTCTACACGGAGGTGTAAACCTAGTTCTCTTGAACCAAGATGCCTCCAAGTATGTGTTGAAGCTGACCAATAATGTGATCTCAGAAATGAACCCCAGTCATGACTAAAATTGTATTTCCTAGATTTAAAACACATCAGACTTTAATACCATGCACCGACACATTGATGTCAGACAAATATATACCTTTTTTTGAGCAAATTAATGTCTTTAAAAATATTTCAATGAATACACTGCTATTTTCTCCCTTAAATACGTAAAAGAAAACCACCAGTGCCCCTTTGCCAGTGAGTGGTTTAGTCTTTTCAGCCCTGTGGCTTTTGTCTGCCAGAGATAAGAGAGCCCTCGGTTGTCGATATGCCTATGTGACACTTTTGAGTTATCAGATTCCACCTTCCAGTATTCTAGACATTAACTCGCTTGTGAAATGGGAAGACATCAGTTTTATTTAATACTTGTGTTTTCCCAAAATATCCAGTTCTTCTGGTTTAGTTTTATGAGCTACATGCATTAAAATGTCATTCACTATGATGATTTTGATATTATACTCTTCTAAAAGTCTAGAAAATTGAATGAAAGAATCATGCAAGTTCATACCTTTTAAAAAATGCATTCCAGATAGTACTACTATATATGTCAGTGTGTGCATATACACAATATACTTTAAATAACAAAACAAAAACATCAAATACTATTTTCAATCTTTGAAACTAGTATTTTGCTGAGGGTTTTTCTTGTGGTTGTTATTTAAAGTCCTGTTATTGCTATGGGGAACATACATGGAAGAACATGCACCAATTCACAGCTTTCACGTGTAAAATTCAGTGACATTTATTTCATTCTTTAACTCATTCAACAATCCTCACCATTCTTTTCTGAGCTGTTTCTACCCCATTGACATAGGTCAGCTGCCATCTAATGGTCCTATGGAATCTTTCAAGTGGCTGCTGTAACTGAAGTCCCATATAGGTAGTTCTTTACAGAGCACAATGCCAAAGGCAGAATCTTATTACTACTTAACCTAAACAACTGTTTGGTTTCAGAAAGACTTTAGGGAATACTTTTGCTTAATATTTAAAGATGTCGTAGAGTAATTGTTTGAGTTACAACCAGCTCCGTTGCTCCAGGAAGTTTGGATCCATGAGAACTTGAAATTTTCTTCCATGTTCCCCATTGTTTTATCAGAGAATAGTACATTTAATGGTTAAAAAATAAAAACAAAAACTGGAGACTGAAAGTTTGGTTTAGACATACTCTGTTTGTGAACACACACTCCTCACTTACAGACATAGGTTCTGAATACTAGATTATTATTCAGAATTTGATGTTGTTATGCAGAAATGTAAGATCACCATATCATGACATAACATCAAATTATATCATTATTTAACAGCTAAATTAAGTAATTGCATATCTTCCAAAGCACTGAGACACATGGCCTACAACGTTAACAAATAACCTTAATAATCACAGCCAATGGTCCTCATACATTGTATTTCAGTGTTTCATAAGTCCCAGAACTACATCGCTATTGGGGGGGCAGATCAGGTGGTAGTTTTTATTTTTATTACTTTTGTAATAAAAATGGCAACTGGGAATGGGAATTCCCAATGAATGGGAATTGCCAGATAATAGGTAGTTGATAAGTGATGAGTAAATGCAATTCTACATAAAAACTAGATTCCATAAAGCAAGCTAATTAATGGATTGCCCCCCCCCCCGCAAACCTTTCGAAGTCCCCCTGTGTATGTTTGAACAATAACTGATAACCTTGTTTTATTTCTTTCTCTTAAAATGATGGCCCCAGTAAAACCATGATATGTGTTTTTCCTCCGTGCATTTATAATAATTAATAAACCGCAATTTCTGTGTTAGTCTGGGTAGACTAGAGAAAGAGAGAGTGTTATATAAAGGGTAATTGTACATTAAGAAAGCATCCCAACCCAGTCCAGTCCATGCCCATAAGTCTGATATTAACCCATATGTCCAATACCAATCTATAAAGTCCTCTTCAGACTCATAAAACACATGTAATGATGCCAAATGCAGGACAATCACAGGCCAGTGGGTAGAACGTCTTTGGATCCAGTGGCACTGAAAGAATCTCAGCACTGGCAGGGGTCTCATGTGGCTCTTCCAGTTCCCAGAGCTGGTCCAGTTCCCAGGGTAGATCCATGTGGCTTCTCCTCAGGGATGTCTTGCAGGAAGTGAGCAGAGAAAAGTATCTCCTGTCCCCAAAAAGGAAAATACAGCACTTCCCAGAATTCTCAAGAGAAGGTCATGTCCACACAGAGGTCTCATTGGCTATCACCCGATTGACAGACTAGACTCCACCCCTTCACTCTTAATCCTCTCAAGTCCCAAATTGACATCAGATTATGTAACTATCACAGACCACCCTTTGTCAATTTGACACCTTCACATAACTCTTTAGCCATTTATAATTTTCAAACAAACAATAATAAAATGAAATCTGTACCTAACAGGAAAAAACTAAAATGCATACAATTCAATATATGCCATCCTCATTTAAATATGACATTCTATAAGTGAACTAAACAAAATCCTATGCCTAACAATTGCAGTTAAGTAATACCAACACCTTAATCCTATAATCTTATGTATATATTTCCTATGAAAATATGTAAGCCAACCACTTCATGCCTTTATTCCCCCATTTTGGGTATCCATTTTGTGTAGGATTCCCAGAATACTACCCACTTACATCAACCCAGTACTCTGAGGAGACAGTCATGTTCTTTGATGTGAAGGATCACCATTCTAGTTGGAATCTTGCTGACAAAGATCACGGATTGCAGCTGATAGCATGGATTTACTCAATGTAAAGCAAACAAATGTTCTCGCACCTAGATCAATTGGTAGCATTATTATAAATGGAGATTGAATTTGTCAACAAATGTCATCGTTTTGGTTCTACCATCAATGCTCATGGAAGCAGCAGTCAAGAGGTCAAAGGACATATTACACTAGGTAAATCTGCCACAAAAGACTTTTTTGAAGTGTTGAAATGCAGGGATGTTACTTGAGGATTAAGGTGTACTGGATCCAAGGAATGGCATTTTAATTGCTTCATACACATGCGAATGTTGAACATTGAATGGGGAAGACCAAAGAAAACTTGGTGCATTTGAACTGAGGTGTTAGTGAAGACTATTGACAAGACCCTGGGTTCCCAAAAGAACAAAGAGATCTGGCTTGGAAGAAGTACAGAGAGGCAAGGACAGCGAGAGTTCGTCTCAATTTCCTTGGATGTTTTCAGGATGTTTTCAGGAGTGACCAGTCTCGGGAGTGGGCATCATGCATGGTAAAGTGGAGGTGCAGCACAGACGAGGAAGGTCCTGAGAAAGATGGATTGAGACAGTGCCTACAACTATGGGCTCAAGCAGAAGAACGATTTTGAAGGTGGCACAGGAGCAGGCAGTGTTTTGTTCTGTTGTGTTCTGGGTCACTCTGAGTTGGAACAGACTCAATAGCATCTAACAACAACATAAAGACCATGCACAGCAGAACATATACCAATTCAGTCGTTTCTATGCGTACGATTAAGAGACATTATATGAATTCCATTCTACTAACTGTGCTATCATTCTCACATCATTAATGAGTTGCTCATCTAATCTATATACATGGATCTTAAAAGAGCACAGTGCTAAGCAGACATGCTTTACTAGTTAAACTGGTGTTGTGGTTATATGAAGGTTAGTAGTACAAAACCACCAACTACTAAGAGAAAGAAAGAGGAGGATATCTATTCCCATAAAGAGTTAAGATTCTCAGAAACTCACAGAGAAAATTCTGCCCTCTCCTATAGATCACTATGAGTTCAAACCTACTCAATGGTGGGCATTTTTGGTTTTGTTTTTATTTATTGTTTGGTTGTAAAAAGACTTTGGGAAACATTTTTGGTTCAAGGTTTAAAGATTCTGTTCACAGCATTAGTTTCAGGATTTCTATTCAGCTTCTGTGACCTCAGAATACCTGGATGCTGTGAGAATTTGAAATTTAGTGGTATAGTTTCCCCTTTCTAGGTATATCTTCCAAAGACCTGCATAAAGCAATACAAACTGATACCTGTACATCGATGTTCATTGCAGATGTATTCACAATAATCAACAGATGTATTCACAATAATCAACAGATGGAAATAACTGTAAATTTCCATCAATAGTTGAGTGGATAGAAAATATCTGGTACATATATACAGTGAAGTGTTATTCAGCAAGTAAGATAAATGTGTTAGATATGTGGCACATGAAGACATCATGTTGAATGAAATAATTCCAAAGGACAGATATATATTGAATGATCTCACTTATAATAAAAGACAAAAGGAGGCAAATTCATAAAGACTAAAGTTTGTTATTGGTTACCAGAGGTGGGAGGATTGGGGAAAGAAATTATTGCATATGGAGATGTGTTTCAGTTGACAGTGATTGAAAAACTCCCACTGCATATGAGTAGAGTTGCACAGCTGATTAATATCATTGCTGTCGATATGCTTTACGCTGTGCAAAGTTAGGTTGGAAAAGTTGCATGTGATATATGGATTTTTACGGTAAAAATTAAAACAAAAAGAGTAGTTGGTGAGACTGCTATGTACACCCAAATATCTTGTGGGATTGATTCCTTTGATGGTTTATGATACTATTTCAGTAACTTGGCCCGATAACTTATTTAATGCTTCTATTCTATGAGAAGCCTTTCAACTGTGTGGATCATAACAAGCTATGGATAACCTTGAAAATAATGGGGATTTCAGAACACTCCCTTGTTCTCAAGTAGAACTTGTACATGGATCAAGAGACAGTGGTGTGATGAGCACAAGGGAATACTGCATGGTTTCCATTTAAGAAAGATGGTTGTCCTGGTGTATTCTTTCACTATACTTATTCAATCTGTATGCTGAGAAATCATCAAACGAGCTGGGATATCCTTGCTTCTCAGGAACATTCTAGCTGTACTTCTAAGATTTGGTGGTTCCTTGCTAGTACATGACACTTCCAATATTCTTTACTCACACTATAATTAACATGCATCAGTTCTTCTTCGGTCTTCCTTATTCATTGTTCAGCCTTTGCATGCACATGGTACTATTGAAAATATCATGGTTTGGGTCATGCCTTAGTCCTCAAAACAACGTCCTTGATACTGATTACATAAAATTCCTGGATATGGGACCAAGATACCAGTACTTCTCAAAGTTCCATGGTGAGTTCAATGTGCATTCAACATTGAGTATATACAGAGGATTCTTATAAGGAGTCCTCTATTAACAGTGAGTAATAACAATTTTTAAGCCTGTCTTCAAGCGAGTTTTTTAAAGATGTTTGTCCATCTTACCCTTAATACCAAACCTTTTTATGCACATGTGGGTACATTTAAAAAATAACTATGAATTGTTATAAGAGCTGTATGAACCCCCAATAAAATGATTTTAAAAATACAAAATAACTAATTCAATCACTGTCTTAAACCAGAGACAAACCAATAAACTAAGACTCCAGTGCACAGCTAATCCACGTATGTCACAGTAGATCTATGTACAACATAGTTTTCAGTGGCTGAGTTTTCAGTAGATGGTCAGCAGACCTTTCTTCCAAGATGCCTTTGGGTGGACTAAAAAGGAGTCTGAGACTAAGATATTTTGTATCTTCGGAAAGTGAGGCTCCCTGGCTTACCATCCTACATTACTTAAGGCCGCAATTTCTGTGGTTTTCGAAACAAGTTACTCCAGTATGAGGTACATCTGCATTCCATCCTTGCCACTATCACTTACTGGCAATCTGAGTTAATACAAAATAGTTCAACTCCCTATCCTCCTAGACAGAGGCCTAATGTCAGCATGGTTAAGAGCTTAGCTGTTAATCAAAAATCTACCCTTCAATTCCACCAGATGCTCCAAGATATGGCAGTCTCTACCTGTAAAGATCACAACTTTATAAACGGTATGACTGTACTACACTGTCCTACAAGAGAGCTATGAGTGGGAATACAGTCAAAAGCCATGATTTTTTTGTTGTTGAGATTTCTTTCATAAAATAGGGAACATGGTCATGCTTATTACAGGCCCTAAACAGGGCCACTGTAAGTCAATATGACTCGCTAGCAGTGGGTTTAGGGGGTTATATATGTGGTGTGTGTATGTATATATATATTTTTCAATTGCCTTATAACCATATTAAAGTTGGACAGTGAATAAGGAAAATCACCAACCTTTTTGACAAACTGTATCAAAAGTGCTACGGCCAACCAGAAGAACAAACGGATCTGCCTGGGAAGAAGTACAACCAGAATATACTGCATACAAGTGAGGATGGCATTGGACATGTTCTCTTGAGAGACCAGTCCTGAGAAAAGGACATCGTGATTGGTAAAGTAGGGGGTCAACGTTAAAGAAGGACAGTTGTCAAGGAAACGGATGGACACAGAGACTACAATAATGGGCTCGAGCATGACAGCACTTGTGAGAAAGGCGCAGGATGTGGCAATGTTTGATTCTATTGCACAAAGGTTGCTCTAAGTTGCAATCTACTCAATGGCACCTACTAACAAAGCAACACGAGACTTTTGTCTGTATGTAAGCAGCGCCAGCCACAGCTATATTCTGTAAAACCTCAGGATATACATGAAGTACAGAGAACCGGTCGTCGCTCAGTGACATGATATTGTGCCTTTGGAGACTTAACAAGAAATCTTACTGTTATTCTGCATTTAAATTCCTAGATTGAACTTCAGACTTTAGGTAGTTATGATTTTTTAAATAATCTTACTAAGTTTATCAAGAAAATCTCTCATCTGAGAATTATAATATCTAACCTATTTATTAGATAATTAAGAAGAAAGGGAAAAGGCATTCTTATATCCAGAGAGTAGTGTCTTTAAGCACCCACATGTCCCCATATAAAAATGCATAGGAATATTTTAGTGTATTCAGTGACTAATTCTGATTCTTGATGATTTGGGGGTCAGTTTGAATTTGTGAACCTAGTCACCTTTCAGAATCTGGGAAATATTGATTTGGTCTAGTAGGGCTCATGTTCAAATTCATCAGTGCTTTTCTTAAGTCTATTAAGTCCTTTCTGTTGAAAACTGTGGGCAAGACTTTCAGCATGTCAGCAAAAAAAAATGCTATCTGTAGATGGCAAAATGTAATACTTAATAGTTAACGCATGATAATATATACTTGTAAGTGAATGACCTGATGGAAATTAGTTACAGAGACAATGCAAACCACACCGCATTCGACAAGGAAAAATCTCAAAGCATAATGATTGTTCTTATTTTTTAAATGTTTGAGATATAATATCAAACCTACAAGTTACTAAACCTTTGAATTATGCTTATAGGTAAGTGCCTAGATTCAAAAGAAACAAACTTGCAACCAAGTTACAATTAAATGAGCAAAATTATGAGTCTATTAAGTAAAACTCTTAAATAGGACCCCACATAGTCTTTTTGATGATCAAAGTGATGCCATTCCTCCTCAATTATCATTCCAGCATACTAAATAATAACATTTCCTGATTCTAAATGGCCAATAGTGATTCAATCAGCTCACTAATCAATTTTAACTTATTGCATTTTATTTTTTATGAATTCCAATTTTCCTAGATTCATACTTTGGATATTCCACATTCTAATTATTACTGGATGTTCAAAGTATTTTTTAAAATCATTTTATTGGGGGATCTTACAACTCTCACCGTACATCCTACACCCATTGTGTCCAGCACATTTGTACATATGTTGCAATCATAATTTTCTTTCTACTTGAGCCCTTATATCAGCTCCCCATTCCCCCCTCCCCCACCCCCCTCCCTCATGAAGGCTTGATAATTTTAAATTTTCCTTCCTGCCCCCCCCCCAATATCCTGTACTAACCCCTGTCTCCCTCCACCCACTTCTCTGTTGTCCATCCCCCTAGGAAGGAGTTATATGTAGATCATTGTTGATTCTCCCTTTCTGCCCCCACCTTCCCCTTCCCCTCCTGGTGTCTCTGTTCTCATTTTTAGTCCTGAGGGGTTTATCTGTCCTGGATTCCCTGTGTTGTGAGCTCCTATCTGTAGCAATGTAGATGCTCTGGTCTAGTCATATTTTTAAGGTATTACTGAGGTCATGATAGTGGCGGGGGGTAGGAGGGGAACATTAAAGAAATAGAGGGAAGTTCTTTGTTTCACTAGTGTTATATTGCAACCTGACTGACTCACCTCTTCCTTGTGACCCTTCTGTAAAAGAATGTCCAATTGTCTACAGATGAGCTTTGGGTCTCCACTCTGTGCTCCCCTCATTCACACTGTGTATGATTCTTGTTCTGGGTCTTTGATGCCTGATACCTGATCCCATCGACACCTCATAATCACACAGGCTGGTGTGCTTCTTCCATGTGGACTCTGTCGCTTCTCAGCTAGATGGCTGCTTGTTTACCTTCAAGCTGTTAAGATCCCAGATGCTATATATTTTGATAGCCGGGCACCATCAGCTTTCTTCACCACATGTGCTACACACCCACTGTGTCTTCAGGGATCATTTCAGGAAGGTGAGCATCACGGAATGCCAGGTTATTAGAACAAAGTGTTCTTGCATTGAGGGAGGACTTAATTTAGAGGCCCCATGTCTTTCTTTTACCTTAGTACTAAACCTATAAATATAGGTACATAGATCTATTTCTCTGTTGTTATATATAAATATATTTACATATGCTCATGCCTGTATTTAGACCTCTGTAAATGCCCTTTGCTTCCTAGTTCTTTCCTTTATTTCATTTTACTTTCCTCTTGTTGCACTATCATGTTCGGCCTTCATTCGGATTTCAATAATTCCTCTTGGTTGCACTGCCCTTGATCAAGCCCTACCAGGCCTCCTACGGCCTCATCACCATCGATTGTAGATCACTTGTCCCCTTATTCCTGGGCTTGTTAACACCCACTTCCTTTCCCCTGCCTTCTCCTTTCTGGTGACCCCCAGAACTACAGGTCCTGTTGTTTTCTCCTCTGGATTGTTTATCCTGCCTATCTTATCTAGATAGACATGCAAAGACAATAACAAGCACACACAAAAAAGAGCAAAACAAAACAACAAAACTGACAACAACACAACAACAACAAAGGCCTATGTACAGTTCAAGGTCCGTTTTTTTACTTTTAGGAGTGTTTTCTTGTTGAGTCTGATGGGCTGCCACACCATGGCCCCAAAGTCTATTTTTGGTATTCCCTGGGGACTTCATTGCTTTACTCCTCTTGCTGCTCTGTTGCATGCCCTTAGTGTTTCGCCCCAGTGTGATGGGGTCAGATTGGGCACAATTCCTGCACTGTGTCTCCTGTGTTGTCACTCATCTTACTATGGTTCAATGAGGGATGTCATGTGTGGTGCTGGGGCTGACCGTATGGTCCTCTCTGTGCATTGAGTGCTCTGAGCAGGAATGTAGTCCTCGGGGTTTGGTGGGCCAGGATGTGTTCCCCTCCCTCTCCTTCCCTCTTCATTTGGTCCTGTGTGCTCTGATCAGACGTGACCCTCTCTCCAAGCTGTAACTTCAGTGCTGTTCTCTGAAGTGCATTCTTCAGGAGAGATGGGGTGGGGGGGGTCCACATAGTTGGGGTTGGGGCTAGCCTCACAGACCTCTCTTTTGGTTCCATGGTACTTGCCAGTATATTGTATTCATGTCTTAATGCATCCGTTTGAAGCCTGTTCTCTCTCCCCGTCTCCTGTGGAGATAAAAATAATACCCTGCTCTTGGGTGGGTTAGTGCCCTGCTCCCCCACTACCCATGCCTTTTCTTTCTCTCTCTCTCTCTCTCTCTCTCTCTCTCTCTCTCTCTCTCTCTCGTTCTTTTCCCTTCCTATTTAGTTGGCTGCCATATGTATCCCTGGATTGGGTTTGGCCTGTGCCATAGTACCTGGACCTCACCTCAGGAATGTATGTATGTATGTAATAGCTTTTCCCCTATGCTCCATTTTTTTAAGCTTACATCAGCAAATTCATGCTGTACTTGTCCTTTTGTGTTTGGCTTACTTTGGTTAGCGTAATTTCCTCCAATTCTTCCCATTCGGTAATGTGCTTCATGTGTTCATCGCTGCTTTTTAGGGATGTGTAGTGCTCCATTGTATGTATGTACCATCGTTTTATGATCCAGTTGTCTGTAGATGGAAATTTGGGTTGTTTCCAACTCCTTGTGATTGGTTCACAAATCTTTATTCTTATTTTGAATTTTGCCAAACAACCCGATGAAGATTCACAAAGATTTGCTTGATCAAAATCATTAAGATAAGCTCAACTTTGAGGAAGCAGTTCTTCCTCAGTCATAATTTGAGTGCTTCCATCCTAAAGTGCCTATTTTATGGTACTGTAAGATAATGTTTCTCTGCTTTTCAGAAGATTTTCATGGCTCATTATTTTCTGGAATTTGTCACCTGGGTCCTTCATCCTAACCTCTTTTCATCTGAATGTTCCAAGAAAACGTGTCCTGTCTGCTGAAGGTCTTTACACTTTGGTAGCACGGCTCCCAGCATCACAGCAACACGCAAGCCATCACAGGACTATGAACATACAAATTAGTGGTGAAACTGTTGTTGAGAGAAGTTCACACAACTACAATTATTGGAGAAAAAGAGGCATAGTGGGGCATGAAAGTTAAATGTAATGTATTCTGGATAGAATCTTAAAACTGAAAAGGGATAATGGGTAAACACTAAAGATATGTAAACTATGAATGTAAGTTACTAATAATGTCAAAATATTGGTTGACTAATCATAAAACATATAGTGTACTGATATAAAATATTAATAAGAGGGAAAACTGAGTGTATGGTCTATGATAACTCTCTGTGGTATTATCTTCTTTTTTCTCCAAAAGTATAACCACTCTTAAGATAAAATGTAAATTCAATCAATACAATTCATTGCATTCACAAATTAAAGAAGTAAAACTATAGGATTATCTCAATAGTCCAAAAAGACATTTGAACAATTTAAAATTTGTTCTAATAACTGTCAATGAATTAGGAATATGAAGGAACTTTCTCAACTTACAAACAATATCCTCAACAACACCAAAGCTGACATCCTGCTTCAATGTGACAGACTGATGCTTTCCCTAGAAGATCAGGAAGAAATGAAATAGCATCCTCACTCACAGGCTTTATTCAGCATGGCACAAAAGGTTCCAGCTAGTGTAATATGCCAAGAAAGTTGTTGTAATATTAGAAAAGAAAAGTGGGCTGGCCTTTATTTTTTAGAAATTCAGATTGAATGTCTTCCTTAAAAGGCTAACTTATTATGAGTTTAGCAAGGTTTCCAGACAGAAAAGTAATATAGAAAAAAAACAATTAGCACAAAATGATCAACACAAAGGAAGATACTGTGAGGAGAACAAGATTTAAGGCAATAGAGGTAAATACTATAATATGAATATGCCTACAATAGCAGTAATAGCAATGGTAAAAATGAATTAAAGTTTTACAGAACAATAACAAATTTTCATAAAAACAAATTTTAAAAATTCATTCACATTTCCATCACACTTCTGCAAAGGAGATATGTAAATGTAACATATATGCATATAAAATGCTAGACTCTATTAGTTATTAAGAAATTCAAGTCAAAGACACAAGAAGTTCACCTACATGTATATTAAAGTGGCTACATTTGAAATGAAACATACTGGCGAAGGTTTAGGGTAACTGAGGGCTGTGGCTTTTTAAAAATAAATCATTTTATTGGGGGCTTGTACAACTCTTCTCACAATCCACACATATATCCATTGTGTTAAGCACTTTTGTACATTTGTTTCCCTCATCATTTCAAAAACATTTGATTTCTACTTGAGCCCCTGGCATTTGCTCCTCATTTTTTCACCCTCCGCACTCCCTACTCCCCTGTGAACCCTTGGTAATTGATAAATTATCATTATTTTGTCATATCTTAGACCGTTCGACATCTCCCTTCACCCACTTCTCCGCTATCCATCCCCCAGGGAGGAGATTATATGTAGATCCTTATAATCTGTGCAACTGAGTTTTTATACAGCTAGAATTTAAAATTATATACTTTTATTTCTATGGATGGATATTTAAGAGTGAAATGACTTTCCACTCAGAGATTTGAAAATAGGTGTCTGTACAAATATTTTGTGCATTTATATCGAATCACTTTATCTGCATAACCCAAATATCTATCATTGGGTGAGTGAATAAACAAGCCGTGGCATATGCATATAATGGAATACTGTTCAGAAATTACAAGTCTGAACAATTAATAGCCAGTCCAAAATGGAAGCATCTCAAAATAGGCTGAACAAAAAAATCCAGGTAACATAGTGTATATTTTTTATTACATGCAACCTTATCTATAGTGCCAAAATTCAAATCAGCAGTTCCATGGAGACTGGCGATATATGGAGGAGGTATTATGAATAAGCACAGGAGATTTTCTGAGTTCATCGTACATTGTTTCGTTATTGTAGAAGTTGTGTGTGCACATGCACATGTGTGTCCAAGATCAAATTTACCAACTTCTACAGTTTAAGTATGAAATTGTATTTAAGGTAGAACCATAATATCAACGGAGTAGAGACCTGGGGATAAAACCACTTTCTTGAAGATCATGTAAATTGGGCAGGTGAAAACTCGGCCTGTACAAGCAGTTCCCTAAGTGCCGCACTCCGCTCTCATGTTTGACTCTTCTTGGGGAGGCTCCATGCCCAAGACGCTTGTTGCTCCACAAGTGACTCTTCACGTGACAGAATATTCATCGTGCTTAAACCTTTCCTGTAATTCAGTTCTACATGAAAATTAACCTGGAAAACCTAATGAACATTTTGGGACTATTAATTAGCTCTACAGAGAGAGTGTGCTCTTTTTAAAGGCTTTTAAAACAAACAGTTGCTTTAGATGTTAAACATCAAAGAGAATCTAGCAGCAAATTAATTTTCTTAATGTGGTTTTCTGGAACCGAATTGTGTCTCTTCATTTGAACGGATTTCCCTTCTGTGTTCAAGCAACTTAGAATTCATAGGGTCCTTGCCAGGAGGAGAGAAAAATGCGTTTAATAGGGGTAGTATCCAAGCCAATCTGGTATGAAGCCAGTAATAATATATTCATTATATAAAGAATTCTTCAATTGAGCTTATCTGAAAATTATGTATGTACTTTGAGTGAATACTGAGAGACATGATTTTAAATATGTAAAATAGTGATTTTTGTTAAATCAAATATACAAGCCACAATCTAATTACCTCTTTGAGTTGTCTTGCTAGAATTCAGAGTAGTTTGGGATATTTTTATTGATCCCTATAAAATAAAAACTTATCAACCCACCTTTTTTTTTTTCAAGACATATATATGGCAGCAAGACTTAGAGAGATCTAGATGTGAGATGCTTCATCTCACTGTGTGCATTGGTAACATGGGTTTGATATAAGGATAACAACATAGAAATATAGGTACCAAAGTGTACATACATACTATAATGTCAACAGTATGCTTATTGTAATGTCCCTACTGCTGAGTAGTAAGGTATATATCTACCTACCTACCTACCTACCTACCTACCTACCTACCTACCTACCTACCTAATGGATAGATTGATAGATAGATGAAAAGAGACCTGAAATAAGAAAATACCTGTCATTGAAAATATTAATTCTATTAAATATTTGTCAAGAGACTTATTATATACCAGTATTCAACAATTACTAAAATATTAGTAGTTTAGCTTAACTGCAGTAGATGTATAGTTAAATGTGTCACACATTCTTTGAAATGTTGCAGTATCTATCTGACCATTACGTAACACATAATTTCCCAAATGTTTACCTAAGCATTACTTTTTTTTTGGCGGGGGGCAGAGGATACCTCAATCATTACCCAGGTGACTCTGTGCTGAGGTAGGAGGTGGCATCCTTCCCTGCCCACCCCCTCGTACCCCAGGCCCTCCCACCCCTTAGTGCCCGGGCCCTGGAGAAGTTGGGGTGTAAGAGGGGAGGACTGGGAAGGGGTGGGAGGGCAGAAGGCACTCTTGGGTGGTGGACTTTACTGGAATAGGTGTGTATGGCGGGGAACGGGGCGTGAGTTGGGGAGATGTCCACACCCTCCTGTGGCGTGGGGCCTTCTTCCTCCAGCTTCTTTATAAATAAAGCTTCACAGTGAAAGGGGAATGTTCAAATCCAAGGCCACTCGAGCTGCTGCCTTCCCCACCAGGTAGCTGGGCCTTGGTGGTGGGTGGGTGGGTGGGGTGTCAGGCAGCAACTGCCTAAGCATTACTTTAATAGCTGTTAAAGAAATAAGGACAAAAGAGGACACTCAGAATTAATTTATTTTATTGATTTAGCAACACATTTTTTAAAAACAAAAATGTGAAATTGACAAAAAAATAACAAAACTATAAAATAATCCATAATGAAAATTCCAAAGTTTTTAGGAAAATTATTTAAATTATTTTCTTCAAGAGCTTCATCTCACTATGTGCATTAGTAACATGGGTTTGATATAGGGATAACAACAGAAATATAGGTGTGTTTTGTCTTGTTGTTGGTAATATGAGATCCATGTGTATATTAAATATCTTGTTGGTAATATGAGAGCTCTCTATATTAAATGTCTGTCTTAGTTCCTCATATTATGTGCTTCGTTGAGTAAAAGAATTATGGCATTCTTCAAAAAAAGGCAAAAACCTCAATTTTTCTTTTTGCCTATTTATTCTGTGCCAAACAGAATTTTCATGAAAGGAAATTACGTAAGAGAAAATTATATATTTCCAAATTGTTATTCTGCTTATTATTTATGTCTTGTGCTGGAATATATAGTATAGCTAATGACATGTCAATACAGTTTAAAACTTGTGTAGGAAAGGGGAAATACTTGAATCATGTGTAGAAAAAGCTTAAAATAGTAATAATGAATTGTTTTGTGCCAAGTGACATACTCAGAATCGTTAGCTTTTTGACTCGTGCTGAAGTTTACGTTCTGAAATGGAGATAATTTGGCTGAGTCAAATTCACTTTCAGCAAAATGACTTTTTTTTTTGGAAAAACTGTTCATTCTGTAGAAAAGCTTAGAAATAGTTCTATCTCAAACAAAGATATTGTCACATGATCTGTTACGAGTTACACTTCAGGGGACATTATGTAGTTTGATATAGAAAGATTTAGCAAAAATCTTTGAAAAGAGAAAAAGAATTTTGATATATAAAATACTTCCTGAATTTGATAATCAGAAATAAATTATGACATTATATATTTTTAAACATGACTAAGTATGGAAAATCTTACCCATGCTGAAATAGTTTTTAGTTCTACCGTACTTCATTAATACCAGTGCTGTTGTTGTTAAGTGCATTGATCAATTCCAACTCATCCTGACCCCATTCACAACGAAACGAAACATCGCCTGGTCTTGTGCATCCTCAGAAGTATTGCCAAGTTCAGCCCTCTTGTTACAGCCACTGTGTCAATCTGTCCTATCGGAAATCTTCCTCTTTCACTTACTCTCTACTATATAAGGCAAGATGTCTCCAGGGACTAGTACCTCCTGAGAACAGATTCCAAAAGGGAGAGACGAAATGCTAACATAATCACTTTTGAGGTGCTTTCTGGCAGTACTTAATTCAGAACAAATCCATCGTCCTGCCATCAGTCCCGGGCACATTCGATATTCTTGGCCACCACCATAATGTCAATATGTTTATTTTTCATTGTTCTGCCTTATTCATTGTCCAACCTTCACATGTGTATAAAAGACTGAAAAAATTTACTTTGTTCTTGATTTCTGAAAAAAAAAAATCACTTCTGGAAATTTAGACATTTCCAGGTTGTTATACCTTGGTCCTTAACTTGGACTTGGGTGGTACACGTGGTGTGTGAATAGCTGCTAAACACCTGAGGATTAGAGGTTTGAACCCAGCAAGGGGTTCCATGCTAGGAGGAAGGCAGGGGAGGGGAACACAGTTCTGGCAAATCACTTTTGTAAAAATTATAGCCAAGAAAATTCTATGGAGTCGTTCTACTTTGTCACTCCATGAGTCAGATCAACGCTTCAGCAACTGGTTTGATGCTTTGTTTCGTTTTGTTTCTAAACTGTGACGGGCTCTTTTATAACACCTCCCATTGACACAAAAAGTACCTAAGTAAGTAAAGCAAAACTCGCTGCCATCTAAGCAGTTCTGGCCCGTCGTACCATGGAGGGCAGGGCAGAACTGCCTCTGAGGGTTTCTGAGACTGTAACTCCTTACGGGAGTGGAGAGCCTCATCTTTCTCCTGTGCAGAAGCTGGTCATTTTAGACTGCTGACCTTGTGGTTAGCAGCTCAATGGGCAAACATTATACCACCAGGGCTCCTTTTAGTTGCCGTCAGAAGGAGATTTTCAGTACGCAACAAAGCAATGTTTTGATTTAGATCCACAGCAGTAGCATCAAATCAAGGGAATATAATACAAATGAAATTTTGTGATTGTGCCGATACGCAATGTCTATGTCCCTTCAGGTAAGTGTAAGAAATACAGCGTATAGGTGATACTCATTGAAGGAGACCCTGTGCCCCCAAATAGAAAGATCTGTGGCCAAGTGTTGATATACACAGACATGTTTTGTTTGCTTAGACTTAAAACTTCAATAATTTTCAGGGATCATATAATGTTTTTTTATTACTAGTGATCTCTCTTGTTAAACTTTTATAAATTAAGATAATACTCGTATGTCACAGCAGTTATCAGGGAAAAAAACCTGTCTATTTTGAATAAAAGTGAAAAATATATATATAATCATCTTTAAGATATAAATTGTTGCTTTTGTGATAACACTTTTATGACCAAAATTATTTGCATATGTTGAAGATACATATTGGCAAAAAGAATTGCATATTTTTGTCAGTGATAGGATAATGCAGCCACAGATATTTGCTACATATAATCATGAAGAATAAAACTTTAATTTTCATCTTCTGTTTGTTTTGGTCAGTTGGCAGGTAAATTCATGACAGCTACATTATGTCTGAATATTTTGTATACCTTGTATCTCTTATCATTAAAAATAAGTTTTAAAAATGAATATAGTACCTTAACATTAAATTTTTATAAGTGTAGACAATTTGCTTTACAATTAAAAAATGAATTAACATTGATTCTATGCTTAAATAGATATGCACATTTAAATTGTTATATTTTGTCAAAATAAATATTAAAATAATATTTTTATATATTTCTCTGAAGGGAAGTAATGTACGTATTTTATTTTTGAATCCACTAGTGGCTGTCTGGCCTTGTAGTAAATCCCTAATCGCTGTCTTATTTCCTATATCCTTAAATTGTGGGTAATCATAGCACTTTTTTCTATGTATATTTGTGAAGATTACATAAAATAATCCTGTAAATAATGTGCTTAGCAGTGTTTCTGGACTATCAAAATAAAAAGGAATCATTATCTACTATTATTCATACTCATTATTACTCAAAATGTCCATTTTCCCAGAATATTCAGAAGAATTTCTCAGAATTATGTATAAGAGTGCTTAAAAAAAAAGGGAATTAAAAGATAAAAAGTGTGTCCATGGACTTTTTAAAGCCCCTTTACCTATAATACTTTCCATTTAATCTTAAAACATGTGAATTATGTACTTGGTGAGATTTGCTCAGCTGCTAGATAGTTAGAGCCCTGTTTATGATCCACCCATACACTTACTCATTGTTAACAGTTCCTTATCAATGTTTTGTGTCAGAAGCAAATTTTGTTACATTAGCAAAAGTTTATTTCTAGATAACAAGAAGTGCATGCGCACATATCTCTGCAGCAGCTTTCCTCCAGGGATTGCTATTTGGATATTATGGCAACTTCACATTAGTAAGATTAGTTCTAATCTCTGTCCCAGTGGAAGGAAGAAGTGGGGAGGGGTGAAGTTATAGACCAACTTCTACATGCTTGTAGCTGTAAATGGCATATGTTTATTATACTCACATTAATTTAGCCAAAGTCAGTTACATGGTCATGCCAATCTTCAAGGACACTAGGATGCCAATCCTCTCTTAAGTTCAGAAACAGGGTATGCTGGGTATCAAGGAGGAGTAATGGTGCCTTTCACACTAAGGGGTTCGCTAATAGAAATCCTTTGCTCCAACATGTTATGTGTCCCATCTTGGTCTTCCCCCTTTCCTGCTTAGATTTAACTCACATGATTTTATATTATACACCTTAAATACCTCACAGAATAAGGTGGAGGGAACATGATTGGCCCTTCAGAAAAAGGACTTGGTATTGTTCATCATGTTATCCATTGTAACCGTAAAGGTGATGGTGGAACAATCTATTGATGTCCTAAACTAATGCTCTTGTTAAGGCACAGGTTAACTAGGTAAGGAGAAAATAAGGGGGAAAGCAGGAGAAACCGAAACAAACACGTAAAAATAAGTAGAAATATATTTTTAAATGTCCAAGTGATATGAAGAATTGAGCAGAGACTGTGCTATGATAATCTTATAAAGCATGTGTACACTTTTCTTCCTGAAACCCAGGACCCTGCCTAGTGTGCATGGCACTTGTAGAGAGAGGAGAAGACTAGTTTCTGCTTCCCCAGTAACACGTATAAGAGGGAAATAAACAGATTTTGGCATTGAAATGAATAGTTTATACATAAAAGTTATACATACCACATGGTTCCTCCAAAAAATGGAAAAGAGCACCGCTGGGCAGAGCTTTCGTAGTATGTATTTCTCCCACTAGGTGAGCATCCAGCAACACACTCTGAGTTAGTTCACCCAGTAGCATCACCTGAGAAGTTTCTTTCTGGTCATAGTGAATTTTTTCATAAAAGCAGTTTCACTTGAACCTCGCTTCTTCTGATGGCCGATTTAAGAGAACAGCATGCAGCTGTGAAATTTTGTTTCCTGCTCAGGAAAAATGTCGCAGAAACTGTTGTGATGTTGAACACAGCTTACAGGGACAACACTGTGGTAAAAAACTCAAGTGTATAAGTGGTTGTCTTGTTTCATAAAAGATGAAAATGTCGATTGAGGACAACCCTCTCCTGGACATCCGTCAACTTCCTGAATGGTAGAAGATGTGGACAAGATTCAAGCACATGAGCTCAAAGACGCATGGCAGACCATTGAAGAGATAGGAAAGTTATCTGACCATCTTGGAGCTTGGTTCAATTTGAATGGAAGATTTGGAAATGAGAAGGGTCACTGCAAAATTTGTGCCTCTGGTTCTGACTGACCGGGAAAAATGAGCATTGGGTGGAAACATGCTGTGCTTTGAAAAATCAGATCTGAAGTGACCCAGACTTTTTTCCAAGGTCATTGCTGGTGAGGAGATGGTGTTATTCTTACAGTCCCAAAAGCAAACGTCAATCAAGCTAGTGGAAGATGCCACAGCCATCATCACCTTGTCTCCCAAAAGTTCATCAAGTGAAACCAAAGTTCAAGCGGATGCTCATTTGTTTCTTTGACGTGAGGGCCATAGAACGTTTCAAGTTTGTTCCACCACGTCAGACTGCTAATCAAGTTTTCAATTTCAATCTTTGCAAAGATTGCCTACAGTGTGCGACACAAAAGGCCCATTTTGTGGCAGACGGGGACTGGTTTTGCCACCATGACACTGCACTTGCTTACACAGCCATCTCAGTGCACCAGATGTGGATGACAAACAGGAGGCTTCTCTTGCCTCATGCACCTGACTCACCTGACCTTGCTCCGTGAGAATTTTTTCTTTCTGCAAATGAAAAGGGACATGAAAGGACAGCCATTTGACGACAGAAAAAAGGGAGGTACTGTCATCCATCCAAACAGATGAGTTTGAGGAATGTTTGCAAGAATGCAACTTCAGATTTGACAAATGTATGTAATGGAGAGTTCTTTGAAGGTGATATGGTTGTTCTATAAAAAAGAAAAAATTAAATACATAGTGTTTTTTTTGAAAACTCCATTGGGGGGGGGCATCCCCTAGTATGGTTATCTTCTAATATTGAACTTGAAGTTGGATCTTTGTAAGTTAAAAAATCACTGAATCAGACTCCTAAGCTGTGAGCATTTAGGAAAATACAAGACATCTTTTTAAAATTCTTGATAAAAATTGATCATAGTAGCAGCAGAGTAAGATTTAAAATTGTCTATCACACTATATTGTTTGTAGAAAACAGGCATTCTCATTCACTGTTGCAATATTATTCAAGTGTGTGATATTTTTTTTTAATTTGGCTGAGTTTTTAAAGTACTTTTCAGAAAACAAAAATGTTTTTGAAGTCTTGCAAGGAATTTATGAAGTCCACTGTGTTAGTCTGAATAGATTAGAGAAACAAATCCATAAACATGCATATGTGTATAAGAGAGAGTTTTATATGAAGGGTAATTATACATTAAGAAAATATCCCCACCCAGTCCAGTCCAAGCCTATAAGTCCGATATTAGTCCATATGTCCGTTACCAATACATAAAATCCTCTTCAAACTCATGAAACACATGCAATGATGCTGAATGCAGCACGATCACAAGCCAGTGGGATCCATGAGCATGTAAGCATCTCAGCACTGGCAGGGGTCTTCACGTGGCTTCTCCAGCTTCCAGGACTGTCAGGGTAGGTCCATGTAGCTTCTCCTCAAGGATGTCTCACAGGGAGGCAGAAGAGAGAGAGAAATGTCTCCTGCCTCTGAGGAGGAAAATATCAGAGTTCCCAGAATTCTCAGGAGAAGACCATACCCACACAGAAGCATCATTGGTTATATCTTGATTGACAGGCCAGACTCCATCCCTTCACGTGTAATTAACACCATATTATGTAACTACCGCCCCCACTATGAAAGATATCTGAGTTTGTAGTATGTACCACTGATTACTAAGACCTGGTTTGGAATATTTTTTAATTTATATAGGACATAAAAATTATATCTGTCAATATTGTGGAATGTTGAATTCAGTATAATTCCTCCCAATTCCCACCTGCACTAAATATATTGCAAGGCATTTAAGTAAATGCAGCTGATGGTTTTCTCTCCTATTTATTATTAAAGTATATTTACATTGGAGCCCTGTTAGCTTAGTGATTATGCAAATCACCAAGAGAAAGATGAGGTTTTCTACTCAAGTGAAGATTATCATCGCAGAAACCCACAGACGCAGTCCCACCCTGTCCTGTCAGATCACTGAGTCAGAATCCATGCAACAGCAGTGATATAATTTACATACAGTAAAATGTACTTTCTTTATTTTCCCGTTCAGTAATTTTCACATGTTTATAGAGCCAAGAAACACCTTCCAAAATTCCTCTGTGACTATTTGTAGTCCACTAATCACCCATCCATTTTTGCTGGCAATTACTAGTATCTTTTCTGTTGCTATAGCTTTGCCTTCACAAGAATGGACTATCTGCATAATTCAATAGATAGTATATCAGTTGGAGGTCCTGGATGGCAGCAACAGTTATAAATATTTCCCTACTAATTGAAAGGATGACAACATCCACGCAGGCTTGCCTTGGAAGAAAAGCCTGTTCATCTGCTCCCACAAGATTGCTGTCATCCAGAAAAACCAAAAATACAACCCTGAAACTGTTGGGGGGAAAACAATCTGTATGCCTCCGTGGAGTGCAGTACTACTCTGAAACAAATAGGATTACAGAAATGGAAGTGGACCTAATGACCACTGATTTGTGGAATTTGCGTGTGTGTGTGTGTGTGTGTGTGTGTGTGTGTGTGTGTGTGTGTATTTGTAATGAACTTTTGAGTATGATTTAATCACAGCATAACATATTTGAAATGTACTCATGTTGCACATCCCAATAGTTCCTTGATGTATGCTCCTGGGTAACTGAAATTCACTGCCATTGAGTCAACGGCAATTCAGAGTGACCCTCCTGTGGGTTTCCAAGACTGTACCTGTTACTGAAGTAGAAATCCCCATCTTTCTGTGATGGAGCCGTTAGTGGTTTCAAACTGCTGACCATGCAGATTGCAGCCTAACATTTGAGCACTACATTCCTCAGTAGTATTATGTTAAGGAGGTGTAGTGGTTTACACCTTTCTACTCCAGTAGAGTCACAGTCTCAGAAGCCCACCAGGGCAGCTCTCCCATGTCGATAGCATTGCGGTGAATTGACAGACTCAAGGGCAGTGAGTTTGGCTTAGTGTGAGCAGCTCAGTGGGTGAAAACCTGGCAATCTGCTTCTGTACGGATTATAGCCCAGAAAACCCTGGGGGCAGTTCTCTTTCCAAAGGCATCGGTATGAGTTAGACTCAACTTGTCAGCATGCAGCAACAAGCAGAACCCAACCCAACTCAATGCCATCAAGTTGATTTTGACTCCTAGTGACCCCGTGGGACAGACGAGAACTGCCCCTGTGAGTTTCCAAATGATTATAAATCTTTACCGGAGGAGGAGAAACCCTCATCTTTCTCCCACTGAGAAGCTGGTCGTTTCAAACAACTGATTTTATGGTTAGGAACCGAACACATAACCCAACACATAACCAGGCCTCTGGTGACAGCAATAGTATTATACCATATAAATATACCACACTTTATTTATTTACCACTCAGTGAAGTATATGGGTTGGTTGTTTCAACTTCCTGCATTAAAACATACATGCATATTTTCACTTCAAGGGAATAAAGAAAAACACATTTAAATCTCATATGACAAACAGACAATATTTCTTTTTACAGCCTAATTGGTAGATTCAGGCTCACAATGAGCCCATAGGGCAAAGTAAAGCTACTTCTTAAGGCTTCCACGTATGTAAATCTTAACGTAAGTAAATCTTAACGGAAGCAGACAGCTGCGGCTCTGTCCCATGCAGCTGCTGGTGCATGCAAACTGCTGACCTTTCAGTTACTAGCCACGTGCTTTCATCCCTGGGCTACCAGGTTTACTTAATATTATCAATGAGTAAATATTTATTTTTATGGCAGAAAGCATCTTTTTTTATGTCAAATTCTAACCAGAGTGGAAAGATACTTCTATCTCAGACATGCTAGCATTCTTGCTTAATTTTCAATCTTGCAGGGTAGTCAGCAAAATTACATTAATCTTATTTTTATGTATCTTTGCAAGAGTGTTCTGAATGGGTCTTTATTAGTTACAAATTTATCTCTCTCAGAAATTTTTCTAGATAATTTTATTGTTTTAGCATCTCTTTCTTTGCTAAACGGTAATCGAGGATGGCTGTTTCATTAAATGTCCAGAGTCTATGTAATACTGAAGCTACAACCACATTCGGTAAAATTTTCTTTTTCCAAAGTAATTATTTTTAAACCAATCACTGGCTAACTATGAGAAGAACCTTTTCAGTGTGGAAGTTTAAACATGTAAAACATCTTTTTGAACAGCACTTCTTACCAACAAATATACGTTTTTCAGATTCTTATATTTTAGGAATGTCATCATAATGTTGGGTTTCACAGAGATCCAGAGTTATTTAGTCCAAAATGATTTCTATTGTTATCAGTACTTTCTCTCCTGTTACTGTCAGTCAGAAGAATCCTGCAAAGATTATAACTGTATCATTTGAAATACTACTTGTTCCTTGTGTTGACAAACATCCCCATCAGCTTAGCATCCCTGTGAGAATCAGTCTGAACCGGTAACTGAAGGTTTGCACCAAAGCAGGTCATCTGCTTTTCAGCCAGAATCAATCTGGGTGAGATTAAAAAAGAATCCTTTGCTCAAGAATAATGAAATTTCTAAAGCTTACTCTTTCTATTGCATATATTCTTACAACAGTCCATGAAGTAGCTCTTACTAGCCAAATGAGCAAAAGCCCTGAAGTTCTCAGCAAGTTATTATTGTCCTTGCCCTAAATCATACAGCTCGGAGGTGGTGGATCAAGATTCAGAGCCCCAAGATTCAGATTCCAAATCAAATCATTAGACATTTTCACATAGGTACCTTTTCCAGTTAGCCTTTCTTGTCTGCTAAATGTCAGGTGTGATAAGTACTTCAGGAGGCACCTCCATACATTATTTTCATTTCAGATTTAATTCACTTGGATGACCCTTTTGAATGTGCTCTACAAATATATTCTGATACAATGGTAATATAACGAAATATACTTGCATATGTTATAAGAGAAAATATCTCTATTTATTATAAATCATTTGGTACATGTTGGAAGCTATTGATGTAAAAACTAGCATCAGTTTTGTCCATTTTCCAGTTAGTTTAATAAATATAATCTGAAGTGTGAAATCAATATTTTATTTTCTTGCAGATGCACTTCATATAATGTTCCAACTTTAGAAAATAAATTCTCTAAATTGGGCATTACAATTAGATTTCTGATAAAATGTAATCATAATGATATAGATATAAATGTTGTATAGGGTACATGGTGAGTCAAGGCATTATTGACACATAATATATTTTATAAAAATGGCTTATAAGAAGAGACTAAACAGCACAGGAAACCCTGTGAATCCATCCTGCTTCCACTGGTGAGGATGTGCTTGAGTTGGTAAAACGGTATGTCTGTAGCAGTAGTCTAGCAGAGGGAATTCGATCCATATGAAATATGTGTATTGATAATCTTAGTTTAGAGTACACCAGGTTTTCTATATAACCAATGTACTTCCTGGCCCAGGGAGCCTCCTGAGCTCAATCAGTAGGGCTCAAACAAGCCTTGCTCACGTGAGTGAGCGAGTCTCTGTCTTTCTGTGAGCTGTCTGTGTCCTGCAAATCCAGCTCATGCTAATCACTGCAGGCAAAGGTGAGTGAAAGAAGTCCTCTGTCTAGTCGATATTGAAGGTGTTCCTTCTCACAGAAAAGGAATTCTTTACAAAATCTGTGGTCCTTAAATAGTAAAGAATTCAGATGATCTAAGGATAATATTGTCATGAGATTTTGCCCTAACTTTAGTTTAAAAATGTGTTAATCCAGGAAGAATTTGAGTAAGAGGATATATTGTAACAGAGAAACAAATGAAGGAGCACATAGACATATTAGGGAAAAAAGATGAAACTTAAAAACAAAAAAGTTGTTACAGTAACTGAATAGCTATGTGGATAAAAAAAATTAAGTTGATTCAGTTTGTCATACTTTAACCGTATTCAAATTCCAAACTAATTGTAATTTTAAATGAAAAATTTACTTTATTAAACCATTAGTATTTAACACAAATGAACACTGCTGAAGAAACAAAAAAAATTTCCTGCTGTAACCAAAAACCCCTCCAAGAAATTAGAAGAGTAAAACTTATTATTGATCAAGCACTAATCTAAAATGATATCTATATCAAGGGAAACATATTGAAGGTATTGCAAAGACAGGAAGTAATCTGACCCTTTATGGAGCCAACAATATAATTCATCTCATAAATGTTCTCAGGAAAATGACCCTGTTCTCAAGTAAGAGCGTTAGACAGCACAATCTATCACACATACTGTTGTTGGTTACGGTTGAGTGGATTCCAACTCATAACTACACAAGGTTTGCAGAGCAGAGCTACTCTGGAGGTTGTGAAGTTCTGAGACTTAAGCTTTCTAAATTCAACTCATAATTGGACTAGTCCCTTGTGTTTGCTAACTGTATTCATCCAAAGATAACATACTTGTATTATATCTTTATGGCAGGAGATAGTTTTATAGCATAGAGTCAGATACCTGCCATGTTAGACTCGGCATCTCAGGAAAGCTAGAAAATGGGGGGGAAGTGGCTCCTTGTAATTACATCCCAAGAGGAGAACTCTCAGATCCTTGAGAAAAATGATACTGAATGATAAAACTGGCAAGAGGATTATTAGGATTTAAAAAATGAAACATCTGCATGTATCTCAACAGGGCAGAGGAAGAATTCCAAATTATAACTTTTCTAGGTAAATATTCTAGGGAAAGATAGATCTTTCATCTTTCGTAGTTTTTCTCTTTGGAATTATATCTAGCCTTGTAACACTGATTGATGATATGTGAAAAATTTATATTTAAGTTTTATTACAAATTCAGAAGCAAAAAGTAATGATTGATAATCTGATTACTCAAAAATATAAATATATTTCATGGCAACAAGGAAACAAATAGCATAAGCAATGTAAAAGATAAATGACCTACAGGGGAAATAATTACAACTAGAAATATTATACAGTGGCTTCTGACAAAAAGAAAGTAAAGATCAGCAATGATGTAAATCTAGATAATAAATATAAACAGACACTTTAGGTAAAAATAAAGACAATTAGCTCATTAGCATAAAGAAATAATGCTCCATATTACTCATATTAAGAGAAATGGAACATAAACTTCTACCAAGATAAAATTTCTCACCTTCATAAAGGAAAATATCTAAGATTTGACAATATATTCTATGATTGTGACCTCCATCCTTTGCTAGTAGTTTAGCAGGCACACAGAACAATGATAGCTGGAAACCGTTATGCTGAGTGAAGTTATTCAATCACAAAAGGACAAGTATTATGAGTCCACTCATGTCGGGATGAGCTCCAGGATAGGCGCAGGCTCAGGCTTTCAGGCCATCTGTCTGCTGGCCAGGGTGACCAGACAGTGCTGTGGAGAGCCTGGCTGGTGCCCATGAACCATGCGTCATCCTCTCTAAGAGTGTATCACGTGAGCTTGAATCAGATTTTTGAGAGAGAGGGAGGAGACAATGACCACTTAGTTGCTGCCATGCAAAGATATGATGAGTTCCCCCTAGACTGGCAGGCATTTCTATCAAAATGATGAGCCACTGATGGGAAATCAAGTCAGGAGGTGGGAAGGGAGCAGGCACGTCTGGGAGAAGAAAAGTGCATGTCTGTTGGTAGAAAAGGGGAGAGAACAACTTTCTAGGGGTTGGGGGGGAATGACTAAGGAAACTTTTAGGGCCTATTAGTGGAGATTATGCCTGGTATTATGCACCTAATAAGTCACATTGTTCTGAGTTTCTGTTCACCCCCTGGAGACCCAAGCAACATACCATAAAACCATAGGGCATTGAATTTTGGATCTTCAAGACACACAAAATGGTCCAAAGGCCATACCATACCAGAGGAATCGGATTTGGAAACCACTAGGTGAAATCGACTTTACCTCAAGCACACCTGTAATGTGGGGACGTATGACTGAAATCACATAGTATGTACGTTAGTCCAGGTAGACTAGAGAAACAAATCCACAGAAACACTCATGTGTATAAGAAAGAGGTTTATATAAAATAGCAGTTGAATATTGAGAAAATATCCCAGCCCAGTCTAGATCAAGTCCATAAGTCTGATATCAGCCCAAATGTCTGATACAAATCTACAAAGTTCTCTTCAGACTCACACAATGCATGAAATGCCAAATGCAGGAAGATCACAGGCCAGGGGGTACAAAGTCTTTGGATCCAGTGGCATTGTAAGCATCTCAGCTCTGGCAGGGTTCTCTACATGGCTTCTCTGGCTTCAGAGGTCTGGTTGCATCATTGCATCAGGGTAGATCTATATGGCCCCTCCAGCTCAAGGGCACTAGAGTAGTTCCATGTGTCCTGTCAGCTGCTATGTCTCCCAGAGAGTGAGCAGAGAGTCCCTCCAGCCTCCAAGGAGGAAAACTAGATTTCCCAGAATTCCAGGAGAAAGCCATGCCCACACAGAGGCCTCATTGGCTATGATCCTATTGACAGACTAGACTCCACCCCTTCACTCTTAATCCTCTCAAATTCCAAACTGACACCAGATTATGTAACTACCACAGTATGTAAAGAAGCAAAAGACAGCTGTACCAAGAGAATTGATAGGGAGGGAGGGAGGGAGGGAGACTAACATTTACTTACTACCTCAATACCCCACTTGCTGTATTAGCTTACTTATTATTCTGGCAGGCCTGTGACAGATACGGTCAATGAATATTATGGTAACTTTTGCCTGACCACCAATTCCCATTATTTATATATACAGCATCCAGTGACATACGGATTGATTCTATACTAGTGAATAATCCAGGTATTATGATATGTAGTTAGTCTACATTGTTCGTTTTCCCTTTCTCAAAAGTGATTTAAAAATTGTTACCATAGGCTAATCAATGACACTATAAACAGAAGGTCTTATGCTCCAAGGAGATGATTGATAAGATTCTCTACCATCAATTAACAAGAATGTCTCTAAGGTAAACCAGGGACAGATAGAAAACATAGATTCAGGAATGGAATTTGGGCATGCACTTAATCCTAACTCCAATCTAAGAACAATTAGTTCTTACAGCTTGGCCATACTTAATACTCTCCCTTCACAAAGGAAACAGAGAAGATATGGTGCTATAGCAAAGTGTGGTGAAGCAATTTGATGGTGCCTAGCTATCGCATAGAACAGCATCTGGGGTCTTAAGTGCTTGTTTCCAAATGAGCAGTCATCTAAGTGAAACGTCCACTAAACCCACATGGAAGTAGCACACCAACATCTGTGATCCAAGGGTTGTAAATTATTTATTCCAAATGTATGACTTAAAATCATTATCTAATATCAAATATTTATCTAACAATATAAAAAGAGCAAATTTATATACTTAGAAAAATCAGTAATTTTAGGCATTACAATTGAAAATATTCAAACTAAAAACAGATAACAAAAAAATGTAAGAGAATTGAATAGCATTATATAATATGGGCTAAGCTAAAGATGCAGGTATTTAGACAAAAGTAAGAATAACCAAATATTTTCAAGAAATAATTGCTATAAGATTTTAAAAATTTTGATTGAAAACATTAATTCACCAATCCAAGCATCATTGTAAAATCCAAAGAATATAATTACAGATGAAACCACATGTAAGCATATTAAGTTGCTGAAAAACAAAGATAACATTTTAAAGCATCCACAGAGAAAAAAGTAGCACTAATAAATGAATGACTACTGGTTTTTATCAGGAATAATGTATATCTATTATTGAACACATTTCCTGTTTTTTTTTAAACTCTAATAAGCCAGGAGCCAGGAATCCTGTGTCTTATTTAACATTAGAATTTAAGAAACAGTAGCAATCTAGGATTTGATAACACAGTTGATCTAAATGTGACAGCCTAAATTCTTAGCATAATTTTCAGGATAATCATAATTAGATTAAATATAAATCCCAGAAATATCACAATTAATGCAAACGTGAAAATGCATATTACCTAGAAGGGCAACTTAAGACCCTCAGGGTGATTTATCCAAGGGCGCATTAGGATTAATTAGTTTATAAGATTAGCTATTGTCAACAGGACCATCACAGAGCACCTGGCTATATCTGCATGACATTCATAAAAGGACAAATCGAGTAGACTAGGTTTATATTGCTCTCAAAAGTGTTTGGGAAGGAACATTGTGCGTTGCTACAGGGGGTAGAGGAGCTGGATGCCAAAATATCTGAGGGAATTACAGTGTCATCGTGGTGACTATGCCAGGGACTGTTGCTATTAATCCTACAACGCTACCTGATCATGCCCGACTGTCCTGTAGACTTCCAAATCCGACCTATGATTAGTTAGCTTATAAGCAAAGCCAAACAAGATACATCCCCTTAAAATTTAGCAAACCCTTTTTGGCAAGGAAGGTATCAAATAGACTAAGGCAAGGAAGGTGAAAAATAGACAAAGGCAATGACTACACATGATGCACACACACATAATCATACGCAAATAGTTCCCTTAGTAAAGTAGTCTTTGGTTATTGTTGTACTTTTTTCCCTCCCCCATTACATTTTTGGCTTTCATTTAACTAGTACAGAAAATAAAAACTGACATAAGGTTTGTAAACCTAAGAGGCACAGTATATGATGAGGCACAAGACGGTAAGTAATGTTTTCTAAAGCCTTTATCCTATTGTGACAATTCCCTGAATTCTAAAACAGTTTCTAGACAGCCACAGCATTCCACTATAATGTCTGAATCTTATTAAATTAGTCACTGATAAAAATGTTTTTGGAACAGAAATAGCCACAGAGGACAGACGACAGACACTACATAGCTTTTCCAGACAGTCAGAGACCCTATAAAGGTAACATTAATGCTGCTATTGTTATCAGAGAAAGGAGTCTCACAGGAGATGTGGAACTGGTTCCTAATTCTTCCCCGGCTCAGTTTTCAAGGCTTGCGTTATCTTTCAGTTATATACTGGTGTTTACTCAGATATATGCTGAAATTACACAAACAAGTGTGCCTCCTGGATTTTAAACATTATGCTCAAGGCAAGAGCGTTAGTTAAGGGAAATAAAGCAAGTGTATGCTAAGGTAAATGTGAACAATATTTCTGCCTCCAGCTTCATAGCCAATGATTCCATAGTTCATCCTCAACTGATTTAATAGTCTGACCTGGATAGTCCTGACTTGAGTTGGTTGACACTGCTATGATTCTAGCTTCAAGTCCCCACAGATGCCTTCTGTCGATCTGTAAAATAATCTTGAAAATACACTGTGTTATTTGAATTTATTTTGCTGTCATTGAGTCCATGCAGACTCATAGGGCCATTATAGGTTTGGTTTTGTGAGAGATCTATTAACATTATGCAAATTTTAATTGTGAATGAGCAATAAAAATGGACCTCCTATGTTGGGCCTTATTGAGACTGAGGCAACATGTGATGTTTATGCAGGCTCAGATTCTGTGAAGGACTCCCTGGTTCCATGGAGCACACTGATGGGAGGTCTTCTTAATAAATGTAAACGGTCTTCTGAAGTAGGGCAAGAAAGGATGACTACAGAGTCCTGTAGGATGATCTCTCCAGGGTCTTAGTCAAAGACAAGGAACATTGTCTCCAGATTATGAAATTGCAAGTTATATACAAGGAATCTTGATTTCACAAACAAAAGCTTTCCATCAGGGCCTAACTGGTCAGAAAGCCAAGTACAGCTATCTAACCATTTAAAGATGTAAGCCATCAGTCTATCCCTGAATCATGCAGTCAGCTAGTCTTGTGTGTCTAGAGTACTTTCAACATTAAATAGTACATTATAATCATCAGTAGTTTGGGCCTTCTTGCCTTTATCTTGACAAAAAGTGACTATAGATGTACCAGGTATCACTAGAAGACAAGACTAGACCTCCCAGCCCAACTGCAAAATAGCTCTGTCCCTCCCACTACTTTCTCCTTTGTCTCCATCCAAAGCAGCATTACAACTTTCTTCTCTTCCTTAAACCTTTTCTCTCTTAATCAGCATCTTCTGCTTGGACATGGCCCAACAAGTTATCAGTCCTGATGCTAAATTACTTTACTAGCTGTTTGTCCTTTAAGCTCCATCTGACAGATGGGTGATAGTGAGTGGTGAATAGCTGTGAAGAATTAAACACTAGGAGCCGAAACTGCCATCAAGAGGTTCATCCATGAAGAGAGGGAGTGAAATCATAAAGGTACCTGAAGCAAGCAGCGTAGGAGGAGAACAAAGAATTGTATTAAGGTTAACATTTTCCAGACAAAAGTGATGTCTAAGATTTATTCAACAGCCACGGTGTTATATCTACTTCACATTTGTCATCTCGTTTTTCTCCTTAAATTTTGATGATATTAGCAAAATTTTAAAAGGTGTGTGGGGAGGTCAGCAGGAGCAGAGATTAAGGGTCAGAGAGGTAATATACTTGTTCATAGATGACCAGCAAGGCAGAACCAATGCTTCACATAAAACGTAGCATAGTGGTGCTCCATCTGTCTTTGTCAAGTTAAAAATAATATAAATGAATGCAGAAGAGAGAAAAGGGAAAGAAGGAAACCAAGATTCTTTGAATTTAAAATCCAATTCTTAGATTTTTATTTATTTTATTTTATTTTTGGTTAAGGGGAAGGAATTCTAGAATCTCAATCACAAATGTTAAAGTAAATAAAAAGAATATTCTAAAATATTATTGTATCTTAAATTATGTTAGTATCTTAACATCGTATTTACTTCTTGTAGTTTATTCATAACCTCACTAATCTATAAGCTAAATCTCCAAAATAAGGTTAAATTAACCCACACAAAAATGATGCTCTCATTTTTAATCCCATGGTAGAACAACTGGAGTTGAGATATAATGAGATAAAAAGCTTTGTGAAAAGATGGAAGCTAGGCTTATGACAGCTCAACATTACTCATTAAGTATTATAACAAGCATATGCTGTCTGAGTCTAACAAGGAGTGTAAGATAAGAAATAATCAGTCTTATGCCCCAATGTATTATTTTATCCTCTTTCATCTTCCATAATTCATAAAGTTACTCGATAGCATTTTGGAGATTATAGTCTTAAAATTATAACTGTTGTATGATTTAATTGGAAATAACTGGGCCATCACATTTAAATTCTCATTACTTTGACATTTTCTAAACTCATAGAGGCCATTGAGATTATCATAGTTTCACAGAAAATTATCAGATACAGTTTGGCTCCGTTATAAACCTTGAAAATCATTCATTACCTTTGAGAATGTCGCTGTTGTTGTCCAATGGAAGCACTGATGCTGAAAACCTTCAGCTGTCCGTCATTCTTTTTCTGTTTCTTTTGCATTTACTAACATTGGTACTAACATTGTAACCCCGATTCAAAGAAACTCCTATAACTTTAAGTTAAATAGATCTTAAAGCCTTACATTAACTCAATAAATTAGAAAAAATAAAAAAAGATTCACTATACTCAAAATAGCACGTCAATGGTTACAAACCACATGATTATTGTGTGATCCTATTTGTATTTCAATACCCCAGTACTGCTCATGCATCCTAAATATTTTATCAAATCTTAGAAACATCTTATTTATTCTTAGAAATCAGTAGGAAAAATATTAAAACAAAAATGTTTTAAGCTGTGGCTCTCTTGTACTTAGAAGCAAGAATAGATGATCTTTCTTATAATGCAGCTATGAATGCTTTATATCAATGACCCATTTGTTTTGTTTTCAATCAACAGAAAATTCAGCTCTCTTCTTAGGAGATGCAGTGAGTCACTGGTAGATCATCATCTTTCACTTAAATATGTCATTCAAGTTGGATAATAGGGTAGCTGTATTTCAGAACATGTCAGTTTGTTATAATGATGGCTTGCATGCTGTGATGCTGAAAGTTTTGACAGTTTTAATTCAAATACCTATAGGGTAATCCATGATGAACCGGTTTCAGAAGATCATCTAGATTAATAACAACTAAGAAAAATTAATAAACTGTTCACTTCTGAGTAGTTTGCTATTGAAAAATCTTGTGAATAGTAGCAGAACATTGTCTTTCATACACAGGGCCAGGAGAGGGGCTCCTGGGGAGGAAGGTACTGAGTATATTCCTGGGGAAGCTAGAGACTCAAAGTAGAGCCAACTTTCATGAAGTTGATAGAACAAAGACTGGCACCTTCATTTGTTCATGCAGCATGACTCCAAATGAAAAGAAATAGCTGGAAACACCATCTGTTCATAACTACAATATGGAATGTAAAAAGTATGAATACAGGGAAAAGGGAGGTTTTCTAAAATGCAATGGAGCACATAACGTAAGCCTTAGTTAGCTGAGATGGTCTGGATTGGACAATTTTTTAATCCAAAATTCATATGGTTTATAATGTTGGGAATGAAAAATTCCAGAAGAATTGCTTCACCTTTGCAGGTGAGGACCTTTTAGTAAGGACCCAAAACTTCATCATTGGATAAACCTTTGCTCAACAATATAGAAGGCAACTTTACATATAAGCATTGACAGATGGAACACACACACACAAAAATTGACTTATCTGTGGAAAGAGATAATGGAGAATCTCCACATCTTGACTCAAAACAAGGGCAGGGGCCAGCTCACATGTTCATATGAAAGTTCAGGTTGAACTAAAGACAATTAAAACTAGTCCTTGCAAGCAAAAATATGACATTGAGCACAGTCCACTTGAATTTAGATCAGATGAGTTGTAGGATGACATAAAGAACATTATAAGTGAAGAAAGCACTAAAAAGACAAAAACAGAAGAACAAAATCATTGTCAGCAGATACTCAGAAACATTTATCAGCTAAATCAAATGAATACAGAGTAGCTAAAGCAAATTTTAAAAATTATGAGTTTAAAAAAACTGAAAAGAAAATTGCAAAATGCACCTCAAGAAGATAACACAAAGAATTATAATAAACCATGCAAAAGTGGGAAGCTAGAAATCTAAAGGGGAAGAACATGCTCAGCTTATCTCAAGTTGAAAAGACTGATGGAAAAACCCAAGCCTTGAATTTAGTGAGTCTATGGACAAAATACTGAATGATGCAGGAAGTTTAAAAATAAAGACAGAAGGAATACACAAAATTCTAAACCAAAAGTAATTTTGTGTTAGGCCGGGTTGACTAGAGAAACAAATCCAGGGACACTCCTAAGTGTGTAGGAGAGAGAGCTGTATATCAAGAAGTAATTATGCATCAATAAAACAGTCCAGCCTACTCCAGATCAAGTCCATAAGCTTGATATTAGCCCATAGGTTTGATATTAGCCTGTGAATTCCTCTTAAAATACATGCAGCACATGCAATGATGCTGAATGCAGGATGATCACAGGCCAGTGGGTGGAAAGTCCTGTGAGTCCAACAGCGTGGATCCATGGATCTTATCAACAGGAAGGTGAAGCAGAGAGATAGTGTGCCCCACCTCCAGGGAGAAAGAGAGTCTGTGACCTGATTGACAGGCTAGACTCCACCCCTTCATTCTATTATCAAGTTGATGTGAAATTGTGTAACTACCACAAATTGACTGACATTCAAGCATTTCAAGAAGTAGCATCTGATCAAGAACTGATCTTATTGAAGGGAGAAGTCCAAGCTGCAGTGAAGATTTTAGCAGAAAACAAGGTTCCAAAAATTGTGTGGTACCAATGGAAATGTAGCAACACAGAGATGCAGCATGGAGAAAATTCACTAGGTTATACCAAGAAATTTGGAGGACAGATCTTTGGCCAAACAAAGGGTAGAGATCTATATTTATGCGCATTTATACATAAGAATGTAGAAATTTTAAAAAAGAATGTAGAAATTAATAATATCACAAGCAGATAATATTTTGCTGAAGATAATTTTAAAATAGGTGCAGCAGTACATTGACAAAGAGCTGTCAGTAATTGAAGCTTAATTTAGAAGAGGCATATCACCACTGATGTCAGATGGATCTTGGTGAAATCATGGAACACCAGAAAGATATTTACTTGTGTTTCATTGACTATGTAAACACAATCAACCTAGTGGATAATAGCATTGCAAAACACACTTCATCGTGCTCTTTTGGAACGTGTAGAGATCAAGGAAAATTGGTCATACAAAACAAAACAAGGGGATATTGTGTACTTCAAAATCTGGATGGTTGTGGGTCTGGTAAATTTTTTACCACACATTCAAACTGCATTCTAAGAGACTAATCTAAGAAGCCAGACTATATAAAGAGGAACACGGTATCAGGATTGGAGGAAGGCTCCTTAGCAACTTGTACTATAGAGTTGACACAATCTTCCATGCTGAAAGAAAGGAGGACTTTATTGTTGAAAATCAAGGACTTCAGCCATCAGTATGGCTTATAGCTCAACCTAAAGAAAACAAAAGTCTTCATAACTAGTCACATAAACAACATCATGATAAATGGAGAAAAGATTGAAGTTGTCATGGATTTCATTTTCTGGGATCTATACTCAAAACTCATAAATATAGTAGTCAAGAAATTTAATGATAAAGTGCATTGGACAGATTTGCCATACAAGAGCTATTTAAAGTGTCAAAGAGCAAAAATGTCATTTTAAGGAATAAGGTGTGTCTGATCCAAGCCATAATATTTTCAATGGTATCATGTGCGTGTGAACATTGGACCTTGGATAAGAAAGACCAGAGAAGAGTTGGTGCATTTAAGTTTGAGTACAGTGTTGGAGAAGAATATTGAAAGCACTGTGGATGAACAGAAAACTCTCTGTCCTGGAAAAAATACAAGAATTCTCCTTTGAAGCGCGGATGGGGAGATTTTGTTCCATGTTATATGGACCTATCATTAGGAAAAAGAAGTATGTGGAGCCAGACATCATCTTTGGTAAAGTAAAGGATCGGTAATAGGAAGATCTCTCAACAAGATGGAATGACACCAGCTGTGAAAATATACTTAAATGTAACAGCAATCGTGAGGATAGCACATGACCTGATGATTTTTTGGTTTTGGGTTCAGAGCGTTGCCATGAGTCAAAGTCAACTCAATGACAACTATCAATGATAGCATGTTGCTTAACTTAATGTTGATATGTGGAATGTTCACACATTGTGCTGCAATGAATACAAACCTACAAACGGGTGCTGAAATCAAATCTGGTCCTACCTCGAATAAAGCAGCTATTACTAAACACTACAAAGCACTTTTTAAGGGCATAGTGTGTGTTGACGTGAATTCATTACTGTTGGCCTGATTTTCCAAGTTGCAGTTGTAACATCTTTAACGGTGTTTCCATGTCCATGTCAGGAGTGTTGTCTGCTAATATTCCCAATTCCCACAATTCTCCATGCAATTGGTAGAGTTATGGAAATATGATTCTGTCCCAAAGTCTATGACTTGCTTTGTTACCTGGACAATGAATTAGTACTTCTTATATTCTGTTGGTACGAAGCCTTTAATAAATCATCTCCATCAGGCATTTCCAATCTCATTCTCTACATTCAATAGAATTCAAGCAATTTAGGCTGTAACCTACCCATTAACATTTCAGGCATATATAGAAATAATACAAATTATTTCTCTTCATTCAATCTAAATTACTTTTCAATTATTTTTTTTACCACAAACATGTTTAGATGTGTTAGTACAGATATTATATGCGCTATCTAGTGTTAAGTGAAATAATGAGTAGTTAATAAATTCATAAAAATACTCTTATTTTTTTTCAAGCTTTGTTCTGAAGTTGCTTTAAATATGGTGTTCTTATATGAGGGGTACATCCAAAAAACGGAATTTTTTTCAAAGCTATGTATTTAAATTTTTAGAAAACAACCTCATTACCTTCCAGGTACTCTCCATCACACTTAACACATTTGCCAAATCGGTGATTCCATTCTTGGAAACATTTTTCAAACTCATCTGTTCAGATGGCTGACACCAACTCCATTGTTACTTTTCTTCACTCTTTTACATCGACAAATCACCGCCCTTTCCTTTCCCTCTGCATTTGTGGAAATCAAAAAGAAATCACACTGAGTGAGGTCGTGTGTATTAGGTGCTCTTTTCCCAAAAACTGGCACACTGGGATGGCTGCGTGAGCAGGTACATTGTTGTGGTGGCAATACCAGTCCCGTCTGTCACTAATAGAGTCTTCTTTTGTTGCACTCTTACACAATTTTTTCAGAACCTATAGATAAAAGTTTGCTTAACAGTCTTACCTGGTAGAATGAATTCCAAATGCAATATCCCCCTCTCATCAGTGGAGCTTTTTTCCATTTGGGGCGTGTGTGTGTGTGTGTGTGTGTGTGTGTGTGTGTGTGTGTGTGAATCTGGAATATATATGTATATTCTAGAACTTTACTTAAATGCAAACTATAAATGTCCCTTGCAGTATAATAATGCCTACTACTGACAAATTGCTATATTAAGCAATGCTCTAATATTAACATCAAACCTATGAAGTAGATAAATACTATTCTTTTCTTATTCACAATATGAACACTAGTGCCTGGATTAAAACCTGAAAAGGTCAAATAACTTCACTGGGTAGGCCATCAAAAACACAATAATTAATCATAATTATTTATATATATGTATATACATATGATAGAAATACAATTTGGATGGAAATACACAAGCAGTCAGGTCCAAGATTCTATATTCTTACATATTTCCATACTTAGTAATTAAATGAAAGAATGGAAGGCTTAAGGATGGACAATCTGTTGTTTATTGTTTTTTTTTGTTTTTTTTAACATTTTATTAGGGGCTCATACAATTGTTATCCCAATCCATACACACATCAATTGTGTAAATCGCATTTGTACATCATTTCTCAAAACATTTTCTCTCCATTTAAACCTCGACATTAGGTCCTCATTTGTTTATTGTTCTTTGTATAAAAATATGCTACAATGAAAATTCTAAATCATTTTAGCCTAGATATTTTGTAGAGTAGAAATTTGAAGAGAATTAAGGAGCCCTTCGAAGCCTTCATTGGTCTAATCTTACTCTTAATTGTATATTATTTTAAACAAGCCATAGATAATTATCAAAGATTAAACTGTAAATCAGAGTACTTTCCAAAACCTCTCAAAGTGAAAAAGAAAAACACACAACAAAAAAACAAAACAAAGCATAATATCCAATGGTTGGTATTTATCATCACAAAAAAGATATCCTCATAGAACACCATCAATTGGCTTCAGGATTGATTCAAAAGACACAGACATTGAACTAAATATGTATAAAGATGGGACCTCAGGTAATCATTGAGGTAACCTTTGGTACCTTATTAGAATATTTACAATCAACTACTATTATTGGTGGTTAAGAACAATTATTTTTTTAAACTATATTATATGGTTTTTAAAAAGCAGACCACATATGTTTGACTACTCTAGCTCTGTCTTTTAGCTATTATATCCCATAAAACATAGCTGAGTCGTCTGATTCATGCAGACCTATAATTTTTGAGACTGAAAATCATTCAATAGGAGGATATGGGATGTATGACTAATTACCTTCATGAACAACTGTCTGCCTTGTTGAGCTCATAAGAAATGGATGGCTTCCAGGTACCATTACTGAACATTTTGGTACATGATCAAATCTTTATCAAAAAGGGAAAATGTAAGACAAATTTCTAATACTCATGGACACTAGAATTTATGGTGAACCCTTGAAAGTATTGCCTTGAGATAATCTTTAAATTTTAAAACAAAATTTCACCTGAAGTATTTAAAAAAAACAAATGATTATTTACCCTAACTAGCAAATATTTATACTTTAAGCTTATGCTTTTTTAAGACTGTTGATGTAGGAACAAATTCACAACAAGTAAAAAATGTCGATAGGAATAGTAAGTGCATGTTAATAAGGGAGGAACAACTCCGACAAGGAGAATGAAATGGTTGCTCATTTGAAGACTGTAATAAATGTTACTATATTGCACATGTAGAAACTGTTGAATTTGTTTGTTTTGCTATGCATGTTTTCAACAACAATAAGTAAACGTTCATAAAATAATATTCTAAACACATTCTTTGTTATTTATTTAATGAGGTGTTACAAGAAAGAACTAGCTAAATGCTACTGCCTCTATGATTATAAATAATGTTTTCCTAATAATACATATTTTCATTTGTGAATCTTTAATGTGATTCAAGCATCATCATTATCTCATATTATACATCTAAATGCAGATACGCATATATTGATAGATACAGGTAATCTATTTTTAAAGAAAGGAAAACATTGTTATTATCTTCCATTCTATAGAGGACAAAACCAAAACATTAGTATTTTAAGGGCTTGCCCAAAGGTCACATGTCAGGTAGGTAAAAGAGAAAGAATAGCAACCAACGTCCTTTTATCTTTAAAATGAATCACTTAAAAAATACTCATTATAGTGCCCTAATCTGCATTTTCACTCGTGTATTCAATGAAGAATTAAAGTAACATTGTTTTCAAAAAGGAAGTATTTACTAATTGTGGAAACATTTCTTAAAAGATGACATGAAAATCAGTAAATAGTGATCAGAATAATTTCATGTCCTTTCATGGTAGAATTTTTGTCTGTGGGCTAATGCTATGAGTGACCTATAAAAAAAGATTATGTGTGTTTATATTATATTTTACTCCATGAAACTTTAAGTGGGACCCAGGAATATGCATTTTCACAGATCAGATGTAACTAGTTCTCTGACCACCATCTGAAAACCATGAAGTCTGTATTTATCATTTAGTTTGGTTGCCAATATATCTAACAACCTAAAATCAGATTATTCAAATTCATTTCTGGTGTGCCAATAAATCCTTTCATGGACTCTTCCAATTCCTGCTATGTTTTCTTTCTTTTACCCAAGTAAACTCTACTTCTCAATTTGATTAAAAATGATTATTGTCCTTGCTGGATGCCACACGAGGCTGTCTGCTCCCATAGAGATTTACTAAGCCTTAGAAACCTTATACATGGTCTCTAGGAGTCACGTTTGTGTCAATAGCAGTGGGTTTGGTTCACTGACTTAATATACCAATCTGAAATTCAGATAGCAGATGACCTAAACAGGACTCGACTGCTCTTTCAGAGCTATACTGAGATCAGGCATTAAAACATTTTCAAGGGGCCCAGGAAGGAAAAAAGTGTTTGGAAACTGTGGTAGCAGTTTTATGATACTGCTCAATGTAATTGAACTATGGAATGATATGATATATGTATTAACTCCCAATTAATAATGAAAAATTTTAAATGTATAATTGTTCCATTCCATTCCACTTCATTCCTCAGATACTTTAAATGAGCTTAAATTTGACTTACTAGGCAACATCTGTCTATTCTTGATTTGTCTCAGGCTAGTTTTTGCTAAGTGACAAGTTAAAAGATTTGGCTCTTGTGTATACTAGACCTTCTGCGATCTTCTTAAATGGACTCCACTGGAATTCACAGGTCTGAGAGGAAACCTAGGTTTCTGTAGGGTAAGTCACATCATGATGTATATAAAAAGCTGAATTTCATCTCCCAAATTCATATAATTTCTTTTGAGGCTTCAGTATTTTTTATGACATCTGAATCATGTGCAATATTGGAGAAAGACAGACTCTTACTTCCATTTTACCATTAATAACACTACTCACAAAGCCGTTTGTACTGAGACATAAAATGTGTATTAGTGTGGTTCATTTCTTGCCCAGAGGCTTTATGAAAATGCTTTCTCCTAAGAGAAATACATTTTAGACATGAATAAATGGAATAAAAGTTAACTACATTCTGAGATAAAGTAATTTGTGTAACATTTCTGGTACCCATAAAAATAGGTATTTAATTTGTAAATTTTTATCTTATGTGACTAGAAATGTTATACGAAGAACACCAAAATCTCCATAACAATGATATCCTAATTTTGCAGTGAATCTCACATCCGCTCATTAAGTAAAATGTTTTCAAATCCAACTGTGCATTTACGCAAGCTGAATATGACAAATTCTTCTTTGGAAGGAATTTCAGTCTGGTGATAGAAACAAACTAATATAAACGGATAATTACCCCCTAAAAAAGATAGATGCAGAGGTAAGTAATTGTCTCTGTTTCTCTGAGTCAATAAAAGTGTCCAGTATACATGACACTTTGAAAAATTAATAGGAGAAGGTGCCCTGATGGCAAAGTATTTATCCATTGGGCTGCTAACCACAAGGTCAGCAGTTCCAAACCAGCAGCTGATTCAAGGGAGAAAGAGAAATATACAGCTTTCTACTCCTGTAAGGAGTTACCCTCTTGGAAACCTACAGGGACAGTCCTAGTCTATCCTACAGGGTCACTGTGAGTCATAATCTACTCAATGGAAGTGAGATTGGGTTTTGTTTGTTTGTTTGTTTTTAGGTAAATACGGTATTTTCCTGTAAGATAAAAACACAAGTGCACTTAACAACCCTCTAACCTGTGTCTTTTTGAGAAAGACAGTATGATATACAAATACAGGTTAAAGTACAGTGAAAAGAAGGGAGACTTATACCAAAATGGAAAGCTATGGAAAATAGCAATTGTCCAGCTTTAGTCCAGTTTCTCTAAGATATTGGTCCCTGGGGGGTGTAAACACTTTGCATTCAACTACCAATCTAAGGATGTGGTGGTTCAGAATGCAAGGCAGTGTCACAGAAGACATGCCCAGCAATGTGTTTCTGTAAACATTACAGTCAACAAGACTCTATGAAGCAGCTCTACCCTGTAACGCATGGGGTCTACATGAGTCAGAAGCAATGCAGACTCTGTCGCAGTGGTTTCTTCATATTATACCAAGAGGTACACCCCAAAATGGAACAAAGCTCCGCTGGGCGGAGCTTTCGTAGTATGCATTTCCCCCACTAGGTGAGCATCCAGCAACTCACTCTGTTAGTGTACCCAGTGATGTCACCTGGGAAGGTTCTCCCTGGTCAAAGTAAATATTTTTCTTTTCTTTTTTATGGTCTACTTTTTAAAAAATATACTTTTACTGGGGGCTCTTACATCACTAATCACAATCCATACATTTCATCCATGTGTCAAGCACATTTGCACATATGCTGCCATCATCATTTTTAAAGCATTCTCTTCCCACTTGAGTCCCTGATATTAGCTCCCCATTTTGTCTCTTTCTCTTCCCCACCCACCTTCACTCACGAACATTTGATAAGTTATAGATTATTATTTTCGTATCTTATATCATCCTCCATTGCCCCTCACCCACTTTTCCATTGTTCATCCCCCTGGGAGTGGGGTATAGGTTGATTCTTGTGATTGATTCCTCTTTCTACCCCAACCCTCCCCTAATCCTCCTGGTATCTCTACTCTCGTTGTTGGCCCTAAGGGGTTTACGTATCCTGGATACCCTGTGGTGTGGGCGCTTATCTATAGCAGTACGCATGTTCTGGTCTAATCAGATTTGTAAGGTAGAATTGAGGTCATGATAGTGGGGAAAGGAAACACCAAAGAACTAGAGGAAAGTTGTGTGTTTCATTGGTGCTATACTGCATCCTGACTGGCTCATCTCTTCCCTGTGACCCCTCTGTGAGGGGATGTCCAATTGTCTATGGATGAGCATTCCGCTCCATGCCCCCACCCGACCCCATTCACATTGGATATAATTTTGTTCTGGGTCTTAGATGCCTGACACCTGATACCTTCAACACCTCACGATTACAAAGACCAGTGTGCTTCTTCAATGTGGGCTTTGTTGCTTCTCAGCTAGATGGCAGCTTATCTTCAAGCTTTTAAGACCCCAGATGCTATATCTTTTGACAGCCAGGCACCATCCACTTTCTTCACCAAATTTGCTTATTCACCCGCTTTGTCTTCAGCAATCATGTCAGGAAGGTGAACATCACAGAATGCTGGATTGTTAGAACAAAGTGTTCTTGTGGTGAGGGAGTACTTGAGTTGAGGCCCAATGTCCATCTGCAATGTTAATTCTTAACATATACATATGAGTGTATAGTCCTATTTCCCTCTTGTTATATATATATACACACATATATATATAAATGTATATGTATATATAAATGCGTATATAGTTCTATTCCCCTCTTGTTTATATATATGTGTGTGTGTGTGTGTGTGTGTGTGTGTGTGTGTATATATATATATATAAATTTAGACCTCTATAAATGTCCTTTGCCTCCTGGTTCTTTCCTCTATTTCCTTTCACTTTCCTCTTGTCCCATCATCGTGTTCAGCCTTCATTCAGGTTTAGTAATTCCTTGCTGCTACATTAACCTTGATTAAGTCACACTAGGCATTCTATACCCTTCTTTCTATTGATTTTAGTTCACTTGTTTTTCCCTTGTCCCTGGGTAGGTCCCCACCCCTTCCTTTCTCCCACCTCTTCCTTTCTCCCACCTCTTCCTTTCTCCCACTTCTCCTCTCCCATATCACCCTAGAACCATCAGTCCTGTTCTTTTCATCTCCAAATTATTTATCCTGCCTATCTTATCTAGATAGACATGCAGCGACATTATAAGTGCAAAAAACAGGCAAAGCCAAACAAAACAACAAAGGAAGTCAAAACCAAAAGCAATAACAATAACTAAAAAAAAACAAAAACAAAATTACAACAAAAAAGAAAGCCAATGACAAAAATGGAAAAGCCTATAAGTAGTTCAAGATTGGTCCTTGGCCTCTACAAGTGACTTCCAGTCAAGATGTTTTCCCAGACCATGGGCTCTCTTATTACTCTCTTGGTGAATTCTTCCGATGTACCCAGGTGTTTTATCTTCAGTATATCCCACTTGTCAATTTGTGACTCCTTTGTATTTGTATCCTTCCCTATTTCTGATAGCCTATGTATTCCCTGTGCCAAGGTTCTCAGGTTTGTCCCAATTACCTCATTAATGGCCCTAATAGTTTGGGGTTTTACCTCGGGGTCTATGAACCTCCTTGAGTTTATTCTTGTGCATAGATATCATTTTTTTACAGCACCACTTATTGAAGAGGGCATGTGCTTCCTATTTGATATTTTTGGGGCCCTTATCAGAAATCCGTCATCTGTATGCTGATGTTTTTATTTCTGGGTTTTCAGCTCTTTTCCATCGGTCTGAATATCTGTCATTATATCAGTACCACACTGTTTTGGCAACTGTGGCTGTATAATATGTGCTAAAGTCAGGTAGAGCAAGCCACTTTGTCCTTTTTCTTGAAGAGTTCTCTTCTAATTCTGGACTTCTTCCCTCTCCATATGAAGTTAGTAATCAGTTTTTCCAATTCGTTGAAGAAAGATGATGGTATTTGTATCGGGATAGCATTAAACTTATATAGTACCTTGGGCAGAACTGACATCTTTACTATATTAAGTCTTCCAATCAACGAGCATGGAATATTCTTCCATTTGTTGAGGTCACTCTTGGTGTCTTGTAATAGTGTTCTGTAGTTTTCATGGTACAAATCTTGTGTTTATAGGCAAGTATATCCCTAGATATTTCTATTTGTACCTGGCTATTATAAAGGGTACTACCTTTTTAATTGCCTCTACTGTGATCTTGTCCGATGTATATAGTAGTCCGATCGACTTCTGTTTGTTGATCTTGTACACTTCAAATTTGGTGGTACCTCTGGTATTAGCAGCACTAGATAACTAAGACATACAGATTATATCTGTGCAGATTCTTTTTTATAATTCTTAAGTTAATTTTAAATGTGTTGCCACAAATCACAGAAATGTTTGTAAAACAAAAATATCAAAATATTCACCTATTGTTGCTCAACCTATCTTCCCTCTAGAGCTATATGCTTCTGAAGGCAGTGAGTTCATTTCTCTAACCCTGCTATAAAGTATTCTTTACAATTTACATCATGTCAAAATCGCATTCTTGTTACCTTCAGAAAGCTCAAATCATGTTCATTTTAAGTTTTCTTTGAGTTTGGAGAACAAAAAAAAAGTCTAAAATGAAAAGATCAAGGAGGAAGGGTGGATGGGACACTTTCCCACAGACATGGGCCAGCCCTTGCTGCCCTTCCAAAGTGAGCTGGTGCATTGTCGTGGTGGAAAAGTATTCCTGGATGCAGCTTTCCTGACCTTATTCTCACAGTGCCAGTTGGTCCAGTCAACCCTTGAAAGTGTTTACTCACAAACAAAGTGGCTCTAGATGTGAGCTTTCAGCTAGGGACCCACATTATATAGACATAGTTTTGTATATTTCTGGTTTGGGACCTACCTGTATGCTTATTAGATGTATGTAGGTAAAGGTAAAGCAAAAAGTACTGCTATAAAAAAAATAGAAACTTTTATTAACCAAAATATCAAAATGTAGAGCTAGCATTTCTCCATCTAGGTATATAGACTTCTTTTTTTTTATTTTAACTAAATCATTTTATTGGGGGCTTGTACAACTTTTATACATCCATTGTGTCAAGCACTTTTGTACTTTTGTTTCCCTCATCATTTTCAAAATACTTGCTTTCTACTTGAGGCCCTGGTATTTGCTTCTCATTTTTCTCCTCCCTCACCACTCCCTCCTCCCCCATGAGCCCTTGCTAATTTATAAATTATTATTTTGTCATATCTTACACTGTCTGATGTCTCCCTTGACCCACCTCTTTGCTGTCCGGCCCCTCAGGGAGGAGGGTATATGTAGATCCTTGTAATCTGTTCCCCCTTTCACCCTCACCTTCCCTCCACCCTCCTGGTATTGCCACACTCACCACTGATCCTGAAGGGTTCATCTGTCCTGGATTCCCTGTGTTTCCAGTTCCTATCTGTACAAGTGTACATCCTCTGGTCCAGCCAGATTTGGAAGGTTGAATTGGGATCATGAGAGTGGGGGGCGGGGAGGCAGCATTCAAGTACTAGAGGAAAATTGCATGTTTCATCATTGCTACACTATACCCGGACTGGCTCTTCTCCTCCCCATGACCCTTCTGCAAGATGTCCAATTTCTCACAGATCAGCCCTGGGCCCCAACTCTGCACTCCCCCTCATTCACAACATGATTTTTTTGTTCTTTGATGCCTGATACCTGATCCCTTCAACGCCTCTTGATCTCACAGGCTGGTGTGCTTCTAACATGTGTGCTTTTTTGTTTCTTAGTTAGATGGCTGCTTGTTTATCTTCAAGCCTTTAAGACCCCAGACGCTATATCTTTTGATAGCCGGGCACCATCAGCTTTCTTCACCGCATTTGCTTATGCACCCATTGTCTTCAGCCATCATGCCAGGAAGGCGAGCATCTCACACTGCCGAATTGCTAGAACAGTGTTTTTGTGTTGAGGGAGTACTTGAGTAGGGGCCCACTGTGCATCTGTTTCCTAAATACGAAACCTATAAATATATGTACATAGATGTATTTCCCCCTCATCATATATAAATATATTTACATCTGTGTATGCCTGTATTTAGATATCTATAAATGCCTTTTGCCTCCTAGTTCTTTCCTCTATTTCTTTTTACTTTCCTCTTGTCCCACTATCATGTTCAGCCTTCATTTGGGTTTCGGGAATTCCTCTTGGTTATATTGTCCTTGATCCAGCCCTGCCAGACCCCCTACACCCTCCTTGCCACTGATTTTGGATCACTTGTTGTTCCCTTGTCCCTGGTTTTGTTAACACCATTCCTTTCCCCCTCCTCCCCCTCTCCCATGTCCTCCTGGAACTGTCATCCTGTTGTTCTGGTGCCATTATCTTCTAACTCTTAAACTATTTTGAAAATTTTGGTATCCCTTAAAGACTCAAAATTTGCTCCTTTAAATAGCCTTGGTGTTTTGAGAACAAAAAGAAGGCTGACGGTACAAGATCAGACCTTTTTTCCCCTCATTTTTCCTAATAATCTCTTTTAATCATCCTGTGACCTTCAAGAAAATCTTTTAACGTGATCCCTTGGAAATCAATAACATCAATCACTGCCTTCTAAGATGACATTTCTGTCTTGGTTTAACTGGTCCATCAGATCCCCTCAGAAGTCATTGTCTTTAAAGGATCTTTTCTGAAAGCCTCTAATGAGATTCTTCATCATTAGCTTTCAAGGTTTGTGTATAAATTTGAATAATAATTGTATTGATTGGACTTCTTTGGTGAGGATAAATGTAATCCTATCACAGACAGAATTGTATTTCAAGAAGAGTATCAAGATTGGAGGAAGGCTTTTTAACACCCTGTGATATGCAGATGACACAACTTTGCTTGCTGAATGTGAGGAGGATTTGAAACACTTGCTGATGAAGATTGAGGATTGTGGCCTTTAGTGTAGATTATGACTGAATGTAAAGAAGACCAAAATCCTCACAACTAGATCAATAAGTAACATGATAAATGGAGAAAAGTTAAACTTGTCAAGGATTTCGTCCTGTTCATTCCACAAGCTGTGCTCAAGGAAGCAGCAGTGGAGAATTCAAAAGACTTATGTAAACCTGCTGTTTAAGACGTCTTTATTGAAAAGCAGAGGTTACTTTGAGGACTAAGGTACACATGACTCAAGTCATAGTATTTTCAGTTGTCTCATATGCATGTGAAAGTTGGACACAGAATTAAAAACAAACAAAACAATTAAGAAAATCAGTGCATTTGGATTGTGGTTCTAGAAAAGAATATTGAAAATAACATGGACTGCTGAAAAAAAAACTGAATCTGTCTTAAAAGCAGTGCAGCCAGAATGTTCCTTAGGGACAAGGATGGTGTAGCATTGCCTTACATAGTTTGGATATATTGCCAGGAGAGACCAGGCCATCATGCTTGGTACCTAGAGGGGCAACAAAATGAGGAAGGGCCTCAATGAGATGGATTCACAGTGACTGCATCATTGGGCTCAAGCACAGGGACACTTGTTGATGGTGGTGCGGGACAGGGAAGTGTTTCCTTTGTTGTGCTGAGGGGTGCTATGAGTTGGAACCAGCTCAGAGACCTCCAACAACCATCACAATGTGAGTCAGACAAATGTATTACTGAGCGAACTCATCTGCAGTCATCTACCAATGGCAGAGACATATTTAACCATGTTTTGTTTTTTTAATAAACTCGTTAAGCCTGTACATGTATCACCTGGCAACCTCATCGCAATACTGTTTAATTCCCCTCATATAAGTAATGTAGCAAGGATTTTAAAACAGGTAGTCTGACTCTAGAATTTGAGTTTAAGAACTGAATTTTTAGAGAAATATGGAGCTGTGTGAGCATTAAGGAAATGATTTTTTAGGTGAGCACTATAGGGACAGAAGGACCCTGGTACTTGACCACATCGGTACTCAGCATAATCGGATTTCGTTGCTAAATGTCAAGAAAATTTTGCATCAGAGATTTAACAAAACATTGGAATTCAACCACATGCACAAGATTTTTGTAAACAAAAGCAGTTCATGTTTCGGTCACTTAGCTTTAGTTGGCATAGTTAATATGTGTTGTGTAAACCTTTTGCAGCTGTGTTCCTAGTATTTTGCGATAGTATTCTTAACTTTTGTGGCTTTTTGTACTGTTTTTAGATTAAAAAAAAAAACCAAAAACATGGGTCCTAAGAAAGAGTTTTCTGAAAAGAATAATCCTGAGACAGAACTGGTTCACTGTGTTACTGATATTTTTGATGATAATTTAGTAAACCCTTTTCAAAAACAGTTAAGGAAACGCCAATAGCAGACCACATTAGACAGATTTTTTTTTAAAGAGAAAGCCAGTCAGGTCCTAGTTAAAAAAGGCAAAGAAGTGGGGTGTGGGAAGGGGGAAATATCCTGAAAAGCAGCTATTACTGTGTTTTCCCGAAAGTAAACATCCCCCCAAAATAAGACCTACTTAGAGTTTTGCCTCTCACTGAAATATAAGGCATCCCCCTGAAAATAAGACCTCCCTGAAAATAAGGCCCCTGGAGCTACCGTAACTATGGACTCTGGACCGTAGCGGTGGACACCACCGCGCAGCTCACTGTTGGCCGCAGCGCAGCCAGAGAAGACAGGAAGTGCAAGGTCTCTTTTAATAAAACAATAAGCAATAAATGTGTACCATATTCTTTTTCATGGAAAAAAAAGACATCCCCTGAAAATAAGACCTAGCACATCTTTGGGAGCAAAAATTAATATGACACTGTCTTATTTTCGGGGAAACAGGGTAGTTGATTATATGGAAGGGTATTCCCTTACCAAACAATGACTCTCTCTCCACACTTCCTCCCCACATCCGGGTCCAGAGATCCAGATCCTCATCATTCTCAAGGTATGGGTCATATTGTAGTTGTTAAAAACTTTTTTAATATTGTGTTTCTTATTTAAATTACATTACTTACTTTGAATTATTTGTGTAATGTTTCATATAAAAAGGCAAGGATAGGGTAAAAAGTTGGTGGTCAAGAATGGATTAATAGTTTTCAGTTATTTCTTATGGGAAAAATTGATTCAGAGCTAGACTGCATTGCATCTCAATACTCCACTAGAATGGATTAGTGTCGAGGTCGAGGATTCTACTGAATATGGTATTAGTTTATGTGAATTTCTCATCCTTTGTGAAACCTGAAAGTTATCATTAAAGTCCTGTGCTGGGCACATAGATATGCCAAATTGTAATTGTCACCTTCCATTATATCTTTAACTACAAATGGGTATAATGACTACTAATGGACACAAAAGAAGCCTGGTCAGGTAGTGGCTAGACTGCTAATAGCAAGGTTGTTGATTTAAATCCGCCAGCCCCTCTGAAGGAGATTGATGAGCTATCTGCTCCCATAAAGATATTCCGCTTCTAAAACACTGTCAGGTCACTCTGAGCCAGAACTGACTTGATAGCGCTGGGTTTTTGCAGCGGTGATGAAGTCCAGGAACTATCTGTGGCATTGGATGAGTCACATGGTTATTTGATTTGCTCATTTGTAAAATAGAAATAATAAAGATACCATTTTCATAGTCTTGTAAATATTGAAAGAGCTGGGATCTTTTCTTACAGGGAACTAAAAACCACATAGGATTTCATAAAGTTCTGTAGATGTTGGTGGACAAATACTTTATTGAAGTAGGAGATAATATATTAGCAAGTAAGTGACAGCACATCAGAATTTTGCAGGGATCTTTGTTCTTGTGTTCTAATCAAGTGTGTTTGCATTTGTAAAGCTACATGAATAGTCACCAGGCACCAAGCTTAAAATATTTGTTCTTAATGTGGGGAACAGATGGGCCAGTTTTCTAGGCCCACCTTTTTTTTTTAATTCTTCAATGAAGGTAATCTGAAGGTATTAAAGTATAGTATTTCCTTTTATAGGAGAGTTGATCATCGATATTTTTTTCAACAATGAAGTATATACTCCAGAGGTTAGCATGATTCTTTGCATGACAGTGAGATCATAGCAAAGTCAATTGCTTATTTTTAATAAAATATATTTTCATCTGAATTGTTCACAGCCGAGAAGCCCAATGATTCATCATGCACCCAGCATCTTTTTGGCGCTTTAGTTTATATAAATCTATCCATTTGTGCCATCTAAGTGATGGAGCCCACTTGACAAATAATCATATTATTCAAGCTGAGCAGTTGTCACAGTGTGATTGGTGAAGGTGAAAAGTCCTGTGTATAAAAATATACAAATACTCCTCTATGAAAGAGGCCATACAGAGAACGGCCATTCCTGAAAAATGAAACAATAGACAGGAAAGCAAAACAAAACATAAAACAGGACAAAGACTGTTTGTGATATTTTTCTAGAAAACGTGTTCAAATTAAATCAATATAAGACATTTCATATAGCCGATGAAAGTGCAGATTTTAATTAAAAAAATAAGGAAGCAATTACCGTGATGATTAGGAACATTTACGTAGAATTTCGATTAGGGGCCGTGCATCAAAGAAGATGACTAAATATGTGGTGACTACCATTCATCTGGAAATATGAGCATAGGAACACACACACACACACACACACACACACACACACACACAAGAGAAAGGACGTGAAGCTCAAGAAGGTGATCACCGTGGTATGCCCTAAGGTTAACCAGCGCCTCTGAGGATCAGAGTAAATGGAGTTTTAAAAGTTTTCTGACATATTCCCTTTATTGTGTTCAATAATTCCTTTTCAGGAAATTTCCAAGATCAAAAGTAATTGTATTTCATTAAATTATGAGTGTCACCAGGGACATTTTGAGTGCAAATCCCTGATCTATTGATACGATAACAGACTTTCTACAACGAGGTGATTGTCACAATCTTAGTTCTCGTAGTTTAGACATCTGGATTCAGGGCCTGGTCTCTCGGGGGAAGGCCTTCTCTCTCTGACAGCTTTGGGAGGGATGGAAGGTCCTTTGAACCTTCTATTCTTTAGTTCTTTGGAGATCTTCATGTGGCCTGGCATGTACACTCTCTCCCCTCTGATTACTTCCTTCCTTGCTTAATTTTTCCCTTTATATCTCAGCTTATATCTCCATAAAAGTTTATTTGAGACATAACCTATACTTACTACTGCCTCTAAACACAATAAAGAAACACTATTCTGAAATGAGATTATAATCAATTAAGTAAGAATTAAGATTTACAATACACACATACACACATATTTGATCCCCATTTGCCATTTGCTTATTCAGTCACTCAGTAGATAGTTCTGTTTTTAAAATTGTGTGGAGCAAATCACCAGGTTCACATTAAAACATTATATACATTTGTGTTCTGTCATTAAGTGCAATCCCATAAACATAATATCACTTATTTCACTACATCCCTGTGTTTCCTGGTTTTATTCCTCCTTTAAACCCCTTTGAACTTTGGCCTTGTGTCAGTGCTGCAATTTTGATCACACATGGTTGATTATTCCTATCTCCTCCACAGGAGCCCCAGTGGCGTATGAGGCTATGCCTTGAGTTGCTTACCCCAAAGTCAGCAGTTCAAACCCACGAACCTACCTGTGGGAAAAAGATGTGGCTTTCTACTCCCTTGACGTTTACAGTCTCAGAAACCTACAGGGGGAGTTATATCCTATAGAGTGGCAGTTAGAATCAACTCGATGGCAGCGAGTTTGGTTTTGAGATAGGGAATCTTGGTGCTGTAGTGTTTAAGCAGCTTAACTGCTAACCAAAAGGGCAGTGGTTTGGACCCACAGTTTCTCTATAGGGAAAAAAAAAGATGTGAGAGAAAGAGGTGTTGTGTTTCCACAAGGATTATAGTTTTTGAAATTCTATGGGCCAGTTCTATTCTGTCCCATAGGGTTGCTGCTAGTTTGAAATGACGTGACAGAAACTGGTTTGATTTGTTTTTTCATTTCCTCTATGGGTTAATCAAATGACCCAAGGAGCTCTGGGACTCATACTCATGGCTGTTTTTCCCTATCAGTCAGCATCTTATTTCATTTGAAGAATTTCATGAGATTGGGTAGACTGAATAGTGACTGACAAGCTGATATTGGGTGATTTATATTGTTTATTTAAAGTTCCCACAACAAATATGTTGGTAAGGCACTCCCACACATTCTAGGAACCGCTTAACTAAGTCTAATGCCTTTTAGTTTAATTTATTTTTAATGTTAATACCTTTAGTATATTAAGAGGGAGCCCTTGTAACAGTGTATTTTTACATTAAGCTACTAACTCACCAACCACTTTGTGGTGCTGTCAGGTAACCAGACCCACCAATGAGTTTGGGAAAGAGCGAGGAGGCTATCCGTTCCTGTAAACATTCACAGGCATGGAAACTCTACACAGAGTTGCTATGCTTCAAAATAAACTTGTAAGCAGTAGGTTTGTATTGATTTGTTTCCCAACAAGATTTACAGCTTTGGATACCCTAAGAAACTTCTACTCTATCTTGTATGTTAGCTATGAGTAGGAACCAACATGTCGGAAGTGGTATTAAAAAAATATATCAAGAACCTGAAATTTAATATTCCACTCAATGTCACACAACTAAAGCAGAGTCCAGTATACTCTGGCCTTTGACATAGTTAACACCCTTCCAATAAACACACAAAGCCATTATAGTGCCTTTCACTCTTAGATGAACATCTTGTATGTAGAAAAGAAAACAGTAAGTAAATAATAAAAAATATTTTCCAGATGGATTATGAACCTAATTTTAAAAATTAGGACAAAATTTAGGACAAAAATTGTTTAATTTTTAGATGAGGAACCCTTCAGCAAACAAAAAATGGAATCAATATATTTAAGAATCATATTCTTTAAAAATGTATGGTAAGAGTGTTCATAAGCCGCATCAAAAGACATGCACAGTATTTGCAAGACACATGACAAAGGCTTCACACTCTTAACATAAGAAATATATTTATAAAAATAAAGAGGGAAACCTAACACAAAAATGTATGTACACAGGCTAGCCAAAGGGTAAGTAATAGAAATGACAAGAAGCGACGTGAAATGATGATCAACTTTATTAGTAAAAGAGCAAATGTAGAATGACAATCGGGAGTTATCATTTTCCTTTTCACATCTTAACTTGCTGGAGAATTGAAAAGTTTGACAATGTGAAATTGTGCAGATGATGAGTAATTGGAGCACTAAGACACCAGTGAAGGCATAGAATCATTAAATAAATACTTTTTACTAAGGTGATACCAAAAAAAGTTTAAAAAGATAATAATTTCTATTTTGTTATACCTAAGAGGCAACCAAGCCTTCAACAGAAAGAAAAACAAAACAAAACTTTAACAACAGTATATATCCACATAGCTCAAAAATAGTAAACATATTATCACTGAATCACAGCACCCTCTACCGTGCATAACAATTTCCCTCTAATCCTATTGTTCCTTTTGCTACTATGTAAACATTATTATGATTTTATTAAGACTGTCTTGAGTTTTTAATGCAACTCTAAATTTATTTCACTTGCCTGCATCCTTTTCTAGGATTTTCTTTTTGTGATTTATCTGTCCCTAATGGTGTGTTGGTGCTTTCCAAGTGAGTCACACTAGATATTTCATTAAAGGCCAAGTTCTTTCTTTCAGACCATCAATTAGAATGTAAAGTAAGTTCACTTCCCAAGCAGTGCTCCCTGGAGCATCCATTAGTGCCTCTGCTCTTTGAAAATTATTTCGTAATGAATAAAATGATAAACAAGTCATATTGCTATTTTTTAGGAGAATAATGGCCAATTCTAGCTACTAACCATATCTAACATAAAGTTTATCTAACTCTATCTAACCTAAAGTTATCATAAGTACTAGAAGCAGTGAAAAGGTCTGATTGCTCCCCTGCATTTGCTGTTTGCGGTCCAATCAGCAACCCCATATCACAGAGTAGAATTACAGAGGGCTTCCTAGATCAGGGGCAGGCACACAACTATAAGTGGCTCTTTTGTTTCTTAGATACTTACCTGTGGCTCTGAAGTAAAGCTGAGAAAATTTAAAGGATATTATTCAGATAATGGTGACCTCATTTGTTTGTAAAAATATATGTATGACTCTCAAATGATTTTTAAATTGTTGTGAGGGTCAGGATTGGCTCTTCCCACTGGCAAATTTGCAGGCCCCTGTCCTAGGTCAGAATCTTCAGGGGATTAGATTGACAAGTCTTTCTTCCCACAGAGAAACTGCCTACTTTTCTGTTAGCAGTGAAGTATTTAACAGTTGCATCACAAAGGCTCTTGGATGGTGAAGCCACGGGGACACAAAATGCTCCCAGCACACATGGCCACAGCTGTGGAGCCACTGTCCAGGACAGAGCAGGAATGCTCTATAGGGTGTCCTAAGCTATAAATATTTATACATTGATAAAAATGCCGCTGCATCTTTCTCCCACAGATGCAAGGGAGAACACTTTCAGTGGGTTTGAACACTTTAAGCCCTATTTAAAAAATAGTTTTCATATTTTAAAGTTATGACATAATTTAAATGCTATTTGTTTTTAACACAAGCTTCTTTTCTACTTACTGGAAATAGTATTAACTATTTATAGATATTTTAGATGATAAAAAATATAAAGAAAGGTTACTTTAAGTGATGAAATTCCTGGAAATGTAAGGAGAAAACTACTGTTTATCATTAGGTAGCCAAAATTGAGATTCAGAGGGCTTGTCTCCCCAGTGGCTACATAGGGCCACAACAAAGGGGTTGGAAAGAAATCAGGCACAGTCATTAGACACCTATGGGAAAATCCAGAACTGAGCATGCTCAGACACAAGCACCCTAGACCCAGGTGGAAGTCAACCTGGGTATGCCCACCTTAGACACCCGCAGTAGGACATCACACAGGTGCACTTCAACTCAGCCACAGGGGAAAAAAGAGGAGCTGATGCCAGGGGTTTATGTGGAGAGCAAATGTTTTGAGAATGATGAGGGCAATGAATGTACAAATATGCTTTACATAATTGATGTATGTATGGATTGTGATAAGAGTTGTATGTATGAGCCCCTAATAAAACTATTAAAAAATAATAATAATAATAATAATAATAATAAAAGATCTGCCAATCTCCTCGCCCATGCCTCCCCAGTGAGGAGATAAAAGCAGTCCACAGGCAGGCTGCCCCTCTCTTTCAGGTGCCCTTGGCAGGCAGAGGGTGGGAATCTCTCCCTCACGTGGGTGCATGCTTGCCCTGGGCCCTGGGACCGAAGCTCCCTCTCAGGCCTCTCTCTGAGCCCTTGGGATTTCCTGCTTCCACACATGTGGCTTTGTGCTCCTTTTCCTGTATTCTTTCTGTGTGGTTTTTCCCATTCAGTCCTGAACTCCCTGGCGGGTCCTGTGCAATCTCGTATACTTTTCTGAAACCAGTGTACACCTGAAGCTTCTCTTTTCCTCATAACAGTCACTTGGATTACAAATGTGCTCTGCCACGTGAGTTCTTTCAGTGCCTCAAAGCGAGAACCGAGGTACCCCAATCCACAAACCTAACCCTATCAACAAACTAGTATGAAAAATCAATTGTAGAGATAGTCTATATCAGTTCCCTCTCAATGCACTTCATACATGTATTATAATTCTGAACTCAAGAGCTGTGGTTCTAATCCATTCGCCGGGAGTACAGGACTAGGTTGGAATGTATGCTTAATAGTACTTGATGAGAGGGTGTGATTTTAAACCTCCACCTTTGTTTGCCTTGGGGGCATGGTCCACGAAGAGATAAAAAGCGCACCTCCTGGAAGTCTTTACTCGAATGTATTAGAGCTTCCTCAACATGGCGAGAAATCCCCAAGCCATTGGAAACACATGCTCACAATCTTAGTCTGAAGCGGCAGAGGTTGTGCGGTGCAGGTCACCAGAGTGTGGCAAGGAGGCTCAGAGGAGCAGCGTTGAGACTATGGGGTACCTTATTCTCATCTGGCAGGGGACTACGGGACTGTGAGAAAGAGTCACAGGCACACTGGATTCTTGGACAAAGTGGCAGAAATCAAGAGACCACACGGGGGAGAGGTTCAGGACCAGAGAGAGACTTGGTCACTGGCTAAGAAGTATTAATGTTGACCAGTGAAAATATCCTTAACTGTTAAATGATCCTGACTTGTCGTAAGCTATTAACTTCCCTAATAAACCTTTTTTATTGCAAGTATTGCCTGTGTGGCCATTGCATTGCCTTATCAAACCCAGCATAGATGTAGAGTGGTGTGGGAGGAACAATTGGTGCCAGGGTAGGTAAAGTAGGTGAACCATAGAGGTATCTCTGACACCTGCCTTGTGGCAATAGGAAAGCCACAGGAGATCAGATAAGGCAAACCCTTTTTTACAATAGAACAAACCTGATTTTAATCTTTGAGTGGCAGTGTTATTTAAACCAAATATATCCAAATCAAAATCGTCCTAAGACCCTGCTAGCTCTGTGAATTTTACAGAGGATCAGAATAAGGAGGGATGAGCGGATCAGAATAAAGAGAATTCCGATGTAGGATATAGAGTATAATAACATAACAGATATGGTATATAGTAAATACAGACATTACCCTTAGGGTAAGGATACGTATTTGGAAATGTTATTAGGAGGGACAGTCCCTGCAATAGGACACCAGGCTTGGTCGTGTTGAGAGTAAGTAAACAAGAGGAAGGCCTCAATGACATGGATGGGCATGGTGGCTGCAACAGTGGGACCAAACCTCGCGACCACTAGGAGGCGGGTGCAGGACAGGGCAGAGTTTTGTTCTGTTGCACACAGGGTTGCTAAGAGCAAGAACTGTCTGCATGACACCTAACAACAGCAACAACAACAATCCTGAGGGTGGAGGTCGAACGCCCCCAAAAGATCTTCTTTTCCAGATTTGAGATCCAGACCCTTTAGCGATGACATGGTGAGAACTCCCTAATGGCGGACAATTTGCCGTGATGCCACAGTGGTGAAGAGGGCAAGCCATCAGCCTTTAAAGTTGATAACTTGATGGTGATTTTCTTTCTGGACTGCTGGGACATCGATCCACAGCGTGTCTCACTAGTAGCACTCTGCTAAAATCTGCCGCAGGGAGATGCTGAGAGAGGTTGTGGGTGCCGGATGCTGCTGGGAGCCAAGCTGTGTGGCAGGTGGGCTTTGGGAAAGATAGAACGTTATATGAGGCTAATGGCAAAGAAGCAACAAATGCTGCAGGAGGCTGGGGCTGAAAGAGCCGCCCAAGTTGTGTGACGTCGACCCGAGGGAAGCAATACGCTGCATGAGCCAGGAAGTACAAGAGCAGCGTATGCATCAGGCGCACATTTCTGGAGAAGTCCCTATTGCAGCCTGTCAAGTGAGCACAGAAAAATCAGAAAGCATAACTCCTTTGGTCATGATGTTTTCCTAATGCCGACTAGTGTCAAGGATCAACATCAAGCCACCTATCGATAGCGGGGGTGGGTACAGGAGGTTACAAAATGCTCAGTTCCGCTTTCATAAGACACAAACAGTAAATATATACGAGGAGAGGGACCCAAAAACAACCAGAAGTATTTTTTTCAAAGCTATGTATTTAATTTTTCTTCTTCTTCTTTTTTTTTTTTACAAAACAACCCTATCATCTTCAAAATACTCTCCATTACTTGATACATTTGTCAAATCTGCGATTTCATTCTTGGAAACATTTTTCAAATTCATCTGTTTGGATGGCTGACACCAGCTCCCTCATTTTTGTCTCCACCTCTTCTAAGTTGTCCAGTCGCTGCCCTTTCATGACCCTTTTCATTCACGGGAGCAAAAGATGTCACATGGAGCGCTGTCACGTGAGTAAGTGCGGAGCAAGGGAGACATTCTGCTTTTTGCCAAAACCTAGTGCGCTGAAATGGCTGCATGAGCAGGTGCATTGTCGTGGTGGCACAAATCCCCTGTCTGCCAGAAATCTGGGTTTTTTTTGTTGCACGCGGTTACTCAATCTTTTCAGAACCTCTAAATAAAAAGCTTGATTAATAGTACTATACCCCTCACACCAGAAAAACAAATGTGCATCATCTTGATCTTTGATTTCACTTGATGAGCTTTTGGGGGGCAAGGTAACAAAGGCATCTTCCACTGGCTTGATTGCTGTTAGTTTTGGGGTTGACATGGTGACACATCATGTCACCAGTAATGACCTTGGAAAGAAAGTCTGGGTCACTTCAACCGTCATTTACCTGGTCAGTCAGAACCCGAAGTACAAAGTTCGCAGCGATCCTTCTCGTTCCCACATCTTCCACTACAATTCACTTACCTGAGTCCAGATAACTTCTTCATCTCTTCAATGGCCCACCAGTGGTCTTTAAGCACACGTGCAAAACTTTTATCCATATTTCTGTTTGTTTGGGAAGTTGGCAGCTGTCCAGAACAAGTTTGTCATCAATCGACATTTCATCTTTTTTGAAATGATAAAACCACATACACTTGAGTTTTTTCCATAGTGCAGTTCTTTTGAGCTGTGTTCAACATCACAATTGTTTCTGCTGCATTTTTCCCTGAGGAGCAAACAAAATTTCACAGGTGCATGCTCTTCTTTTAAATCAGCCATCACAAAAAAATGAGGTTTGAGTGAAACTACTTTTACAAAAAAATTCACTGTGACCAGAGAGAAATTTCCCAGGTAATGTTACTGGGTGCACTAATTCAGAGCGAGTTGCTCAGTACTCACTTAGTGGGGAAAAATGTGTATTATGAAAGTTACTCCTAGCGGAGTTTTATCCAGTTTTGTGTATGAGTGTGTGAGGTTGGTTTTTTTTTTTTTTTTGGTATGTGTGATTATAAGAGGCAACAAATGAATAATCAGTAAATAATTGACAAAGGAAGACATTTGACAGGGTGATAGGCAGCATAATTACCCTACATACACACATGAGGCCCCCATTCAGTGCCCTGTGGATATACAAATGTCATTAATGTTAAGGATCTTGAATGGGGAGATCTTTTGGGTGATCTAAAGCATAAAATCGTTAGATTTAAGCATAAAATCGGAGAAACAGTCCTCACTGTGATTAGGGAGTAATCTGACAACAACTGAATGAGCATAAAGGTAGAACATTACTGGCATTAGAGATAAAGGAGACCAGCAACCAAGAATGCAGGTGATAGAAACATAATGAAAAAAATTGTCCCTTAAAGTCTGCAGAAGAGAACGTAACCCAAATCACACCTTTATTTCAGCACAGGACGAGCCATGGTCTATTGATTTATAACCCGTACAACTGTACGTTAAAAACAATTGCTTTGTATTAAATCACTAAATTTATAGAATTTGTAGCAATAGTAGAAAACTAATATACTTGAATTCTATTACTAAACTTTAAAAAAATGTATTTCTGTTATAGAGAAAAAGAAACCTGAACAATAGCTTTGTCAATCAAATATACCCTCTCAATATATCCAGCAAGATTTCCAACTATTAGAAAGTCAATGTTATTATGCAGTGTTGCTGAGCATAACTTTCTAGTCATTAATGTAGCTGTTTATTAGAACTGTGCACGGAATTAACCAACTTGCAAGCCAACAAGTTGGTCATTAACAGTTGCATGGGTGTTGGCAGAAGCCATAAGACTGGTCAGAGACAGATTATTTTGTTACTCATTGCATAGCAGTCAGCTTCAGTATGTTGTTGGGACCAGTTGTCCATGCCCACAAACCCCACCCACTGTTGCAACATGGGGGAGCCCAGGTATCTGTGCACACTCAATATTCTATTACAGTCACTGAAATAAATATGCAGGGAGATAGTACCAGAGCCCTTATGTTTTCACATTGCATACAACTCAGAAAAATGGTTCAGATAAAAAGAAGTCAGTGCCTTGATTTCTTGACATATGCATAAAAAGTTTACACGCATGCTCAGGACTCTTGGCCAATTGCGTTTTTCAGTAAGCTATCCCTAAGCCTGAGAAACTCTTTGGTAAATTTGTAAATTACAGTACTGTGTCATTCTGGCCATTCTAATTATTCTGACTGGCAAAAGCTGCATTCAAATGTGTCAGATAGCATCTCTTAATTAAGGGTATGATCAGCAAGATTCTATGTGATAATAAAAAGCAGTATAAGGCAAGATGAAGTTTTGCCTATAACCATACCACGTGGTGTTGTCCTTACGGTAAAGAAAGAAATGTCATGTCCAAGGAAAAGCCAAAATTTTAAAATAGGTCTATTTAACCGCAATCTCTTTTCTTCTATTCATTTTTTTTAAGGACAAAAGGCAATGACTCTTTTAGGGGACACAGTGACTCGTAGTGTCCACACCACTTAACTAGGATGGAGCTGAAAGAAGTGAGGGAGATAGAAACAGTTGGTGGCTGATTGGGAAGGAGGCCATCCCAATGTACAAGAGTTCCAGAGTGGTCAAGGTGATATGGGGCATAGAAGAAGAGTTGTTGGATAACTTTTCCTGCAAACGACATACTGTCATGAGACTGTAAGCAAAGGAGAAAAATCAATGATATGAAGAGATTAGAACTAAGGGCCACAATATTGATGCTGAACTTAACTAATTGAGTTGAAACAGCCACAGTGTAATCAGAAAATCAAGGTCAATAGTGAAGAGACACTTAGAACTAGTACCAATTGCTGTTAAGATAACCTTGACTTCTGGTGACTCAGTGTATGAGAATAGGATTGCATTTCATAGATTTTTCACTGTGGTAGCTACACGATCTGGTGTCAATTTGAGAGGATTATGAGTGAAGAAGTGGAGTCTGGCCTGTCAATCAAGATATAACCAATGAGGCCTCTATGTGGGTATGGCCTTCTTCTGAGAATTCTGGGACCTCCTTCAAGGCAGAAAAGACTCTCTGCTGACTTTCTGCAAGATATCCCTGAGGAGAAGCCACATGGACCTACCCTGGGAACTGGAGGAGCCACATGAAGACCCCTGCCACTGGTGATATGCTTACAATGCCACTGGATCTAAAGACTTTCTACCCACTGGCCTGTGATTGTCCTGCGCTCAGCATCATTGCATATGTTTTGTGAGTTTGAAGAGTACTTTATACACTGGTACTGGACATATGGACTAATATAGGACTTATGGGCTTGGACTGGCCTGGGTTGGGATGCTTTCTTAATGTACCATTATACTTTATATAAAACTCTTTCACACACACGTTTGCATGTTTATGAATTTGTTTTCCTAGTCTACCCAGACTAACACATTCACTATTTGACTTTTAGAAAAGACCAACAGGGCTTTCTTCTGAAGCTCCTCTTGGTGGACTCCAATTTTTTTGTTAGCAACCAAGCAAGTTAGCCCTATGCACCACCCTAGGACTCCTATGGCGCCCTGGTGGTATAGCGGTTACACACTGGGCTGAGATCTGAAAGGTCGGCAGTTATTTACGCTGTGGTTACGAACCATCAAGTCAGGCCTCGCTTAGAGGGACCCTACATACAACAGAACGAAGCACCGCTTGAGCCTGCGCCATCTGCACCGTTGTCCCTGTGCTTGCGTCTGCTGTAGCAGGCACTGTGTCAATCAATCTTCTAAAGGGCCTTCCTCTGTTTCTCTAACCGTCTACCAAGCATGATGGCCTTCTCCAGGGACTGGTCTCTCCTAACACCATGGCCAAATTACATAGGACAGTGTCTTGCCATTCTTGTTTCTAAGCAGCATCTGACTGTACTCCTTCCTCAATAGATATGTTTGTCCTTCTGGCAGTCCTGCTCCTATCCATTCTGAACAGGTTGATAACAGTAGTTTTTTAGCCCCCCTCTAGAAGCTATAGATGGTGTTCCTGGGTGGCCCCAAACAATTAAGCAGTAGATAGCTAAACACAAAGCTGCTGGTTCAAGCCCGCTCAAAGGACCTTTGGAATTAAGTCCTAAAAGTATGACACAGACTGATCCGCGGAGACAGTTCCCCCAACCACCCAATTTGAAGGATGTGCTTTCTCTTCCAGTCTGTAATCTTCCAGCTTAAAAACTGGTAAAGATATAAGAAGTCTTATTAAATAGAGTATTAGTAGAGTTATGAGATTGACTTTGAGTCCTGCATACTGAGTGGAATGGATGCATTTATTTTCAGCTTTGCACAATTTGACCAGCTGCATCAGCAGTGTAGTGGACATCACTGGGTGTCAGCTTAGCCTAACTTCGGTGAACTCTAACCCAAACCAAACTCACTGCTGTAGAATCTATGCCAATTCATCATGACCCTCCAGGACCCTTTGAGCTTCAGAGACTGTCACTATTACAGGAGTAGAAAGCTTCGTCTTTGTCCTGTAGACAGGCTGACAGTTTCTAACGGAAGGCCTTGAGAACCTCCGTCCAATGTCTAACCACTGCTACCAGGCCTCCTTTCAGTGAACCAGGTGTAGAAAATTAGTACAATTCTTAAATCAATGGCTTCCTTGAATCGATGCATTTGTTTCAGGTGGTGAACTAGGGAATGAGTTCCCTCAAGGGGGCAGTTGTGATTCCTCTTTGTAAAACCTAGATGGCGCGCCGTGCAAGGCTATTGTACCTTGAGTCGCTGTTTTAGACTACAAACCATCTGGGCCCATTCCTTATTCATCATTGTCTCTGAATGAGGGAATTTGGCCAGAAAGTCACAAGGCCTTCCTGGATTCGGTGTTCAATTAGAACCGCGGTTCTCAACCTGTGGGTCACAACCCCTTTGGGGGCTGAATGACCCTTTCACAGGGGTCACCCGATTCATAGCAGTAGCAACATTATAGTTATGATGTAGCAATGAAAATAATTTTATGTTGGGGTCACCACAACATAAGGAACTGTATTAAAGGGTCACGGCATTAGGAAGGTTGAGAACTACTGTAGTAGAGAAAGAGAGAGAAAGATTTGATTCTTCTTTCAGGCAGGTAGTGTGAGATTTTTCTTTTAATTGGAACTATTATCTTCTTATCCCCCCAAGTTACTTTGTTTTGTTACTTGTTTGTGAAACCACAAAGGATGCACTGTGGGTCACATCTCTACGGGCTGGAGACCCCTTCTGATTCGTAGTGAGTATTTACTCGGATGAGGAGCCATGGTGGAGTAGTGGGTTAAGCACTGAGCTGCTAACTTCAAGGCCAGCAGTTTGAAACCACAGCTGCTTTGCTGGAGAAATATGCAGCTCCCTACACCTGTGAACATTTAGCGTCTTGAGAACCCACAGAGGCTAGTTCCACCCTGTCGTATAGGGTTGCTATAAATTGGAACTGACTGGTGGCAGTGGATTTGGTTTTAAATGTTTTGGAGTCTTAGTAAGTAAACCATAGTAAGACCAATTACCTCTTGTATTAGTCTGGGTAGACAAGAGAAACAAATTCATGGAGGTTTATATGTGTATAAAAAAGAGCTTTATATACAAGAGCAGTTGAATATTGGGAAAACATCCCAGCCCAGTCCAGATCAAGTCCATAAGTCTGATATTAACCCATATGTTTGGTACCAATCTATAAAATCCTCTTCAGACTCATGCAACACATGCAGTAATGCCAAATGCAGGGAGATCGCAGGCTAGTGGGTGGGAAGTCTTGTGGATCCAGTGGTGGTGTAAGCACCTTAGCACTGGCAGGGGTCTCCACGTGGCCTCTCTGGCGCCAGGGTTCTGGCTCCATCAGCCTCTCTCCATGTGTCTTCTCCAGAGGGCTGTCTTGCAGGGAGTGTGCCAAGAGAGTGTGTCTCCCACCTCCAAGGAGGAATACAGGAATTCCCAGAATTCTCAGGAGAAGGCCATGCCCACAAAGCGGTCTCATTTGCCATGACCTGATTGACAGCCTAGACTCCACACTTTCATTCTGAATCCTCAAATTGACACATTAACTACCACACCCATTTTTGTATAAAAATAAACTGAATTGACAACAGCTCTACCTTCAGTTGGATCTATCTATTATCTATCATCTATCTATCTATCATCTATCTACCATCTGTCTATCAATCTATGTTTATCCATCCATCCATCTATCTTTTCTTCAGTGGGAAACTGTGATGCAGAGCAACAACAGTCATTTGCTTTAGGGAGGAGAACGCAGAGGAAGGGCTGTTAAGATTGAGTCGAAATCTGAGAACTGGATCACAAAGATTCTCACTGCCATGGAGTTGATTCTATTTCACTGGGATCCTGGAGGAAAGGGTAGACGTGTTCTTGTGGGTTTCTGAGACTGTATCTCTTTATGGAAGTAAAAAGCTTCATCTTTCTCTGATGGAGGGCTGCGTAGTCTTTTTGTATTCTTTGTCTCTTCACCATTTTATCTCTTACAAGTATCAGGACTCTGGAGCTTCTTCTTTTCTCTCCTTGCATGCCATTTTCTTTGTAGTCAAAGAGCCATTGGCTACTCCCCTGGTGGCACTGTTGGGTAAATATGGGATTGCAAGATTGGCAGTTCAAAGACAACAACCACTCTGTAGCTGAAGGATGAGGCGGGTTGTTCTAGTGAAGAATTACAAAGCTTTGGAAACCCTAGGGTCACCAAGACTTGGAATTGACCTAATAGCAGTGGGTTTTTTGTTTGATACCCCTGTTGTCTAAGTTCACAGGCTACAACCAGTACTACAGAACCTTCTGTGCTATCACTGCTTTGTAAAATACTGACTTAAATACCTGTTTCTGACACAACTCTAATAACATGAACCCCCTTTTACCCCAGAGTTACATACATTCTTGGCTACTTTCTCCATCATCTAGATTTGGGAGGGAGGTAGAAAGTGGGATTGGTGGTGGGGATAGAGGACACAGCCCCAAACTATTAAGCAAATGTTTGAATCAATTTTTGGTCCTTGTGGTAGTCAAACAAATGTCTGGTGCTATTGGTAATAAAATTGCAGAAATCATTTATCTTGTTACGGGGACCCTTTGACTATGACTCAATGATATTGAGTTTGGTTAGTTTTGCGGGGGGGTTGACTACCCCTTGGGTATTCAAACATGCTGTTGCCATTTCAATAGGAGTAAAGTAACCAACTGCCAATACCTTACTGGGGTGGCTTGTTTCAATCCTTTTTCTTACCCGTCCATTTCATTAACACATAATCTTCCTCCTTTGGCCCATATTTTGAGTGAAAACATTCAATGCCATATTAATGAGAATCTTCTCATATTCAGTACTCCGTTCCATAGGGGTCTTGACTTTTTTTTTTTTTTCCCAGAGAGCCATATCTTTGTCAGCATTCCATTCTCATCAATGCAGCTGTCATGAACTGCGGAAGTTTGGGGACTTTCACGCTAAATGAAAGCTAACAAAATAGTCAAAACTGTTTCATGGCTGCTGATAGAGGACAAATGACTTCTGATCCAGAGAGAAAAAAAACCCGTAGTAGAGCGTGTTTATAATGTTGGCAACAATTCCTCATTTCTCCAAGTACATCAGGGGTAACATAGAAGTACCCATGCAGTATGTTGGCATCTCATCTAGGAAATTTTCCACTTTTATAGCAATTTTACCTGAGTGTGCCCGTTTGGGGACAAGGGTAAATGATGATATAGTTCTATCCCTCAAGAATTCTTGCTTTTAACACAACCTTGAGAATACATACATGCTTGAAAAATGCTTTGGCAAGAACATGTAGGAATACTCAAAGTCTGAAATAAATAGCCTCTCTATACAGCATGCAATTTTTTTTAAATTAAAAAATAATAACGATTGAACCTTAAATTCTAAAGCATTTGGATTGTGGAAGGCTTCAGTCTACAGTGGAAGACCTAACTCCATTTTAAGTCTTTGCCTAAGTTTGGACACCATTTAAGTTCTTTGTGAACATGAAACTAGCATGGTGGGTATACTTATTCAAATCTTGGGCAAACCCAGAAGGTCAGTTTGCCCTCAGTGTGGTTGAAAGTAAATTATAACTCCAGGAAAAGCTCAGCGATGGGCACTTTTTCTAAGCTTGCATTCAGAGCTGGTGAATTGGACATATTCTTAATGATTTACTGAAGATAGACACATGTTATTTGGTGAAGTTAAATGTTAGGGTTCTGATGACTATGACTCATTGTCATATATCATGACTCATACCCCAACCAAGTATAGAGACCTCAGGAGAAATCCATTGCCCTCTTTTGTGGTCTCACTGTCAGTAGTGATGAACTGTACCGGCCACGAGTTATGATCTTATGATGACTTTTTGGTTCCCGTATGCATGAGTCCCATGGCCATGACTCTGTGGATTCCATTCAGCCTCTGTGCTGTGTGCATGCTGATGATTCCCCTCATTGGGGATGCTTAGGTTTGCGTTGTCTTTATCCACTTTAAGTATTAATAAAAGGGTCTGGGTTTTTCTTTCTCTTAGAACATAGTTCAATTTCTCTTTAGGACTCCAATTTCTCTAACCTGGAAGTAAGAATTAGTCAAATCTTAACTTACCAAAAACAGGGAAAATCTCTTTCTTATTGATTCTTTGAGCTCATGTTGAGATTGGGAGCTTGTTTAATACAAAGGTGAACATGAGGGATGCTGCCTTTGTGCTGCTAAAACAAAACAAGAACAACAACAGAACTTGTATTTTAAAGAATTCATGGTCCCACAGTTTTAGCGGCTGAAAGTCCCAATCAGACCATCTGCTCTAGAGGAGCACCCTCCTTGCTTGTAGCTCTGGTGTTCTGTGCACCTGTCTTGACTGTGTGCAGAGCGGGCTTCACGTGGCGCCGTCCTCCCTTGGTGTTGATCTGGTGTCCGCGCTGCTCTTTTAAAAGACACCACTCAGAGGGGGTCCTGTTGCCCTGCCTTGATTTGGGTTACAAATGACCACTGTTTGTGTGTGTTTTTCAAGAAATTCACATAAAGTAAGAAGTTATTTGAAAAGCATGACTTTTTGATTTAGTGCTGCCCTTAAACATGAATATCTGTGTTTATATTTCATTAATAACTGATTTCAAATATTTTTTTACAATTCTATCATGACATCAAATTGCCACTCACTGTTTTATAATTTTTTTTCAAATTAAATAAGAAATTATTTACAGCTGAATTATTATTCCTTTGCATGCAATACGTTGTGAAAAGATTCTGACAGGACACATTTTTCCTGAAAGAGTCTGGCAGCATAATGGTTTCACCTTGAGGGGCAAACCAAGGCACATTTAGAAAACGCCAGTCACTCTGCGGGAGAAAGACACTTTGTCCACCTCCCAGAAAGAGCAAAACCGTCTCAGAAACCTCCAGTTCTACCCTGTCCTGAGAGGGTCACTGAGATGGAACAACTCAATGGCAGTGAGAATGTAAAAGCAAATAAAACAATCAAGCTGTCTGTCACTGGATTTAAAAATAACCAGTCATTACTGGAACTGGTTTCTATTGGCTTGTAAGATACTGACTTTTCAGAAATTTGGCAAGTTGGTTATTAAATCATCAGTAGTTTTACATGAAATATTTTAGAGAATTCAGATAAACCTTGGAAATAATGTCTGTGTAAGTGTGTGCATGTATTTTTTGAAGAGTTTTGTTGGCCTACCACTGAAAAATTACATGCATTTTCATTTTTATCCAAATGTACTAGTTTAAAATGCTAACATGTACCAGCCAAAATTTGGTTAAATTCAGCAACCCATTATGATCGTAGCATATTTTTACTTACCTTAAGAGTCCTTTTAATTGGTTTACAAACATCACTAGCTTCAGGTTAGAGTCAAGGGAAGAAAATCTATATTCTAAAGCATTAGGTCTGCGTTTACATATGCCACTATCAGCAAAGAGCACAGCTATAAAGCTGAGAAAATTGCAGGCTTACAACCATGATTTTGATTAATTACTTAATTAAAGTAGCATTAATATAAATCTGTTGGCAAGGAAGAACATTGGTGAAAATAAAAAATATTCTGGCAATATACCCTTCATTGTAGGAAATGTTGCTAACAGGGTGACGGAGTTAGCAACTTTAAGCCCTTGATCACCTGGAGAAAAAGCTGATGTTTGCAAGCTATGCTAGTGGATATGAAGAAATAACTACATAAAATCTGAGTGACTGCAATTAAGTCAATATATCATAGAGTATATTCTTTTAAAGACCTTAGAGGAGAGTGGGCTTCTCTCATTTCTTGGTAAGGGGAAAAATTGTAATGCTCTTCAAGAATTGTTTTTTAACTTCATCCACACTATAAATCTTATAAGTAATCCTATTTTCCTTTTTGGATCTGACAGCTGAAGATATTAGAGCTAAATTTGTAGTTTAAATAGCTCGTAAATTGAATCATGGGACTCATATGTCAGGGTGCTAATACACAACCTACATTTATACTTTCTCTAGTTTATCTTCATTTCATTTTTTTAACCTTATTTCATCCCTTGAAGTCAACATATTTTATAAATTACCATAAACCTCTTTTTCTGGACATAGGTATAACAAAAATAACCAAGCAGGAGATCGACGAAGTAGCTGGTTTTGTAGATCAGAGTTGTATTTGTTAAACTTGCTTGTTTTCAGTTATATCATGCCCATTTTTTCAGCTTCTGTTTACATTATCCATAGAACTCTTATCTGAAGAGATCATTTTAGAAATATATAAAATGAACCACAAAATTTGGGATAAGATCAATATAACATACAAACTAGAATGACAAAACACAAGATTTATCCTCCAAACCATCCTGCAGAGAACATTGACAAATGGCTGGATGATGGGATGGTGGTGGTTTGCAATTCAAGTTGCTGCCAGATCTTTTTCAAGATTAGGTTTTCTTATGATGAGCTTGTTCCCCACTAGTAAGAACCAAGTGATGTTTTGATACTTATTTCTAGGCTACTCAAAAAGCAAGTTATGGCTATGATATCTGAAATATACAAGTTAGTATGAATAAACTTTAAAAGATTTATTTTCAAAAGCATTCAGTCAGTATGCCTCATTTTTTAAGGACATGCATCTGTTACATCAGAAATATACAGTTACATCATAAACATACTGTTTTCGCTTTCTCATCTCAATAAGTGTGTAGTTTATAGCACACTCTGAATAACAGTGAGAAGAATTAGAGTTGCAAAACACTTCAATTCGCTCATATGGAAACTGTACATGGACCAAGCGGTAGTCAAAAGAGGAGAACAAGGGGGCTTTGAAGGGTTTAATATTAGAAAATGTGTGTATCATGGTTGTATTCTTTCACCATAGTTATTCAATCTGTATTCTGAGCAAATCATTACAGAAAATGAACTGTATGAAGAAGAATGTGGCATCAGGATCGGAAGAAGGCTTATTGGCAAAATGTGAGATTCAGATGACCCAGCCTTGCTTACTAGAGGAGTAGGACTTGAACACCTGCTGATGAAGATTAAGGATGATCTTTTACTCAAAATATTGACATTTTCAAAGATTTTCTTTTTCTTAGACCCACAATGAATGCTCGGGGAAGTAGTAGTCAATACATCAAATATGAGATATACTGCATTGAACAAAATGTGCTGTACAAAACCTCTTTACAATGTTGAAAAGCAAGAAGGTCACTTTGAAGACCCAAGCCATAGTATTTTCAGTAGTCTCATATGCATGTGATAGTTATAAAAGGAATAAGGACAACTGAAGAGAATCTATGTATTTGAGGTATGGTGCTGTCTGAAGAATAATCTAATTTGGAAGAAATACAGCCATAATGTTCCTTAAAAGGGAGAATAGCTCCTTAGAGATAAGACTGTACTTCAGACATGTTATCAGGGGAGAGAAAGCCCTGGAAAAAGCCATCATACTTGATAAAGTGGAAGGTCTGTGGAAAAGAGAAAGACTCTTCATTGGATGGATTGACACAACGGCTGCAACAAAGGCCTCAAAGACAACATGGATTGTGATGAGGATACAGGAGTGGATGGTGTTTTGTTCAGTGGTAAATTTGGTAACTAGAAGTCAGAACATATCTACCTACATCTGACAATCAAAACTCCTATGGGGGAAAAATAACTTGATGTATGAATGGTTTACTGTCCTTCTGTGAAAATAAGCAGTGAGCACTCAGAAGTCCTGGTGAATTACTGGGTGCGCATTGGACTGTGATCCACAAGGTTAGCAGTTCAAAACCACTTGTCTCTCGATGGGAGAAAGAGGTTTCTACTCCTATAAACACTTATAGTCTTGGAAACTCACAGGGTCAGTTCTACCCTGTCCTATAGGGTCACTATGAGTCAGTATCGATTTGATGGTAGTCAGTTTGGTTTTTCATCACAAACTCAAAAGCATGAATGATATTGATGAGGAATGCAAGATTTAATAAATTATATGACAAATGAGAGCCTAAATAATCAATATTTAGATATTAATATATTGTTTATTTGAATTTAAAGATGTATATAGCTATAGAAATCAATTTAAATGTACGTTCACTTATACCATTTCATATGTATTCACAGTGGTTAAAATCCACCATTCACTCCTCATTGAACTCGAGTGAGCAGAGTTATTTATGGATGTGGCAAGACAAGCACATCTAATTAGGGATTAAAATCTCACAGAAAACGTATCTTGAAATTTCAGAGCCTCTTTTTGTCAGTACTTATTTATGTAAATTGTGCCATGAGATTAAAAAGAAAGGATAGCTTTAGGCTTGACTTTTATAAAAACCTAGTGTCTTTCCCTGCAAGTCCAAAAGTTAATTTGACCATTATTATACATGAGACGTGTGTTTCAGATAAGAATTTAGTTTGAAATGGGACATTCTTTAGGTCTAAATTTTTTATTTGGTCACATTCATGGTTATGAAACTACTGAACTACCTTTTTTGAGTATAAACTTTTATGATGCTCTTTAATAGTGATTATTTTAAAATGCAAGAATCCCAAATAAAAAGAAAAAAATACGTCTCTTTTATTATTCCTTTTTGGGGGGAGTATCATTTGTCTTTAATTTCCTTATGCTACATTAGACAGCTTAGAATAAATATAATGGCATTATTTTGTGGAGTTCATATTATAGGTAGATAAAATGTATCTAACAGCTAAAGCATAAAGGATATGGGATAGAGGAACTATGAAACCCCCAAAATGATAAAGTTTCCACAGGCTATATGACCTATTAAAATAGTAAATATAATTAGACTGTGAAAAGTTAAAGATATAGAATAGAGGTGGGGTTTTTTAATCATTTTATTGGGGCTCATACAACTCTTATCACAATCCATACATACATCAATTGTGTAAAGCACACTTATACATTTGTTGCCCTCCTCATTCTCAAAACTCTTGCTTTCTGCTTGGGTTCCTGGAATTAGCTCCTCATTTTCCTTTTTCCCTCCGCCTCCCTCCCCGGTTCCCCCCTCCCTCATGAACACTTAATAATTTATAAATTATTTTTTATCTTATTGTACGTTGCCCAGCGTCTCCAGTCACCCACCCTTCTGTTGCCCATCTCCCAGAGAGGCAGTTATATGTAGATCCTTGTGATCGATTCCCCCTTTCTATGCCGCCCCCCCACTTCCCTCCCAGTATCGCCACTCTCACTGCTGGTCCTAAGGGGTTCATCTGTCCTAAATTCCCTGTGTTTCCAGTTCCCATCTGTACCACTGTGCATCCTCTGGTCTAACCAGGTTTTCAAGGTAGAATTGGGATCATGATAGTTGGGGGGAGGAAGCATTTTAATAACTAGAGGAAGGTTGTGAGTTTCATTATTGCTACACTGAACCCTGAGTGACTCATCTCTTCCCCCACTACCCCTCTGCAAGGGATGTCCAGTTGTCTACAGATGGGCACTGGGTCCCCATCACACGCTACCCTCATTCACGATATGATTCTCGCCCCTCCCAAACCCCCTCCCTCCCTGCCTTTGGTGCTTGAAACCTGGTCCCTTCAGCCCTTCATGATCACACGTTGGTGTGCTGTGCTTCCATGTGGGCTTTGTTGCTTCTGGGCTAGATGGCCGCTTGTTTACTTTCAAGCCTTTAAGTCACCAGATGCTATAGGTCCCCATAGCCGGGCACCATCAGCCTTCTTCACCACACTTTCTTATGCACACATTCGTCTTCAGCATTTATGTGGGGAAGGTGATAACACAATGATGGTTTTTGTTCTTTGGTGTCTGCTGCCTGATCCCTTCAACCCCTCGTGTTCACACAGGCTTGTATGCTTCTTCTCTGTAGGCTTTGTTGTTTCTGAGCTAGATGGCCGCGTATTTGCCTTCAAGCCTTTAAGACCCCAGATGCTATATTTTTTTATAGCTGGGCACCATCAGCTTTCTTTACCACATTTGCTTATGCACACATCTGTCTTCAGCAATCATGTTGGGAAGGTGGATATCATGAAATGACCGTTTAGTTGAGCAAGGTGCTCTTGTATTAAGGAAATACACACAAGGAGGCCCTATGTCCACCTGCCACCCTACTACTAAACCTATAAATATATGTACCTAGGTCCATTTCCTCCATAATCTTAAATATATTTACATATGTACATGTCTCTATTTAGGCTTCTATGTGTGCCCTTTGCCTCCTACTCCTTTCCTCTATTTCCTTATGCGTTCCTACTTTCCCACTACCATGTTCAGCTTTCATTCTGGTTTCGGTAATTCCTCTCAGTTACCTTGCCCTTGGTCACTCCCTACAGTTCTCTCATCCCCTCCCTGCCATTGGTTTTGGACCATTCGTTGTTCCCTTGTCCCTGGGTTAGCCAACACCTCCTCCCTTCCCCTACCTCCCACACTCTCATGTCCCTCCGGGACCATTGGTCCCTTTATTTTCTTCTCACATTGTCCAGCCTCTCTTATCTAGGTTGCCCTGCAGATATATTAATATGTGCATAAAATTGGGGATGGCTTTGACAGCACAAAAGTAGCACATAAGAACATGGCGATGATGGCAGCAGCACTGACAAGCTAACAAACAAAAAAAGCCACTGATATACAAAATTTAAAAGAAGAGGAAAAAAGAAAAAAACAGAACAAGTAGGCAGGAGGGAAAAAAAGCCTGTTAGTAGTTCAAGGTCTGTTTGTTGACCTTTAGGAGTGTTTTCCGGATAAGTCTGATGGGTGCCATGTCCTGGTCCCAAAGTCCATCCTTTGTACTCCCTCGGGACCCCCTTGCTCTGCTTCCCCCGCAGCTCCATTGCAAGTCCCCAGTGTTTTGCCTCAGTGTGGTGGGGTCAGCTCAGTCGCACATCCCACACTGTGTCTCCGGTGTTGTCCCGTGTACGGCCATGCGTCAGTGCAGGATGTTGCATCTTACCATGGGGCCGGCTATATGGTCCTCTCTGTACATTGGGCCCTCTGAGCAGGGCTATCGTCCTCTGAGCTTGGTGGGCCCAGGTGTGCTCCGCTCCATTCCTCCTCCTTCCTTTGCTTCAGCTTCCTTCTGGGTGTGGTGTGGTAGGTCAGTTCCTTTCTCACACCAGACGATCTATTTCCATTTCCTGTAGTACTCCCTTCCATGGTGAGGGTCAGGTTAATTCTGGTTAGGGCTGGCATATGGTCCAGTCTCTTTGTGGATTGCTCCACGCATTACATTGCCCTCCTGGTTTGGCGTGTCCTGGTAGGGTCTGTATGCACATTCCAGTTCTATGGGGACACAACCAATACTCTCCCCCTGGGTGGGTTAGTGCCCTGTTTCCCCCATGCCATCAACTCAGTTTCTCGCCACCCTGCTTGTCCCTCCACCTGCCCCCCTTCCCCGTATTTATGTTGGACTCTCATGTAGCTCCCTAAGTGTGGCCTGCCCTCCCTCGAACTGTCTATGCTTCCACTTGTTTATTGCGAGATAAATGTTTATTCTTCTATTCCTGGTGTGCTGATTGTACTTACCTTAGGGGACTCATGTTATACCTGTCCTTTTGAGTTTGGCTTACCTTGCTTAACATGATTCCTTCCTGCTCTTCCCACGAAGTGACGTTTCATGTGCTTGTCCATGCTTTTCAGTGCTGCATAGTACTCCATTGTGTGTATGTGCCAGAGTTTACTAATACACTCATCTATCGATGGAAACTTAGGCTGTTTCCAAGTCTTTGCGATTGTGAGTTGTGCCGCAAAAAACATTGGAGCACAGATGACTGGGTGTGTTTTATTTGTTGCTTCCACCGAGTATATGCCCAGTAGAGAGATGGCTGGGTCATAAGGTAGATCAATTTCCATTTTCTTTAAGTATCTCCAGATTGATTTCCACAGTGACTGTACAAATCTACATGACTCTCCTCCCTAGTGAGAGCTCTTTTCAGTTATTTTGCCGACTTCCTTAGGGGGTTAAATGTTTTCCTCTTTTTGCAGGTCATTATGGTGTTGTAGATTTTAGTAATGAGCCTTTTGTCTGCTGTGTCATTACTAAAAATCCTCTCCCAGTCTGTGGGTTGTCTTGTCACCCTTTTGGTGAAGTCTTTCGAGGTGCACAGGTGCTTTATTCTTATTAAATCCCATGTACCCTTCCCTATTGCAGTGAGCTTATGAGTTCCCTGGGCCAGTGCTCTGAGGTTACTCCCAATTCCCTCCTTGATGGCCCTGATGGTTTTAACTTCTAGGTCTGTGATCCACTTTGAGCTTATTCTTGTGCATGGGGTGAAGTAAACGTCTTGTTTCATCTTTCTACATGTGGATATCCATTGTTTCCAGCACGTCTTGTTAAAAAGGGCATCCGCTTCCCACTTGATGGTTTGGAGACCCTCGTTGAAGATCAGTTGTCTATATGCTGATGGTTTTACTTTTGGGCTTACTATTCTTTCCTACTGGTCTGTGTGTGTATCGTTGCACCAGTACCACACTGTTTTGACCACTGTAGCTGTGTAGTAGGCATTAAAATTGGATAAGGTGAGTCCTCCAACTGTGTCCTTCTTCTTGAGGAGTTCTCTGCTAATTCTGGGTTTCTTCCTTATCCATATGAAATTGATGATCAGTTTATTTAATTCTTTGAAGAAGGTTGATGGTATTTGCATTGGTATGGCATTGAACTTGTAAAGTGCTTTAGGTAGGATTGTCATCTTTACTATGTTAAGCCTTCTCATCCATGAGCAGGGGATGTTCTTCCATTTGTTGAGGTGGCTTTTGGTTTCCTGTAGTAGGGTCTTATAGTTTTCCTTGTATAGGCCTTTAGTATTTTTTGTTAAATACATTCCTAGGTATTTCAGTTTGTTCTTAGCTACTGTGAAGGGTACTTCCTTCTTGATCTCCTCTTCCATGATCCTGTCTGATGTGTATAGAAAACCTACTGACTTCTGTTTATTGATTTTGTATCCTGCCACTCTTCCATATTCCTCTATCGCTGTAATTACTCCAGTTGTGGATCTTTTGGGGTTTTCAATGTATAGGATCATGTCATCTGCAAATAGCAATAGTTTCACCTCCTCCTCTCCCATTTGGATCCCTTTGCTGTCCTTCCGCTGTCTTATGTTGCTAGCCATAACCTCCAAAAGAATATTGAATAGAAGTGGAGACGGGGCATCCTTGTCTTGTACCCTTTTTCAGTGGGATTGTTTTTGTCTTTTCTCCATTGACTATGATGTTGGCTGTTGGCCTTTCATAGATAGCTTGTATCCGCTTGAGGAACTTACCTTCCAATCCTATCTTCATGAGTGTTTTGATTAGGAATGGGTATTGGATGTTGTCACATGCTTTTTCTGCATCTATGGATATTATCATATAGTTTCATCCCTTTTCTTCTCGATGTGGTGTATAATATTGATGGATTTTGGATGTTAAACCATCCCTACATCCCTGGGATGAATCCTACCTGGCCGTGGTGGATGATTTGTTTTATATACTTTTGTATTCTATTGCCCACTATTTTGTTAAGAATTTTTGCATCTATGTTTATTAGAGATATTGGTCTGTAATTCTCTATACCAGTGGGGTCTTTGCTCTGTTTGGGTATCAAAGTAATGCTGGCTTTGTAAAATGAATTTTGTAGTTTGCCATCCTCTTCTATGTTATGGAATACTTTGTGGAGGATCGGTGTCAACTCTTCCCTGAATACTTGGTAGAATTCTGCTGTGAAGCCATCTGGCCCTGGCGCTGTTTTTGTTGGTAGGTTTTTTATGACCTTCTCTAATTCTTCTTTCGCTATGGGTTGGTTGAGGTTCTTGATCTCTGTCTGAGATAATCTAGGGAGAGAGTGTTTTTCCAAATATTTATCCATGTCTTCCACGTTTCTGAATTTATTAGAATACAGACTTCATAGTATTTTGTGATTATCCTTTTAATCTCATTGGGGTCTGTTGTTACTGCCCCTGTTTCATCCCTCATCCTGGCTATTGATGTTTGCTTCTTTCTATCCTTGGTAAGCTTTGCCAGAGGACTGTCAGTTTGTTCATTCTTTCGTAGAACCAGCTTTTAGCTGCATTTATCTTTTGTATTGTTCTCTTGTCTTCCCACTGGTTTAACTCTACCCTGATTTTTATTATTTCTTTTCTCTTGCTATTGGAGGGGTGGTTCTGCTGACTGTTCTAGTTGTTGGAGGTTTCGTGTTAACGTATCTGTCATATGCCTGTCTTCTTTTTTCATATATGCATTTAATGATGTCAAGCTACCTCTGATAACTGCCTTTGCAGTGTCCCATACATTTTGATACGTTGTATTGTCGTTCTCGTTAGTTTGTAGAAACGTCCTGATATCCTCTCTAATCTGGCCCTGTACCCATTCATGTTGCTTCTGTGAGCAACTGTTGGTTATGTAAGGAGGCGTACTAGTCACTGGAGATACAGGGATATCTCGATTATGAGAAGAACAGAAGGGTAGAGTGATAAGAATTCAGTCTGTTTTCGAGGTCTTTGCTTTAAAAAATGTGGTCATCCAAATATAGCAAACCTATTGCACAGTGTTAACTCTGTCTTGTAGGATCACGGGATGAGTCAAAATTGACTGGAGAGTCCACAACAACAATCCTGATTGTTGAAAAAGAACAACATTCGATAACACATCATTAGGGAAATTTTGAAGTTAGAAGAGTACATGTGGCCAAGGAAATATGAGCAACGCTTAATGGGGGAGACGAGGGGGGAAAAGAGTTGATATAAAAACAGGGGAGGAAGACCCAAACGAAGTCTCTTCTCAGTATTAAAATTGATCATCAGTAGGTAGGAGGGTAGGTATGATGGAAAGTAGATAAGTCAGAATGTCCGTAGACAGTTGGCTCACTTAAGTGTCTCTGCAATGTCATCCTGCATGTGCTGGGAGACATGATTTCACTTGGGGCATGCTAAATGTTTTGACATACTCATGAGGCTGTCATTTAGCATTTCTATGAACACTGTAGGGTGATTTAATGTGAAAATATGAGTGAGTTTTATATAACTTACAGAAAAATGAATGGGTAGATGGCTTATAAAGTAAGAGGGTTACCATTCTTCTAACACCCGTACATGACTGCAGTCATGGGGAGTGGAGAGAGAAGAATGGGAGAGTATTTAAACATACTTCATTTCCCCGTGTTGTTCCAAGACTGGGAGCCGAGCAAATTTGTCTGACTCTTATCAAACTGAAATACTGAACTTGTAAATGAGATTTTTACATTCTGATTTTTATTCTTAACTGACAGAAAAAAGGAAACATTTTTCAAATGATATTTATTTTTGAAACATTGTGTAGTGAATAACAATATATTTTAACTTAAAATTTCGAATTCACATTTGTCATACAGTAACATAATTTGCTAAGGAAGATCTGTTGTTTCCATAAAGAAATTAAGAAAGCAGTGCATGTGTTAGTAATTTTCCAAACTACAGACAGCATTTAAGTCTTTCATGTATGTGCTTAACTTACCGTAATTTTAAAGTAGCTTGCAATAAAAAATACCAACCAGAAAGGTAAAGATTGTCATTACTTTGTCATAGGGATCAAAGTCATCAAAGAAATTGGACTAAAAGAGTTCATGTTATCCATTTCCAAATTGGAAGAAGCTATTAAAAGATTAAGGACCTAAATATCATCTTGAATCCATCCCTCAGCTATATTACTGTATCACTTGCAGGCACCTGTAGGTTTCTGCCCTGAGAATTTAGTATTAGCACTTTCTGCCTTTTTTATTAATTAAATAAACTGGGGTATAAGTCCCTCTTATAATGTAAAGTGCCAATAGTGAAGCAAAACAGGAGAAAAAGCTAGCTAGATTTAAGAAATGGGGGGAAATGTCTTTTCTTAAGAATCAATACTTGGTTGTTTTTTCTTGGTTCTATAATACATTAAAGTTATTGACACTATTTTAATAGTAACTACCATATTCCATTTGGAAGAGCCACTTAGATAATGTGTTTTATATTTCTTCAATAATCTGGTGTAATAATATAACTTACATAGAAAATTCAAGGCAATTTTTTTCTCTTTATTTTAAAAAGATGCTTTTGGCCAACCTACAGCTGTAATTCCATGATAACTCTCAGAATGTGCAATTCACAAAAGAGCCAAATGTAGAGGGGAAAAGAAGAGCGTCTATGATATGATAGTCATTAAGCTTCACCAACATCCTATGTCACATGGACCATGTTGTCTCATTCTTCCTAGCTTTGCGCTTCAGGCCTACAACCTTTTTCCTGAAAGGAACAGCATTAAGAATAACAGAATCACTTTAGTCTGTTCTCATCTTAATTGTCACAATATACTACTATTTCTTCTACCTAGTTGAAAGCTGGTGCTGATTAAAAACAAAAGAAATTACTATGCTTATTTCTATAAAAATTCACGTAGAAACATCATTTATATGAAGTGTTTTTAAGATAAAACATATTTGGGTATCTTCCCTGGGTTCCACAATGTTTATCCTGAGTTGAGATTTAATAGAATAGTGAAAGTCCTATCAAAATCACTATTCAATCAGCTCACTTATTTCAGGACTTATTTCATTAGTCCTGTACTTGCTACAGTGTAGACTTTGTCCCAAATGTACTGGCCAAATATTGTGTTCAGTGTTTTTGTGTAAATGTTGTTTATAGTATTAACTTACTAAAAGATTAACATCATGATTTTATTATTTTTACTCAAAACAACAACAACCAGGAATTGGTGAAATTCATCTGCTAAATAGCATGTGCTGTCTTTTCACATTTCCTTATAAAAGTGAACTTAAAAATACAATGACTTCTCAAATATCAAACATCCGTCTTCTGCCAACATGAGATTTCCAGAACGGCGCTCAGATCTCAACAGTGAACAAAGAGGGCTTCAGGGAGTCACAAAGGCTTTACCTACATGTATGCGCTTGATCTCTATTCAACGAAAATCATTTTTTTAGAATATACGATATGATGAAACAAAGAAAACTCAAATTCTTGCCCCTCCAAGAAGCAGTAAATTCAAAGATAAATTATAGAGATAAGCATAGTAACAAAGTAATTACAATATCACAAGAAAAAGTTAAGGCAAAAATCAAAGTGTACACAGAGAGAATATGATGGGATGCTAGCTGAGATGACTCTGGTCATCTCAAGATATCAAATTATTTTTTAGTGCTTTCTGATTGAATTAGTAGCAAAATATAACATGCTTATTCTAACTTTATCCAAAATATTTTATACTTTAAAGAATTGCTTTGATGCTTGAGGGAGAATTCTTAGATATGAAGAAAGCTTGATGGCCTGCACCATTGCTTCCCCAAATGCAAGATGCCTGCAAAACATTTAGCGATTTTATGAACATGTGTGTCTTTATTCATAGGCCTGG
>NW_022103968.1:44414559-44438104 GCF_000313985.2 Echinops telfairi
GCTGATAATTTTTCTATCAAGGGTACAGAAAAAATTAGTAATGCCAGATAAATGAAATATTCCTGTATTTAATCTGATAGGTTTTGAAATATGAAATAAAAATGTATAAAAGTAGCTACTCACAGAGTAGGAAGTTTCTGTTACTTATAATTTCATTCACTTGAAAATAAGAAAATAGCACTGTAACAAAATATTTTTAAAAGGTGAAATGGGAGAGGACAAATGGTAGTGCCTTATGCAATCTTTCAACCATATTGTATGCATGCAGAAGAGAATTTTATTAAAATCTGAAAATGCCATGACTCATCTCACATTCTGCACAGCATTGACCAATATCATTCTATGTAACATATTCACTAGTGTCGTGAGTTCTTTTTAAACTCGATTGATCCTTTTTATGTCTGGTGACTCCATAGCACACAAAGGTAAAATGTTGTTGTTTTAAAGGATATTTTGTTTTAGTTTCTATTAATGGTGAAACACTGTGCTTTGCTTAATGAAAATCAAGACTGTATCCTTTGATTTTAAAATGCCCAGGCAATAATATTTGTGTTATGTACATTGAAATATTCTATAAATAAACTGGAGTTGAGAGAGGTTAAATACATTTGAAATGATAAAATTATGGCCTTTTAAGGCAGTTTACATAGTACATAACATTCTGACTTCACCAATTCCTTTCTGGAGGTTTACAAAATATCCATGCCCCGAGACATTAATGAGATTGCTCTGACCTTTCTATGTCCTCTACATGGCTACTATAGTTGTAGATGCATTAGTGCCTATCTGGCCCTTCCCATTTTGCTGAAAGGGGGATTTTTGTGGCTCTCAGCAATGCTTCAACTTTCTGTGATTAAATTAAAGCATCAGCAACAAAAGAGTGCGGGTCAGAAGCAGGGCACCAAAGAAAAGTATAGATGAAATGGATAAAGGAAATATGACTTCAAGTGTCCCTTCAAAAGTCAAAATACACATATATAAAAAAATCTTAAAAAACCCTTTATATTGGACAATTAGGAAAATAGGTCCATGATTCAAGATAATTTATGGAAGTTTTCCATATTTACCAATGCAACCATAAACTTTTCATTTCATTTAAAATATCAGGATGGTATATGTAGCAATTGCATACACCTGTTACCTGTAAAAATCTTCCACTATAAATTTCCATTTTTCCCATGGAATGTAAAATTACATGTACTGAAAAATAAATGCTGTGGAACTAAAAATGCAGTAAATCAAAAATATATAAATGATGATTTAGTACATTACTTTTTGTTTATTAAAATAAAAAACATAAAAACAAAATCCCTCAAGATTCAACAAAGCTGTTAAGTATTTAAACGATATGCTACTTAGTGAATTGAAGAGCTATCTGAAATTTTTTCTTTGAGAAGAAAAATTAATTGACATAACGGTGAGTGCAAATCTGTCCCTTTTTAAACTTTTTAAAGCATATTGTTCAAAGTTTTAGTTTGTGTGCATGATATAAATTCCATTCATTGTTTCCTCAGTGACAATAAAAAGCACAGTTTATTACAAACTTAGGTAAAAATTAAAATAACTTCTCGAAACTGGTCACAGTTTTGTCATTGGTATATGGAGGTTGTTCCAGGGGCCCATCCAAAGCTCCTCGTCATCTGACTGCAAGTGGTCGCCGTGGAATTTCAAACAGTCCTGGAGGCTCCTATTGTCAAGCATGGACTCCTGTTCCCCGGCGCTTCGCAGTCTGTTCCCCAAGGGCTTTGCTGCTGTGCTGTCAGCACCAGCCGGGCACGGAGCAAATGTAACCAGAGATGGCCTCGTGTTCAGTTTCTCAGTAGAAAAGGGCCCCTTGGATAATGTGTTCAGGGGGATGTTTTCCTCCTGTGTCACTGCCAACTTGTCTAGGTTCTTAAAGTGCCTCCCCAGTCGAACAGGGGAAGTGACTTTTAAATGCTCAGCAAGGCAGGCACGGCGGGTTCTCACTACAGAACCGTTCTGTGCGATGTATATATTGCCATTGATCTTACTGTGACTGTTCGGATTGTGAAGCCGGTTTCTCTGGCACTCGGGAGCACTGTCTTCGCCAGTTGAGCTGGTTTCGTATTTTCGATCAACAACCAGCTTGATCATTCTTCTTCTTGCCCACTGTCACCATAAAAGAGAAAGAACACAAAGATCGATGTCATCACCAGAGGAGTCAAAGGGCAAAGACTACCAGGCATCTGAAATCCAAAACATCATTCAAAGACCAATCAGAAGACAGCAGTAAAATCTCAAGAGCGTAAGAGGGCTGCAACACTTGAACAACATCAGTTTCTGTTCTAATTCTCTGGTGCCTTTAAAGATAATAACTTGTGTTGGAGTAGGGGGTGGGGGAGGGATTGCTGCTGAGTTAGGAAGTAGATATTCCAGGAAGGAATTGTATATATTTATGTTTCATGAGGGATCTGATCCATTGTTTGACAGCTGCTGTACTATTTAGGAAAGTTACATTGAAAGGAATGCACAGCATTAATATATTCTGTTCATATAATGCTTCTGTTCCCAATATATTAGAGATATTTATAAATCACTTGAGTTTATTTCCTAATTCTCCCTTAACAGCCAAACTTTTTGTATAATTTGATGTAGTTATTCAAGCTTCAGAGTAACCCCATTGAGTTATAGAGTAACTTAAAATTCTGTTTCCTTAATTTTCCTTTTGTAGGCAACTGAGACACAATGGATATTTTTACCATTGTGTGCTTGTTTGGTTTAAAGTCATTACAAAAATTTGCAAGGAACAAAAGTTAGACAAATACTCAAAATAGAGCTGATTTGGGGGGATATGTGAACTGTCATATTTTGTAGTAGGAAAAAAGTTATATTTTCTGATCTGAATTCTAAGGCTAAATGTAAAATTTATTGCATTTAGTTACCGCTGATGATATATAAATATTCCAATTGAATTTTATCTTTCATCTACTTTAACTCACATTAAGAACAGAAAATAAATGTTATTTTTAAAACAGATTGTATTTAAATCCTAACATGTGAGAGTGTCAGATATAAATCTTCTTGAGAAAGACTTATGTCTAACACTTTCAGATCTAAGTTGTGATATTTTAAAAATGCATTTATTTGCCAGTTGAAATGTACATATATGCAAAAGTAGACACTTAGTGATCTCATTTATTGTAGTTTGTCCTAAATAATTATTTTATAAAGATGATATAGAAAATATCATATATATTTATATCATCTGTTTCAATAGGCAAAGCATCACGGAAATCCACAATTGTGTCTCAACGGAAATCCCACTGGTAAGCATTCAAGATAGACACATTGAGTGCATAGGTGGCAGTCAGTTGTATCCTAATTTTCGAATATACAAATCTTTTGGATAGCATATATATTCACTTTTCTGGCATGCTTCTGATTTTAAGCCAGATTAAAATTACGATCAATAGTCTCCCCTTAAAGTATCATTTCAAAGGGCACACAGCAAGGCACTGCACAGAACACTCATCACTGCAAAATCCCCACCTACTGTGATCCCCCTCAAAGGGCTGTGTTGTAACCTTCAGCATTTGCCCCTGGGGGCCTCCTTTGGCTGGCAGGCTTGCTTGTGCTGTATTCTGGCACCTGGATGCCCCAGGGACCTCCAGACTGACTCTCACTGCTACTGCTGCCACTGCTGCTGCTCGACTCTGATCTGCTCTCACTTTCTGCGCCTCCTCCCGCAGAAACAGATCCCACACTGCCCTCCTCAGGGGCCTCTGCAGCTTCCAGGTCCAGGGATCCTTCCCTGGGGGCCAGTTCTCTGTCCTCTCCTTCTTCTGGGTGTCCCCCTTCGACCCCAGCTTCCTCTTGTTCTTCAGGCGCCTTCTCCTTTCGACCTTTGACTTCTTGCACTTCCTCCACAACGGGCCTTCTTCTGGCCAGCACGATGTTCTTTCTGGCCTTTTCTCCTTCTGACTCTGTGGATTCCGACTCTTCGGATTCGGGAGTGGAGCTCTCCTCCGCCTCCGAGGGGGTCCCGGACTCCGACGACTCCTCCGTGGTCTCGGATTCACTGAACTCGGACTCGGTCTCGGTGTACTCCGTGTAATCGGAGGATTCTTCCGTGCTCTCGGATTCCACCGTGCTTTCCGTGGCTGCGTCTTGGTCCAGCGTCAGTTTCAAATAATCTTTATCGGCTTCCTCCAGGTCCACGACGCCTCTCTTGTCCGCTAGACCCCTGACTTTCTGAAAGATCATCGGGAAGACCCGGGCCCGCTTCCACGTGGTGTAGGAAGGCTCGGCGGCTGGTGGCTTTTCAATGGTTACCACTACTTCCTCCTCCTCACTAGGTTCTATCACTTCAACTTTTGGTTTTTTAATTTTCTTCGGCTTTTCCTGAAAATTATGAAAATGCAATTGGAAGGTCAGCCTGAGGCTGGTTATGAAGTGACCTGGTCCCACATAAGTGAAGCAGAAACGTTATCTGCAAGTTGATTGCTTTATCACAGCTCTACGTCACTGATCTCGGATAATAATCACAGAATTCTACAATGTCTAGCCCTGTTATTTGCAGACAGAAGGTCATCAAGAAAAAGCAAAATATTTTATTTTGGATTATATTTCATAACACCAAAGTCAAATTCTTCCTTTTTAAATTCCATTTATGTATATAATCTAAAATCAAGAAGTGAATAAAGATCATTAACTGCTGCCACTCTCTTCTCTCACTTTGGTTAATATATGTCTTTCCTTCAGCTAAATTCCAATGATTTTAAATAATTAAGGAAATTATGGTAGTTTATATAAATAGCTAGGTGAAAATTTTGCTCATTTTTAAAAGGTTGAAGCAACAAGGAGTGGCATTTTATGTTTTTAGCAAAATATGTTAACTTTATAATAAATAGATTATGGTAAACATAATATCAATTATATGTTCTTCAAATATATTGAAGGAGATTTTTTCCCCCCTTGATAGCTGAAAGATGGAGACAATACAAAAGCAATCACTGGGCTGCAGAATTTGTTTTTATATCATTAACTACAATTTTAGCTTTAAAATGTAACATTTAGAATTTATATAGACATTTAAATATATATAAAATAAACACTTCCCTGAATTTTCAAGGTGTTTAAAATCTAGAGAATAAAAATAAACATATAAAAATTAACTTTCCTCCATAGACAAGACAATATATTGACTAATGTTATTAAACTTCCATGAAAAAACAAGTGAATAAGGTTTCTGAACATGAAAACATTTTACAGCCTGTGAGTCAGAAGAGTGAAATATATTTATTTTGTGCTGTTTTCTTATATTAAGAAATTGCAATAATTACCTCCTCCTCTTCATATTCTTCCTCAGCTTCACCAACCACCTCCCCGTATTCCTCTTGTCCAGCTGGTGGTAATAAACGTCGGCGACTTCCATATTGAGGCATCTCATACCTGTAAGAAAAACTTACAATTTTCAATATCTTTTTCATATGTTTTGTGTAGAATCTACCATGAATGATCTGTTTTCTTCTTTATTTTCACCATCAATCAACAAGTATTTGCACATGACCTACTACATGTCAGGCTTCTTGTTGAATAGTTCTGAAACTATAGGAGAACAGCCACTACCTGTTGACCAAGGCTTTTTGTCATAATGGTACCCTGGAATAACAATAAAGAGAGTCGAGTTATTTCAAATATAAGTCTTGAGAGGCCAGAACAAGGAGAAAGACTTATTGTTCTTAATACACTTTCTATTTATGCTAAAACTCTATTAACATTTGCATAAAGAAATGACTCTTAAAATAATTGCCAGTGGCAAGAAAATTATTTTCTGTCTTGTGTGGTTGCTGTTGGCAAAATGTGAAGCTGACCAATTAGATGAAACATTTTACATCTCGCAAAAATAGAAGTGGTGAATGCAGGAATTGAGCAAATATGTTTGGCTTCTGTTTCTCAATGAAACCACTTTAAATATTTTTACCCACATGAATAGAATCTCAATTTTCATAGAGAATATCAGTACAAAATATTGTGATAAAGGTATATACATTTTCAGAGATGAAATGGATGAAATGTTAGTTTTAATGTTTATTTATTACTCCCACTTAGACACATAGACACATGAAATGTAATTAAGATACTGGATTAAAAATATGAAGATGTACCCATGCTCATAACTGTAATAATCTTGTCCATATTCCTGGCCAGGATCAATTCCAGACTCCATGGATAATAACTCCTATTGTCCAAAAGAGAAATTGCATTTGGAATCAAATTCTTATTACAAAATCAGATCTTGACACCTAGAATTTGATGAGTCACAAAACATCCTGCTAAAATGACTTTAATTACAAATATTAAACTTATTTGATTTCTCTGCTGGCTGCAATGATAAAATACGGTCCTGCTATTACCACTGAGGACGATGGGAAGAATTTCACCTTCAGTTTCCCTAGGGGTCTCTTAGGAACGTGGTGCTGCTGGCAGGTAAGCATTCTCGCTTGTTAATGGCACAGCTTTTACAATAAACAGTAGTTAGTTACTGTTTAATTCTAGTTTAATTTATATTATGAACAGACCTGAGCCATGAGAAGAATTCTTCCTTTTCATGAAAATGTATCTTTATAAATGGATTTAAAACCACATCTTTAGATGCTAATTCTAGATTAAAAGGTTTTATTTTTGTCATTTTGTTTTAAGGACTTTGTTAGAACAAAGAGTCTGTTAGGGATGATCTTAGTACCAAATTCTAGTCTAGGCAATATAAACTAATTTTATTTAAAAATGTGTTTCCTGAGATACGTACACATAATCTGTTTTCAATAATTATTAAATGTCTTTACTTTCCCCATTTGAAGTCAATGTGCTAAGCAGTTTGGATGGCAAAGGTTACTCAAATGGATTTTTAAGGGAGAAAGACAGGATTGTGTTGTCGTTGTTCGGTACTATGGAATTGGTTCCAACACACAGAGCTACTATGCGCAACAGAACGGAATACTGACCAGTTGCACACTGTCTTTATACTAGTTGTTCTGTTCAAGCCCCTTGTAGCCACTGTGTCAATATAACTCTGGAAGCAGCAGGATGCTCTTTTTTGCAGACCTTCTATCAAGAATGATGTCCTTTGACTGGGACTGTTTTCTTCTGACTGCATGTGCAAAATATGTGTACCCAGAGCCAAATGGTTGCCAATTACTACTCATTGCCAACATCATATATTTTTCTATGAATCATTTTGTTGATCCAGGAAAGCAGTCAGAAAAATACTATTGTCTTAAGGCACAGCATATCATCTAATGATATGGAAATCCATAGCTTAAATGATAAAATGAAGCAGTGACCTTCAGTTTTACTATGATTGGCCAACATCTTTCTTAAAATTTGAAGTAATGCCCACAATTTTAATCAGGAAATCTGAGTTTTTGTTTTTTGACAGTAAGAATGATTCCTCTAGTCACCAAAATATCACAAACTATCCTGTTTTACATATATGAGGAGTAACCAAAAACCCCTGATGCTCATTTGTGTTTTTGATGTGAGAGAGATCATGCATTTGGAGTTTGTGCCACCAGGTCAGGCTCTTAATCAAGCTTGCTACTTAGAGGTTCTGAAAAGATTGGATAAGAGTGTGTGACCAAAAAGGCCTGATTTGTGTCAGACAGGGGACTGGTTTGGCCACCACAATTATGCACCTGCTCACGCAGCCATCTCAGGGCACCAGGTTGGGGCAAAAAATCCAGTGTGCCTCTCTTGCCCCAGACACCTTACTCACCTGACTTTACACAGTGAGACTTCTTTTTGTTTCCACAATAAAGAGGGACAGTAACTGAAGAGGTGAAGAAAAAAATGAGGGAGGTGCTACCAGCCATCCAAATGGATGATTTTTAAAAATGTCTCCAAAAATGGAATATCAGATTTGACAAATGTATGTAATGGACAGTACTTTGAAGGTGATAAGGTTGTTTTGTTTTAAAAAAATGAAATACATAGCCTTGAGAAAAGAAATTCATTTTTTTCTGGGTATGCCCTTGTAAACCCATTTATTTATGTTACAACCCTGGAACTTATAATCAATTGAGTTGTTACAAATACTCTAAGACCAAATTAGTGACATCCAATTTTGATGTTAATACTGGTTCCGTTTACCTACTAAAAGTGGCATACATACTCAAAGAAACAATCCTAGTGACTGAGAAGTCTGAGACTAGAACTACGTGCATTCCATCCGGTTTTCAACGACGGGTTTGCGGAGGCAAACGGGAAGAAGACCACTAGGCTTTTCTCCGAAGATACTTCCTTACTATATTTCCTATTTAATCCTCAATATGTTTTTACACTGCCTAAACGAACCACAGCTATTATCGCCATAGACGGTATTCCCAAACACATGAAATGGAGAAATCTCTTGTTACATAACCCAATTTCCAGTTGTTTTTTTACTTCAGCTGTCAGCATTCTTTTTTCAGAGTTGGCCTTATTTAAATCAGGTTTTAAGAATGGTTCAGAGAAATCCAGGTTCACTAAGTAAATGACTGATAAGCTTATAAGTCACGTTCATGCACTGATCACTTGGTTTTAAAGGGAGCAAGGGCCAGTGGTGGGCTGACCGGTGAATGCAGTGGCAACATCAGAAGTTGAGGCACTAACAAGCAGTGGGAATCTTACTTATTTCTTGGTTTCAATTTAAACGCCTTTTCTGTCCCTTATGCCACATTGTCTGCCATCCATCCTGCCTACACGGACCATTGATCCTAACTAAAGCCACACAAAGGCTGGTGAAGACAGTGAAGTTGAAAACAAAGAAGCGCGATACCTCTGGTTTAAGGAGAGAAGCCCTCAGCAGCTGTTGGTGCTGTCAAGGAAAATTAACACAGAATAAGGCGTAGGAAGTAATTTAGACACAAAACTAGGATATGATTGAGGAGAGAGAAAACAATTTTACAGTTTCAAGCAGGTGACCTTGGAAATATGATAGCCACCAAAAATCACATGGTGAGTTATTGAATAAGAAATACTGTATTTGTATGAATTTCTTGACTTGTTCACATCAAATTTCATTGCCTTAGTAAGATCTTAGTTTGTTTTAAGCTTTATAGTTAAATGAGTCATTAATGCTAACAAAATAAGCTCAATTTTATGTTTCATTGACATTCTTTTCTCTCTCTCTCTCTCCAATCACATTATAATCAGAATTATTGGGAAGAAGAGTGAAACCAGAGAACTACACAATGGTACAGAGGTCATGTATTCACCATAACATTTAAGAAATGCTCCGTAATTTTTTATTTTTCTTACCAAGCATGGTTCACTGCAAGCAAGCTTTCAGAAAGTCTTCAAGCTGCAAGCATTGTGACCCGCCCTTCTTCTCACAGGACTCATTTTAAGGAAACGCAGTGATGGTTCGTGGTGTGAGACATGATGCTCTTGGAAACAGAGCGACTGCTTGAAACAACAAGGTGAGCACCAGATACATAATTCAAATTCTGGCATGTCACCTATTTGGGGGATTTATTGAGTAACACAAATTTTAAAGTAAGCATTTGGGAAATGCTTGGGGCACAATGAGCATACTTTCACCAATAAAACCACCTTTCTCAAATAAACATTAGAACAATTATTCCACTGAAGGATGGGTGCTTCATGATATGATTTTTCAGTGTTAATATTAAGATAATTATTTTAAAAGGATGACAGATTAGAGAAATTTGGTGCAATCCATTATTTGCCATAATCATCCCTAATTCTGTCATAGACTTATTCATTCTGGCTAATAGGTTATCTGTGCTAAACCATATGTATTTCTGTGATTAAGTTAATAGTATCATTTACCCTATGTCTAGTCAAATTCTACTGGCCAGATTTTTCTATATGATGCCCAGAATTTTCTATAAAGTTTAAGTGTCAAAGTAATATGTAGTCCGAACTTTATGTAGTCTGACTTTCAAAAAGTGTCATTTAAAGACCAATTCCCTAAGATTGCAAGGTTGGTTTTAGTGATAGGGTAGAAAGACAAAAAAAACAAACAAACAAACACCTTAGGAAGAATGTCATGGTATTAATAATAGTAATTTACAGAGTAAGGAGAAATTATCTTTAAAATTATAAAATACATACATAAAGATGTAACATATAGAAAGTTAGAAAATAACATACTTCAGAGGGTTTGTAAGGTAAAGGAAGGTGTCCCCATTTCGATAAGAAGAATGTTAGCCCTGTTCTTTAGTCTGACCAGTTTCCTAGTGAGCGGGATGCATGGTAGCACCACAGAACCCTTACCTCTGAGGCATAACATCTCCTGTAAAGCAGAAATAAAGAAATGTGTATTAAACATCTTGGCACTTTATACTTAATAAAATGATTGGTAAGGATTTTTTAAAAATATGAAGGAAAACTAAAAAAGCTAATTTTATGCAAACCTGTGTCAGTGAGAGATATGTTTTCCGGTATTATTTAGAGGATTTATGGTATTGCTGAGAGGACCAAGCTGTCATGTCTGCATTACTAAAAAATTATTATCACACCAGACCCTCGTTTTTTATGAATACCAAAACATACATAATCTATTTTATCTAAATGGTCTGTAAAAATACATGCTAACCTTATTATGATGAAATGGGATAAACCATATTCTATACAATCTTTGTCTGAATTTTTAATAGAAATAAGATGCTTCCTTTGGGAAATAATTATTTCATAGAAGAAATCAATAGGTACAGGATGAAAAATCATCTTCATGTACTCCATGTAATTTTCAAAATATTTTTTAAATTATGGTATTTTTTGTTTATGTCAATTTGATTCTAAAGTTAATGAATGCAAAATATTGACTATCCTTTATAAGTATACCACTAAACTTAAAGTGAAAACCTTTTTTTAGAGACATAAGTCAGTTGTTCAATATTGTATCAAGGTTTCTGAAGTTTGTGGGCCACCATTCATTAAATATTTGACTAAATTTTGACTACTCAGGGTAACAGAGAATATAAGATATATTCAATATTGAATATATTGGCTTGAAGTATTTAGTTGAAGCTGTTGGTCGTTTGTTCTTATTTTTGCATGAAGAAATGGAAAATTAATATTTAAAATCTCACAAGCCTTTCTCTAAAGGCTTTGGCCAGATATTTAAGTCTATTTATACAAAAAATGTTTATGTGTCTAAGGTATGTTTATTGAAAGTGCTGAGTATGAAGATAAATACACTGCAAATTAATTCTATTAGTAATTTATTATTGAAATGGTTCTGAAATTAATTTGCTGAAGACGTACAGAGTTCTACCAATTTTCTTGACCTCCTTCCAAAGTCTGTAGTGATTTAAATATTTTCAATGTATGCTTAATTTGTATCTTAGAAATAATTAAAGTAGAAAACTATATTTTTGATTTCATTACTTACAACTAAATACATCATGAAATATGCAGTCAAAGCTAACAACTATGCCACTAAGAACATCGGAATACAAAGTGTCAATAAAAGTCTGGATTAAACATATAGCAAATGTTTTACTTACAAAGGACACTGTGGCAATATAAAAAAATTATACAAACAGTCATAGAAAATCTTCATAGAAAAGGGCAGTATACAATTAAATAGGACAGTTAATGTGCACCCACAAATAATCCTTATTTGGATTTCTTCTACTATTTCCTTGGTCCCTATTTAGCAAATTAATTATCAAGGAGTTCTCAGATTTACATTAGCAATTGTTTATGGACATTAGCTTAAAAAACACACACGCAAGGTAAAGGCTTGCACAATTTTGAATAATACCTGGTCAGAGTCCGCCAGATAGCACAAGTTCTCATGCATATGAGCAGCTGCCAACAAAAACTCCAACTGAAGTTTTTCAGTAAAAGAGAGAAAAAAGTCATGTTCAAGATCCCCAAGAAAGAAATAACTGCTGAATTGGAAGAAAGGAATCTGAAGCAGATCTGATCTTATTAGTTTAGGGATGGGGACCAAATTCTTGAAGAAATGTCACACAACCTAAAAGCTGACAAGAACCTTTGAAAAGAACCATGCAGTGCCTCAAATCTGTACAATATACTTGCAATGGTAAGTATCGGGCACGGCTTTGCCTAGATTTTGGAATTATACTTTTCTCTTTTGAAGTCTCATATCTTCTCAAATGTATACTTTTTAAATGTTAAAATAATGATCATACCTTTTATTCCAGCTGGGGCCTAAAAGTAACTAAGTATATTAAAAAAGGTACATGGCTAAAGCAATGTAATAATTGGTGGTCACATTTAAGATACAGAATCACTATAAAAGGAAATAAGTGAAAATGTGGGTTTCATTGAGAAGACTCAACCAGTTTAGCAGATGCCCTTGGAATTTAACAACGTATTCTTTAAGATAAGAGAACAATTGCAGAAATGTCTTCACATGTGGTCACTTGTTTCCCTTGCATTAAAGTAGGGGGGGGGTGGTACTTATAAAAATCTGGTAACAATTCACCAAATACATCCCATTTTGCTTTTCTAAAAAAGTAATGGTGAAACAGTTTTTATATTATTGATAAACTTATAGGGTACATATTTAAAATTTAGTCAATAAGCTCAGCAATAACTAAATTTAGCTAAATCTTTATAGATATTTGTTTAGCCTTTTCATAAGGCTCATTAGAATGTCTTTATTAAACTACAGCTAATCAAATGTTTTCTTCAAGAGAGCCTTATGATAAAATTATAATTAAGAAGATGATATAATAATGTGAACAAGCAAAATTAAATAGCAATTTAAACATCTGTGGGAACAATGAAATGTCTTACAAAAGTCAACAACTCAAGATTTATTTTCATTATAAAAGAAGGAAAGGAAAATACAATGAGAAACAACTGAAAAAAGACAGTAAAGGATTTATCAAATCTATAAGCATTCTAGTAAGATAAGAGCCAGCCAGAATAAAGAATGTTCTCATAAGAACACAAATGAATACGTTCTATAGCACCTGGGATTTATTAGAAATATTGTATGTCTGACATATCCTTTATTTCTATATCCATTACAGTTTACTTTGCTAGTATGTTTTCTTACCAAATATATAGACATCAAGGAATAAAAAGACTTATGAAATTCTTTTTAGCTTACTTGTAACAAGCTGCATTGATTTCTGCCCATATGACAAATACACCATTTATATAAACTGGATATCTATCTTTCATCCCCAGATATTCCCATTAAAAAAATAGATTGAAATTACTTACTTTTTATATAATTGTAGGACAAATAATTCTACTTGGTAGTTAAGACAATTAAGGTAACTCTCTAATATGAGTTAGTAGTGATAGTTAATAATCTTTTAAATTAAAAGTGAAAAAAAAATATTGCCTTGAAATAGAACAAAATAATGGAATCTTCTTTGATGCTCAAATCTGCCTCAGCTCAAAGATTCTGACAGACAAAGTTGTTGCCCAATTAGATAGCAAAAGTAACACTACAATGAAGTAGATTGATGGTGAGATTGTTTCTCAGGTGCCTCAGCCATATTGTTCAAATTCTCCGGGTTTTGTTCAGTTGGGGTTTCCATATTTGTTAGCTCTGTGGGTGGACAGTTTTTTTTAATTTGACTGTACATATCAGCCACTGACTTTTCAATCTCTGCTAAGTTTTTAATATGTTTGAGAATGCCTTTCGGTTCTCTTTGAGGGTCTGCCTTGCACGCCGCTGATGACGATAATTGTAACACAGAGGGTTGTACTTGCTCAGTGGGCGTCAGGTTAGCAGTGTGTTTGACAACTGGAAGACAAGCACGCTCCATGGATGGAACTGACGGGGAAGGAAAGGGAGGCGGGGGTAAAGGGAGAGGAGGAAGAAGAGAAGGACGTAAAGGTAGACGAGGGGAAGGGAAAACAGCAGCGGGGAGGGGTGGAGAAGGAGGAAGAGGAAGGTGAGGAAGAGCAGTAGGAGAACAAGAAACAGAAGGATGAAGAGGAGGAGGAGGTGGTGGGATGCTTGGTGGATGGGGGAGGTTTTCAAAAATAACCTTTTTGGTTTCAATCGTGGATGTTTCTCTCCTAAACTGTGGAGAATTTAAAATGCAAGGCATTGAAGGAGAAAATCCCAGAGAGCAATCCACATGAGGGAAGGTGACACTAGGTTCTGATTTGAGGTTCATAGTTCTTGAAACAGTTGGCAAGGTAGAGGTGGAAGAGAGAGGCCAGGGAGAGGAGAATGAAGAGTCCGAACATTGAGGTTTTAATTGCCCCGTTCCTTGTCCAATTGGTGGGCCAATTGTCCTGATTTCTTCTTTCTCTATGAATTGTGAATCTCCAGCTGTAACCAAGGGTTTTTGGTGACGTCTTTTGGAGAAACTCTGGGTGCTGTCATTTTCGGTATTCTGATCGTTGCTCTGCCATTGCTGCAAATCTACAGCTTCTGGTCTGCTGGCTGCTCCCCACATTGATCTCCTAGGTAAGGAGAAGGACTGGTTCCAGGGCCTCTGAATTCTTTTCCTGGAGCTTTTCAGAGGCTCAGGTTTGGCTTGGCTTGTGGTTAAAAATGGATCTACAAAATCTGCTCTTATTGAAAAGTCTGAACTTGTTGAGAGCTGACCTACATTTTCCACATAAAGGGGATTGGGAGTACTTAAAAGGTCCTCATCTGACAGAAAGGTGAATTTTCTTGCAGCATTTTCTTGCTGATTATTTTTAAATGATTCTTCTACTTGAGCCTCAGTAGTTGAGGAAGAAAAGGTGGTAGCAACTTGCTGGTGTTTCCTGTCTTCTGAAACGGATATATTTTCCCTGCTTTGTTGAAAGTGGTAGAGAAGGAAAAGACTTGAAAGAAAAGAAGATAGTGAAAGGTAAGGAGACAGGTTGAGGCATCGCTTTCATGAGAAAGAAGTTTCTATGGTTCTCATTACTACTTCAAAGTACAAAAGTCCAACAATAGTAATCTACTGAAGCAAGACAGTACTTTCATGTCCCCGTCTTGTAAAAGGCAGGACAAGAAATGCATGAGAGCTGTAAAAGCATGGCATTTGTTTCAGTTGGTTTGATACAGGACTTTATGTCCACACATAAGTGTTCTACTATGCATAAGTCACAGTTCTCCAAATTGAGGCTAAAATCTTCTTTACCCAGTTCACATTCTTTGCAGAGGATGTTCAATGCCAGCTATTATAAAACAGAAGTGCATTCTTAGCTGGATTTGATTCAACGCTTTTTCCTTAACTGTCCTCTCAATAATTCTGTCCTGGAGGGAAAAGTACTCGTCCATGTGAGACAAAGTTTGGAAGAGAATACAGAAACAGATTTCTGTTCTCCAAATTTAGAGAATCAAACACCCCAAAGACAGATGAAAATTTCTCAAAGAGTTTAAAATCGCAATGGGAAAACTGATTTTAAGCAAGAATCTTGACAAAGATCATTATCTTCTATTTTGAATGAAATGCTTAGTATATTTTCAAAAATCAATACTACCAACTAAAAGAGGAATTGTTGGACTTTTATGCAAATAGGACTTGTTAGGATAGCACAGTTTTATTTTCACAGAATTATTTGCTCATGTGTGGACACAAGGTCATAGGTGGCTGTGAGTCAAAAATAATGACAATCCTCTAATAAAAGCATTGAAGCCTTCCTGTGGAAAGGCTGCGTGGTCTGTGTTGGTTTTGAATGGCCACTCTTAGATCTATTATTATAATTGTTCCATAATATTAACAACACAACAGAAAGAAATATAAGAAAAATATTTTGAATAGAAATTAAACGAATGGAGAAATTAGTGAAACAATAAAAAGATATATAAAGCCAGTTATTATTGTGTCTTTTAGTGAAACTATAGGGTACAAGAGAGAATTCTCATAGATGGTCTCAAACTATCAAAACCATCTGAAGAATTCAGGAAGTGTCCACAGTTTGGATTGAACACATGCCAAATACTTTTACAATTCCTGACCTTTAAAAGTCTTTTTGGTTTTTTTCCTCAATGTCAAGAACATGACAATTGCTTATGTATTAATCTGTTATTTTTCTTTTGTGGAAAGAACTTTCTATATAATGATACTACATACTTTTGGTTGAAAATAATCTATTTTAAAAATTAACAAATTTTGAAACTGCTTTTGTAAGCACAAATACGACCAACTAGGGACATTTGTTTAAAATAATACAGCTCATGGCATTTAAAACACATCAGAAGGAAATGGGGTGGGAATGATGTAACTTGCCATTTAAAATAAACATCTCAATGGTAAAAGATGAAGGTCACTGCATTTAGAGTAAAGCAACACTTAATCTATTCTATTGCATTTGGTTTTCTAGTCTTGTATTAAAATGATATTATTTACTTACTTATGCCTATGTATCCACAGGTGAGAAAGAGAAAACATGTGATAGAAAAGAAAAAGTTTTAACTACAGTTAATTTGAGAAGATTATGAAAATGCTAACAGGAATTTGCTTTAAACATTTTGTCTGTACATCCCCCAAAATAAAATGCATGTTTCACATTTGCTTTGAATTTACGTATAAGAATGACATTTTCAAAACCAAATCTAAACCTACTGCCATGCTATGGAGCATATCCTGATAATATCTTTCCGGGAGCAGTTTCCTCGTCTTTCTCCCTTGAACGGTCGGTGAGTTAGGACTACTAACCTTGTGGTAGCTTGCTATATTATCTCATAAACACATCCGCAAACTATTTGCTACATGTATACAAAATGCACTTCTATTAACACTATTTAATCCTTAAAGAGAAACTTTAAATGAGATTCAAAAATTGCTTCTATGCCCTAATTCTAAAAACTTAATTATTCTACTCTGTTAACCTCAATACTGGCAGTTGGAACCCACCCGCTGCTCCGTGGGAGGAAACTGAGGCCAGCTGCTCCAGTCATGAGTTGCAGCGTCAGAAACACTCTACTGGGTGCAGTCAGTCAGAACAGACCCCATGGCAGTGAGTTGGCTAATACAAAAGGTATGTGTTTGCTTGAGAGAACATAAATATATAAGGCCCATGATGTTGAATCTATAGGAAGCTACCTTATATGAGATAATTTTGTTTCCTTTTAAAATAAGTGAACATTTTTCATTTAGAGTTAGCTATTTTTCTTGGAACTTAGGAACCCTATATAGGGTTATAAGATAATTAAATGGGTCGAAGTTAAAACATTCCAAATTTACAAGCTTTTCAACTAAAATATTGAAGACTTGCTGATATTTAAAGATTATCAACAAGCTATATTGGTTTTAGTTTATATATAAGTACACTTAACTTTATACATTTTTAAAAATTTTTCTGGACATTTTCAGCTGGAGAAAAGAAGTTAACATGATTAAAGAAAACCAAATATATTGGCTCAATTCCTACATTCACCAATAGTTCAAAAGAGTTTTAAAGTTATGGGACAAAAAGTTATTTGAAGCGTGAATTTTGTATAATTCTATTAGTTTGGTTAAATATTGCCATGAATCTAGTGGCTTTAAAATCTGTAGACATTGAAATCAAATTAACCCAAATTAAACTATTCTTGTATAATAATAATCTAACATGCTTTGCTTTATTTCCACTAGTAAATGCTATAAATGTAATACAAAACAATAATATTTCAGTGCCCCTATCCCATGAAATTACAGTTAATAAAAACATTTCCTCAAATTAAACTCATCAGATTCAAATTTGATCATTTCCTGGTTATTTGCTCTGCATTCTGGAAGCAGTGACTCTGGGTGTGTTCTCTTTGTAGAAAAAAAAAAGCTACACTACACATCTCCAAAAGGCATCCGATTATGAGGGGTGAAGAATATCATTACAGAGAGTTTCCAAAATGGCTGACTTTACTATTGATATAAACATTGTATTAACCACAGCAGATCTGTTCCAAATGAATATAATGAAAAGAAAATGTGCTAAGTGATTGATACATGGACTCTCCCTCCCACTGCCCATTCTGATTCTAATAACTCTACAATATTCTAAAAGAATGTCTTTGAGAAATGCTATGGTTTTTAAACCATAGAAATGGTTTCTGATTTCCAGAACAGAAGACTTTTTTTTTTCTTCCCAAATTAGGAATTGTTATTGTATTATTGGGCCTTATTCTCCTTTTCTTTAATAAACTCGTCCCACCTTCCCCCCCCCAAAAAAAACTAACTATAAAGTTGAGGGGGAAAAATGGGTTACATGAGCCTGAATCAGGGTGACAAAGTTTAGTATTACCACCACTATTAATCTGCAAGTGTCTCCTGAATGTGAATACGGCTTTTTTTTTTCTAATTCACTTATTTATTTATTTATGGCTATCCATTTCAACGTTTTAATTTTATTCTTTTTTGGGTTGTCTGTTGAAGGAGATAAGATCGTTAAAAGAGCTTGAGAACTTCATTTCATGCCAGGTTAAAGGATATACTCACCACTCAACCATGAGAACACACCTCGTTCTCAAAGTCCCAGAAAGGTCTACTTACATGGTGCTATCCCCAAGTTCTTCGTAGAGATGCGCCCCCGGAGGCGGCGGCGGTGCAGCCACTGGAGCCGGGACCGGTGCTGCTGGTTTGGCAGCAGGTAAAGCCGACTGGATTCGCGCTGTCTTGGTGCATTCAGCTTGGCGTCTTTAGTAAAGTAAGGAGGCTTTATGAAACTCAGTTTAGAACTAATAGGCTTATCAATAGGCTAATTTGAATAATAAGACTCAATTATCAGAGGGATAATTTTTTGGGGGGCAAATATTTGAACATACTAACAGATACAATATTTATTTTAAATATTTCCCCATTGAATAGGGGCAGAATTCCATAGAAATATTTTCTATCTTGACTAAATGGTAGTCAGAAGAAGGCAGAATATTTATAAAAATGTGATTTCTATGGGAAGCTGTCTAAATGGAACAATTTTTTATATTACTTGAAACATTTTTATTAATTAATTCATTGGGCCTACTGGGACGATGTAGGGGTGCACATTTGGGGAAAAGGTTTGACAGGTTTTTTTATGTCCCTTTGATGTCTAGGGATGATTGTGATTCTCACATAAGAGGTGGTCTGCTGCGCATACAAGTCCTGTACACTTATCACGAATGCCTTCCTTTAACACCTCAGAGTGGAAACCGTCAGAGCAAAATCATTTTCTCATTCCCTGCAGTTATGTCCCACTGTTGGGAATATAAGACAAAACAAAGAATACAGAATTGGGGGCAGGCTGACTACTTAATGACTAAAGTCTGGGTTTCTCCATTTGTATTACATAGGATGATTTCCAAAATGTCAGTGATTATACTTACACTTTAAACCTGTGTGAGAAAGCAAAGGATAAAAAGAGAGAAACCTGCATTAGAATTATTGCATTCATAATATGTTAAGATCTGATTTATTCTACATTATGCATAATTTATCGGCTGAACTCACTGTGACACAGAGTTAATGACATAGTAAGAGGAGCAAGTGAAGAGTGGTGAGTACTTTATTATTACTGTCACAGCCATACAAGCTGTGAAAACAAAGGAATGAGCCAAATGAGTTAGAGAAACTGGGCTACAAAAAGAATATGTGAATTTCAACTATGATAGAAAAATTGGATACTCTGCTTGTAGAATATTAAAGGAACGGGGTCATGCGGTAAGTCCTGATTGTACTCTTGTCCTTACTTTGAAGCTGAAGCTACAATTGAAGGTGCTACTCCTATGTAATGAATTCATGACATTTCTTTTCATATTTGACTTCTCTGTTTTCTGTGCATAGGAAATTTCAAAGAAACATCTTAATATAGAAGAAAAACCATCTTTTTCCCTATCATATTTACTAGCAGAATCTGAACGCACAGAAGTTAGTTTACAAATATTAGAATTTTACTTGGAAACAGGAGCCAGTACACAAATCATTTTGATTCCATTAAAGCTTAAAAAAATCAGTGTTTAAAATGAATTCATTGGGTTCTAAGCTGATTACTAAGCTAAAAAAGAAAGAATGCTTCTGTCAAAGATAAAAAATGTTAAATATTAAGTACATTAATTTTATATTACTGAGTATAATACCCAGGATGCTCCAGTTTTTATTATGATACCAAGTACTATATATAAGAAGTATTGGCATGGATTTTATTTCTAATACGGCATAAGAGTGTAAGTTTGGGAAACATATGAAAAAGAAAAAATGGTAATAGAGAATAGATTTAATTTGAAAATATTGACTTGAGGGCTTCATTATTTAAAACAATTTGTCCATGCCCCATTAAGTTTAAGCTTCAATACCTCAACCTAAATGTTGATTTGCAACTTTACATTATTTTACTCAACAAAGAAAAAATACAGATTGATTTTCAGTGTTTGGGGGGAAAAAAGATAAAAGTTTGAGGATGCATAGGACTATTTTAGTACTTTCCCTGCAGTAGATATCTTAAATGATCAATAGAAACACTACCATTATTTCTTACTGTTTGTAATATCAAGCAATCTATATGATTGATGACTCCTGTCTGTTATTTATTTCATTTTGTGCCACCCTCAGGGCCTTATGTCTTCTTTACCTTCTTCTCCAATTTTCCACCCAAAATTTCCTATTGGGATACAGTTTTAATGTCCAGTCCCCAATTGTAGGCATTTCCCATACCTACAATCCAATAAAAAGTAGATTTTAAATATACACATGGTATCTTTGAATGCTTGCATTGGAGTGTGGGAACCAGGGAAGTTAAGGGTCTGCACAAACATGCTGAAAGATGTGACAATACAGGCATGCAAAGTGGTCCAGGATGGAAGAGTCTGCGTAAAATTACATACGCTGTGTTATGATTTGAGAATGATTTTGCCCACCTTGTGACTGTGCGAAGGTAAATTTAACAGTCTGATGAAAACTCATCATAATGACGTAGTGCTGATACAGATCTACTCTGGGAACTAGGACACCTACAACCTTCCCTCCCGGTGTGAGGGGAAACATCAGGAAAGTCATGGGGATTAAGGTAGTACTCCTAGTAAGTAAGGGCATATTAGGAGAACAGGAGCACTGAGCTGCCTAAGGAAAATGAATGAAAAATGGGATTGTTTTCTTTCTGAGGAAGGTGATTTGCTAAGATACAGCCATCCCAGAATGTTGGCATCATCAGAGCTTTATAGCTACATGCCATGTTAGCAGAGCTAATTTTCTGTCATGCCTCTTGGGGAGCTATCCATTTTCAGCATCTATGAATACTTACTGTCTGTAGCTGACCAAAACCACCAGGATGGCAGGGATACAGCACAGGATGATGATGAAGGCCAGAGCCAACAAGGCTCCTTCCGTGTAACCTAGACTCTCTCCTCGCTTTTTAATGCTGGTCACTGCCTCTGGAGTCCGGATCTCCAGAATTCGTCCTCCTTCCCCATAATATGGCTGAAAGTCTTTATTGATATCGAGCAGTTTGCCATCCAAAAATCTTGATTGTTAGACAAATAGTAAAATCAGTGGTGTTAGCAGAGGAAAATACTAACCTTTTCATTTTTTATAAACTTGTTTAATTTAACTGAAGTACACCGTGATTTAGAAATCCTATCACAAATAATAACAGCATTATAAAGTGTATGAAACTTTATGTACAATTGAGTTGAGGTTATTTGCATCATTAAAATGTTGGGATGGAATAATAAAAATGTCTTATGTTCTATAGCATAGTTTACAAGTTATATTCACATTTTATCTCAGTGGAGCTTCAGGATCATCCTATAAAATAGAATATTATAAAACTAATTTACTGCTGTCCAGTTTGGACACAAACGTGAGACCCCAACCCAAGCTTTCAATCTTAAGAGTATTTGTTTTCCACCACACCATCTTCAATGTCAGCCTCTTCAAACCTCAAATCATAATGCTTTATGGACAAACATTGAGCAAATTAAAAGTTGTTTCTACATAAAAAGAGAAGGCTAAAGAAATGATGTGTGTAGCTTAACAGCACAGTTAAAATGACAGGAACCAGCATTTAGTTTAATCCCGTAGTTCTTGCAAAACTTTCCACTAATTAATGCACTTCCAAATAGGGACAATGTGTTAGGATGGAATATGAAGGAATTATTAATTTTACTAGAATAAATTTATCACATATTTTTTCAAAATTCCTCACGAATGCATGAAAACCAAAAGCCACCCCATTGTTGTCGATCGATTCCAGCACAGAGCAGAGGCTTCCACAGGGGGTCCTTGGCTGTGATCACTCATGGGTTGCGATGGGTCAGAACAGACAAGAGGGCCCCTAACAACAATCCTTTATGGCATGCCGATGCCATGACTTTCTCTCACAGAGAAAGTTGGTGAGTTCAAATCACTTAACTTCAGTAACTGAGAGTTTAACTAGTACGCCAGAGGGATGCTTGAGTTTATGAAGAAAACGCCCAAGTACTTTGCCATTGAATTGATTTTGACTCATTGTGAACCCATGTAGCATTTCTGAGACTGTGAATCTTCATAGAAACCGACAGCCTCATCTTTCTCCTACAGAGCAATCGGTAGTTTTCAACTCCTTGACCTTGCTTTTAGTAGATCAGCACCTAGCTTACAATGCCAAAATGACTCTTTCTAAATTTATGACCAGTCTTCTATATACCCTACATAGTAATGTAGCAGCTTGTATTTTTAATGCACAGGATAATCCACAAAATAACAGTTTTTCCTTTTAAAATTATTTAATATTTTAACATAGGAAGATCAAATGTGTTATGGAAAATTGGAGAAAAAATAATTAGAGCAGCCTGTCCAGAGAGGACCACATGGCCGGCCCCTCACTGACCCATAGCCCTACAAGGGACAACACCAGAGACACAGTGTGGGAATTGCACCCGATCTGATCCCACCACACTGTAACAGAACAGCAAGGTTCCCAGAATGCTGAAGGTGGACTTTGGGCCCAGGTTGTGCTGCCCCAACAGACTGGAAAACACTCTTAAAGGCCAACAAACGATCCTTGAACTAACTACAAGCTTTTGCTTCTTGTTGTATATTGTTCCTTGGTTTTGCTCTGTCTAGTTTTTGTGCATGTTATTATCTCCGCAGGTTGAACAATCTGGAGGAGAAAATAAAGGGACTGGCAGTTCCGGGGGGACATGGAAGAGGGGGAGGTGGGGGGAAAGGTAGTGGTGTTAACAGACCGAGGGACAAGGGAACAACAAGTGATCCAAATCGGTGGTGAGGAGGGTGTGGGAGGCCTAGTAGGGCATGATCAAGGGTAATGTATCCAAGAGGAATTGATGAAACCTTGATGGGGACTGAGCATGATAGTGGGACAGGAGGAAAGTCAAAGGAAATAGAGGAAACAGCTGGGAGGCAAAGGGCATTTATAGAGGTCTAGATAAAGATATGTACATATGCAGATATATTTATATGAGGATGGGGAAATAGATCTATGTGTATATATTTATGGATTTAGTATTAAGGTAGCAGAAGAACATTGGGCCTCCACTCAAGTACTCACTCAATTCAAGAATACATTCTTTTATTAAATTGGCATTCTATGATGCTCACTTTCCCGACAACTGCTGAAGACAAAGCAACTGAATAAGCAAAGGTGGTGAAGAAAGTTGATGGTGCCTGGCTGTCAAAAGATATAGCATCTGGGGTCTCAAAGCCTTGAAGGTAAACAAGCTGCTATCTAGCTCAGAAGCAACAGA
>NW_022103968.1:44438896-44448537 GCF_000313985.2 Echinops telfairi
GTGGAGAGCAAATGTTTTGAGAATGATGAGGGCAATGAATGTACAAATGTGCTTTATACAATTGATGTATGTATGAATTGTGATAAGAGTTGTATGAGTCCCTAATAAAACGATTAAATAAAAAAGAAAAGAAAAATCACCCATAAGCCTTCAACACAAGATTGATGCTATTAATATTTCACATATTAAGCTATTTTTGCTATGAAAAAATATTTTTGTATAGATGTAAGAGTCCCCAATAAAAGTATTAAAAACATTTTTTTATAAAAAGTCTGTGAGTCCATTTCAACCAAGAGTGACCCTAATGGACAGTGGAGAATTGCTCCTGTGAGTTTCTGACACTAACTCTGCAGGAGTATAAAGCTTCATCTTTTATTTTTAATCATTTTATTGGAGGCTCTTAGAGTTCTTATAACAATCCATCCATCCATTGTGTCAAGCACATTTGTACATTTGTTGCAATCATCATTTTCAAAACTTTCTCTCACCTCTCCCTCTCCCATGTCCCCCAACAACATTGGTCCCATTGTTTTCTCCTTCAGATTATTTATCCTGCCTATGTTATCTAGATAGACATGCAGAAACAAAACATGCACAAAAGTAGGACAGAGCATAACAAAAGAAAACAAAACAAAAACAACAGAAAAAGAAAAGCCTATAAATAGTTCAAGGTTTGTAAATTGACTTTTAGGAGTGTTATCTGGTCACGTCTGATGGGGTGCCACACGCTGGGCCCACAGTCTATTTTTGGCTCTGTTGCATGCCCTCAGTGTTTCACCTTGGTGTGGGTGGTATCAGATCACTGACCCATAGTGCCACGGGGACAACACTGGAGACACAGTGTGGAAACTGTGCCCGATCCGACACCACCACACCGAGGCGAAAACTTCATCTTTCCCTGAGGGAGCACCTGGTGGTTTTGAACTGCTGCCATTCTGTTAGTGGCCTAACTTGTAGCCACTATGACACCAGGGCTCCTATGAGTTGGTATTGATTCCAGAGTAGTGCGTTTGGTTTGGTTTTAGTGGTTAGAAAGCACGTAAAAAATGAAGTGAATTCTGCTAGAAACGTAGTTCTTAATTCAAAAGATAACATGGAATGATCAGATTTTGTATGAACTTAGTCCACCAAAGACATGGGTTGAATCCAGCCTCTCAATCAGGACATAGCCTAATGATATATCCTTGAAGGTGTGGTCTTTTTTAATGAGATACTTTGAAGAACTTTGCTCCTCTTCTCCTTCCTACTTGCCTGGGTTCTGCGTCTAACCCTGGAGTTGCTTGATATATGTGGCTTGCTAACCATGGCAGGGAAATGCCCTGACATGTCCCAATCGACCTTGTCCCTCTACAACTTTGTATCCACCAGCCTGTGATCTACCTGCTTCCTGCCTCCCCTTCAGGTTTCCCTGATGGGCAGCTATGTAAATCTGTAGGTGGCTCTTGCTGGTGGTACGTGACCCAGGGACCTGAGTTGGACTAGGCTGGATTGCTTCCTTGATGTAAATTGCTTTCTTGATATTAACCTATTTCTAATACATCCTTGAGTGCACCTGGCTTTGTTTCTCTAGAAAACCCAGCTGAACACACATGCTCATGTTGGAAAATGTTGAAAGCAAAAGAAAATTAAATGGCCCAACATTTTACCATCCAAATCAAACCTAAATGCTCATGCCTGTATATTTTCTATATTTATGCCTTTTGACAAAATTTATTATCATTTCTAGAGTGACCATTTGATTTAAAATTTAGTTAATCCACAACTTACAGCTAGTACATGGAAAAGTAGAGGAGTGACTTAGATAAGGTAGAAATTTCATGGGATAGTTTTGTCAATCTTTCCATTTCAGATAGCTTAAATAATTTCCATTTTAGCTTCAAAAATATAATTTTTACTAAAATTTTCATACTGCGACAAAAGGTCAGTAGGATGCTTTTTTATCAATCTGCTTTTGGAAATGAAAGTGTACCTCTTAGAATAACTTTACAGAACTGTAGTGGTTAAGTGCTCAGCTTCTAACAAAAATGTCTGTGGTTTGAACCCACTACAGATCTGTAAAAGAAAGTATGATTGTAGGCTTCCTGAAAGTTTCACACCTTGGAAACTCTATAGAGCAATTCTACTCGGTCCTACACGGTCACTATGAGTCACAAGTGCCCAAATGGCACACAGCAGCAATAACTCAGCATCTTTGGTCAGGCTTTATTGTGTGACAGATGGTTAAAATGTAGTCTTAATTTGGTCCCCCGGGAAGAATATACTCTTTTTAATGAAGCAAAGCCTGGGTAGACCACCAAGCCGTTCCTCTATCATAACTATTTTTCAATTCACTCATTTTTCATATTTGGATGCTTTCTGCTTTTTCTTGTACATAAAAAGTTGAAAGAAGATTAGTTAGAGCTTAATTTTAAAATATTTTTGAAGTGTGTTCTTTTAAACACTGCTTTTCAACAACTATTTGAGGGACACATGGGCTTTCTTTATCTTCTTTCCTCTAACTTATATAAATGTGGTTCTTCAGGAAATTAAGCTGATTATAAGTGGTTATTTTATTAGCGCTAAAATGGGAACAACACAATTCAATTAATTAGCAGATTAAGCATACAGTTTCTTAAGCAGATGTCACAAAGAAATGAATGGGATTTGAAAGTGTGATAGTCTCTTTGGGAGAAAAAGCAAAAAGAAAAGAAACAGCAATTGAAGTTTTACTAAATATTTAAAAGATAAGTGTGTGCCACCCTAGAAGTTTCAAATGAAAGAAAATTACAAACAAAGGGGAGCTTGCACTCACTTCTACACTTTTTTCCACGGAACTACATACAATAGGTTAGACACAGATAGAAGACAAGAAAAAGGCCCTTCATAATGCACGTATGCAGGATGTATTCTGCTAAGCTTGGCACAATCACTATGTAATTCCTCTGATCTCTAAGCCATAGTGAGAGGGCCACAGCATTCTCTCTCTCTCCAGATAAAGACCCCACTATCCACAGGAGAAGGGGAGGGGAGGCTCCTGGCTGAAGATGCCGCACCAGTAAAAAGCAGAAATGTACTACTTCATCTGAAGAGGCGAAACTCTTTTGCACTGAAGACTTACCAGAAATATAAAGTTGAGCTTCTCTGCCAAAGTAAAGGAGAGGAAAAGAGAAAAACTGAAAAAAACTCCCTGTAAAGACACAAGCGGACAGCCTGGAGCAGGAAAAAAAAGCAGACAGCCACATTCTACCTTGCCCCTATACAAACACAAACACACACTGAGCCCAGTTACCAAATAAAAGAAGGCTATTATTGTGGGTGGCATAAAGACATACACAGTTACCTTTTCCGTGGTTCAGACATGAAAAAGCCTACATACACAGGTGCTGAGAAGGAATATTGAGAGAAACCTACAGAACCCCAGCAGCTACCCTAAGAATGAGGAAACACAGTCCAAACCAAATATCTGCTGCTGCTACACTGATTTCAATCATGGTGACCTCATGTGTGGCAGAGTAGAATTGTGCACTATGAGACTTTCAATCACTGGTTTTCAGTAGAATACCAGGCCTTTTTTCCAAGGCACCTCTTGGTATATTCAAACCTCCCACCTTGTGGTTAGCAGCCAGTGATAACTGCAGGCATCATCTAGTTTATTTGAATTTGGAAGCCTTATTCAGTCATTTCCATCTTCAAACTGTGTCCTGTTTTATTTTGTTCAAAGGGTTATTAACATGACGTGATGAATAACTTCTATATCAATTAACCTTAGTTCTTTAGGAAATTAAGTTGATATAAATTATTTACTGGTGCTAAAGGAAGTATGAATCTCAGTTAGCGAGCAGATATAAAATAAAATTATATGAATGATTTACAGATTTTAATAAAGTCACCCAGGTGATGTAATGGTTAAGTGCTCGGATGTTAAATGGTAGACAATTGGAATTCAGTAGAAAAAAACTAATAAAATGCTCCCCTAAAGAATATAGCCAATGAAACACTTTGGGACAATACTAGTCCATCACATGGGGTCACTATGAGGTAAAAAATCCTTTCAATGGCACCTAATAAGCTGAGTCTGAATCTACTGGACAACATATACAAGGACAAAAAGGGATACTTAAATGAACATAAGTAGATTAATGTTTAAGACGTGTGTGTGTGTGTGTGTGTAGACAAAGAAAGCATAAATTAAAAATTAGCCAGGGTAGAGGGAAAATGGCAAGCCGATAGGATGCACCCATCCAGAGCTCCTGCTGTGAGACCAGAAAATTGGGAGGTAAGGTGAAGGGAATGGGGAGGTGGAGTCCAGAAATTAGAACTAGGGTACAAGGGTCTCTCGTGAACCCCTTTTTTGTGTGTGATTCCCACTAACAAAGCAAACCAAGAATGCTTTAAAGTGCTCTAGCTTTGGCGAGCCAGAGCATGCCAGCTGCGCCCTTGCCGGGAGCCACGCCTTAAAGGGGACAGCACCCCAGACTCAGGAGAACTCCACGCAGGAGCTCTCCATGCTGTGGCTGCCCTGAGCTAACTGCCTGGGGAGTGGCAGTAGTGGGTAGCCATCATTTAGAATAGAAGAAGCAGATTATTACCTGAAGTAGATCACGGTGTGGGAGAAAATAAGCAGAATCCAGGGAACAGAATTAATTCCAATTGGCTGAGAAGGAAACAACCCCCCTGATAAGCTGGATCTCCCCCTCTGGGGACCAGCCTGACAGCCCCCAAATCAGAGCACATCACAAGCATTTTTTTAAAAAGGTGAAATATATATTATTGGTTAATAACTCAAACCACAGTCTGGTTTCTCAGCTCCAAAGAGCACATAGGCAGGGGTCCTTAACATAAATCAGCATAAGAAGTAACCTAGTTAAGGACTGCCTGAACCCAGCCAAAGGACCCAGGACCCGGTGGCTTTTTGCATAACAAAGACCTGCTGTAGCAAGCATCAGTTTCAAACAGCATGGAGCTTCAGACTAGAGATTGTGTGCGACAAGTTAATTTGATTTTAGTCTAGCTGGCCAGGGACATAAAATAAATAAATAAAAATAAGAGCCTCTGATCTAGTAGTAGGACACCAGCAGCCTAGATAGGACAACAAGCCCAGCTTCCCTTTCAGTGACTCTACACATAGCTGGGGAGGTCCTGCCAGCCCTGGGGCCCTAGACTGGGCTGTGGGAACACACACACCCCCACCCCCTGCCCCTGCTGCAGTGCTACAGACAGCACAAGGCAGGCATACCAGTAAAAGCCAGAGCTCAATGGTCTCCTGGTAACAGGTGCGATCTTGCCTTTGAAAGTAATCCCACACAGCATATGGAGAACCTTACATAAAATGGGTACAGCACCCCGCCACCCAGAGAAAGAGGTGGAACTCCTCCAGCCTCACGGACAGGTTATCAGGCCTCGGTTATCACCTTACCTATTACTCTATTTCTTCCCTCTTCACTCGCTAGCATTTCTATCCTTCCCGCCGCAGTCAGTCTTAACAAGCTCAGCCAGTCTCAATGAGCTGGGGTTCTGTTTTCTCTCTTCTTTTTCCCTCTTATTCCTCCTCTCTCCCCTATCATAAACCACTACTGACTTCCAGATCACTACCCTCCGCTTACGGAAAATCAACCCAAATAGCAGGAGGAACTCCAGCCCGCCCTTCCGTGGGAGTGCTGAACACCACACAAGACAGCTAGGACAAACATCTACACCACGCTGCGCTGCTGAGGAAACCTCCGTCAGACCTTTAGGTGAGCTCATCAACTAGGGCAATACTGCCCAGCACCACTGGGTCCCTGCATCAAAAGGGCACACCAACCTACTATTGTGAGGCAGGGTCTAAAACTGTTTGGCCCCACATACAAGTAATCAGGGATCAACTATCTTTTTATTGTTTATTTCCCCCTGCTCGCTCTCCTCCCTCTTTATCATCACAGACAATCTTATTGAACACAGTGGGGTCTTTTTCTTTCCCCTTCCTTCTACTTTTTCTCTTTCTTTCTTTGTTCTCTTCGCTTCTCTCACTGCTTGTATGATTCTTCTCCCTCTCATTTCCTTTACATGCCACTGCTGGGTCACAGACACCTACACTCTGCCTATGGCAACCCTCTCCTCCCAGGGGGCAACCTGACTCCTAAGACAGGGCTCCACACAGGACAAGTCAGTGCTACACACAACATAGCATGTGGTCAGCTATTTATCAATTTTGTCATTTCTGTCTCCCTCTCCTTCCTTTTTGCTTCTTTTTTTACTTTGTGTTCTTTCACTTTTTCTTATTTTCTCCTCTTGTTCTAACTCTTCTCTCTATCCTATCACAGCCTTAGCAGATTAAGTTCACCTTTTTTGTTGTTTTCTTCTTTTCTTTTCTTTTTTATCCTTTTTTTAAAACTGTTTACACTTTTGTTTACTCTGTGCATTCTAGTTGAGTGTGGGTGAGTGGGTGTCACTTTGCCAGACATTGTTGCTCCAGTCTGTGTCCTCTTCTTTCTCTACTCATGGCCACTAGCGGCCACCAGACCTCTCCCCTCTGCCTAGGGCAACTCTGAAGGCCCAAGTGGGGGATCTCCCACCTGCATTTATAGGCCTGGCAAGAAGCTGGGGAATTCAAGCCGGTCCTCTTCCACACACCAAGCAGCAGGGGGTTTTCCCCTACAAAAAATGGAGGCATCCCCAGCCTAACTCCCAAGGCCCTACAAGTGACTTGGGGAAATGCCTGACCACCACTGGTGGGGCTCCATGCTACTATTGGAACATCCACCCAATCTCAAAGGTGATCTCTCTGTCTACAGTAATCCCCCTACCAGCTACAGAGCTCTACACCAAGGTGGGTATACCAACACACCCTCCTCAGCACTCCAGTCACAGAGGAAAACACCTCAAGTCAGCCGAGGTGTTCCAAGAACCGTGCAGCCTAGTTAGAGATCAGCCAGGGAAGCAAGGTCCTCATGGGCCCACAACATCTCGACCAGTGTCACATGAGAGGAATATCCAACACACATTCCAAGTAATGGAATACTGGATGACCAGGACAAGAGTGAAACCACAGGAAGCTATAGCGATATCCTGACCCCTCAGTACAGCTACCGGTAGGTAGTTCATAGACTCCTCTATGTTTGTGTCCTTTCCTAAGGGAATTGGGACAAACCTGAGAACCTTAGCACAGGGAATACACAGGTTATCAGAAATAGGAAAGGATTCAAACATAGAGGAGTCACAAGTAGACAAATGGGACATACTAAAGATAAGACACCTGTGTACATCGAAATAATTCACCAAGAGAGGAATAAGAGAGTCCACTGACTGGGAAAACATCTTTAGCAATGACACATCAAAGGTCTTATTACTATAATCTACAATACTTTGCAAGCTCACAATAAGAGAAAAACTAACTCCCCACTGAGGAGGTGGGCAAAGGACCTGAACAGAAGTTTCACAGAGTCTGAAATCCGAATGGCCAATAAACATATGAGGAAATGTTTCTGATCATTAGCCATAAGAGAAATGCAAATCAAAACAACTATGAGTTACCACCTAACACCTGCAAAGATAGCTCAATTCAAAAAATCAGAAAGCAACAAGTGTTGGAGGAGCTGTGGTGAGACAGGAACTCTCATCCATTTCTGATGGACCTGTAGATATGTACAGCCGCTATGGAATTAGATTTGGTGATTTCTCAAACAGATGGAAATTGAGTTATCACAGGACCCAGCAATCTCCCTACTGGGCATATACCCAGAAGAGGCAAGAAACAAACCACAGCCAGACATCTGTGCCCCAATGTTCATTGAGGCACAGTTCACAATCACAAGGATTTGGAAGCAACCCAAATTTCCATCAACAGATGAATGGATTAAAAAACTGTGGTACATACATACAATAGAGTACTATGCATCACTAAAAAGCAGTGATGAATGCATGAAGCATATTGCCACATGGGAATAACTGGAGGAAATAATGCTAAGCAAAGTAAGCCAAGCACAAAAGACAAGGATTACATAAGTCTGCTGAGGTAATTTTATATATATATTAAAAAGAAAGAACAGAAAGGTAAATGTAAAAGGGGCACTGGGAAAAAGCTACTGTAGTATACAAATACCCTAGGGGTAAGGTCCAGGTAGTATGGCAAGGGCCAGACCAAATCCAGGTGTACATAGGGTAGTCAACAACAAAGGGGGGGTGGTAGGGAGGAAAGGTGAAAGGAAAAATAAAAAGGATATGTGATGGGGGAATAGGGCACTGACCCACCCAAGGGAAGGGTATTGTTTGTGTCTCCACAGGGAAAGAGGGGCCAGATTTGAAGCCAATGTCAGATGAATACAGCTTGTTGTCAAGGAGTGGGGAGCCAGTGGAGGGGCCTGAGGGCTCGGCCCCCATGCCAGCTATGGGGACACTGCCCCTCCCCCCAGAAGAATTTACTTGAGAGGACGGCAATGAAGCTGCAGCTAGGGGAGAGGGGCATGTCTGATCAGAGCAAATGGGAGCACTTAGGGGGAGGAAGAGAGAGTGGTGCACATCCTGACCCACCAGGCCTGGAGGACGACATCCCCGCTCTGAACAGCCAATGGACAGAGTGGACAATATGGCTGATCACACCAAGAGACACACCGTCCTTTGATGGCCCCGGGCTCTAAGGAGGACAACACTGGAGACTCAGTGTCGGGACTGGCCCAGACTCACCCTGAGACACAGAGGCAAACCACTAAAAGCATATGGCAGAGCAACCATGGGAGCAGAACAAGAGCCCCCCCAGGGAGTACAAAGGACAGACTCGGGGGCCAGAGCATAGTACCCCATCGGTCCTGACTGAAGGACATGCCTAAAGATAAAAAATCAGACCTTGATCTATTTATAGGATTTTCTTTCCGTTTAAAAATTTTTTCTTTTAATTTATTCTTCTATGGCTAATTGGCTTCCTTTTTTGTTGCCATTGTTGTGTTCTCACTGATCACCTATCTTGCTATGGCTTGGCTTTTGATGCATATTATTATTTCTACAGATCTATCTAGATAAGGTAGACTGGAGGAGAAAACAACGGGTTTTCAGGATGGGAAGGGGGAGGTAAGGAGGTGGTGCTGACCAACCCAGGGACAGGGGAGCAACAAGTGATCCAAAAACCGTGGCAAGGAGGGTGTGAGAGGCCTGGTAGGGATTCAGCAAGGGCAATGTAACGGAGAGAAATCACTGAGACCCAAATGAAGGCTGAGCATGATAGTGGGACAAGACAAAAGTAAAGGGAAACAGAGGAAAGAACTAGGGGACAAAGGGTATACAGAGAGGTTTTAAGACTGAATGTACATATGTAAATGTATTTATATAAGAGTGTGGGGAAACAGATCTACGTGCATATATCTATAGGTTTAGTATTAAGGCAGCATATGGACATTGGGCCTCCACTCAAGCACTTACTCATTGCAAGAACACATTGTTCTTTTAAATTGGCATTCCAGGATGCACACCTTCCCAACACGCTTGCTGAAGAAAAATGTGAACATAAGCAAAGCTGGTGAAGAAAGCTGATGGTGTCCAGTTACCAAAAGATATAACATCTTGGGTCTTAAAGGCTTGAAGACAAACAAGGAGCCATGTAGCTGAGAAGCTTCAAAGCCCACATGGAAGAAGCACACCAGCCTGTATGGCCATGAAGTGTAGAAGGGATCAGTTATCAGACATCAAAGAAC
>NW_022103968.1:44449039-44456587 GCF_000313985.2 Echinops telfairi
AGATGACTCCTTCAGGACCAGTGGTGAGAGGGGCAAGGCCTGGAGGGGGAAGGGAAGGTGGGGTGGAAAGGGGGAACCGATGACAAGAATTTAGGTATTGCCTGACACAATCACTGAAGACAAATGTGTGCATAAGCAAATGTGGTGAAGAGAGCTAATGGTGCCCAGCTAACAAGTGATATAGCGTCTGAGGTCTTAAAGGCTTGAAGATAAACAAGCGGCCATCTAGCTCAGAAGCATCAAAGCCCACATGGAAGTAGCACACCAGCCTGTCTGACCACAAGGTACAGAAAGGACCAGTTATCAGACATCAAAGAACTAAAAATCAGATAGAGGGACAGCAGAGAAGGGGGCGGGGCGTCGGACAGTGTAATTTATGACAAAACCATAATAAGTTGTGAATTATGAAGAGTTCATGGGGGTGGAATGAGCAACTGATATTAAGGGCTGAGGTGGAGGGCAAATGTTTTGAGAATGATGCGGGTAGCGAATGTACATATGTGCTTGACACGATGTATGTATGTATGGATTGTGATGAGAATTGTACGAGTTCCCAATAAAATAATTTAAAAAAGAGAGAAAAATTATCCATGTTGATTATCACCTATATAGAAACTATCATGTATATACACATATAACCATATTTTGTGTTTTAAAATTATCTTTCAATTTGGTTAATGATGGTAGCCAATGAAGCCCTGTTGAACACTAGGTGTCCTAAGAGTAAAGCAGAAATGGTTAATGAATTGAAAACAAAACAAAACAAAAAGTATGAAACTGAGCTCAACTAACATTCCAGGGAAAATATGAAGGACTGTTTTATTTAAAATTTGGTAGCATGTTACTTATAGATCCCATTTTTCGAATTTGGAATTTAAAAATACAAGTACATACCTAGGTAAACTATCACATAGACAGGCGTGATTATTTCCTTTTTCCCACCCACATGTCAAGGGAAATGTCCGGTAGCAGTGTTTGCTGGTTAGTCAATATTCAAGAAAGCTAGATTTCGTTTTAAAATTTAAACACACTAGCTGAACGCAAACTGTCACTTCACAAAGGATTTAAACATTGCTTTTTAAATAATCAGAGCCTTGGAGCAAAAGTCAGGAACTGCTGTTTCTCAGTCGGTTGTTCCTCGTGCTGAGGTAAACAACGTCCCCAAAATTTATAAAAAGCACTCCACACTGACCTACATTGTGTCAATTCTGACTCGTAGCGACCCTTTAGGGCAGGGGAGGACTGCGCTCCGCAAGCTTAGAGACGGAAACTGCACAGAGTGGGAGGCCTCATCTTTCCCTCACAGAGCTGGCGGGTGGTTTCATACTGCTGGCCTTGCAGACCACAGCCCAGCTCGTAACTACTATGCACCAGGTCTCCTTACCAAGGAGGACAGCTCCCTGGAAATCACTCTTTGCAAACTTGGAACTGGAACCTCCCAAGATGTGAGGATTCTAAGGACTATCTACTAGATTTGTGCTTACAAGGCACTTTAGAGAACCATTTGCCATTTTTAGTATTTTAATTTCTTGGTGTCGATAGCCTTAAACAGAGATGATCAGTGGGTGACATAGTCAATATAGATGGCATAACGGATCAGAGAGTTCTTACACAAAATAAGAGGTACTTACTTAAAAAGCTCATTTCTATCAATGGCTCTGTTGGTTTGGGGGTCGATTGCATAGACAGTCAGATCACATTTGGTGTAATCTTCTAGAGAAAAGGCATCTCCGTGCCGACGAGCACCAATGGATTCCACCACCACCTTGGCACCGGGAATCTGCTCCTGAACATAGCGATCCAAAATCCTGCAAATCAAACAAAGTACAAACATGACATTCTGATGGGCTTGCTGAGGTGAAAATAAAATCAACTTGACATGACATTTAGTAAATGAAAAATGGTGACAGCCTGAGTTTTGCTAATGTTCACTGAGTGTGAACCTTTGGAGAGAGAGAAAAAATAATCTTCCATGTTTTCTGTGTTTACTTCCCAGTGGTGTTCAGGACTGAATAATGTAGGACTAGGTCATCAACCATGTCCTATTTAAGTCTACACTTGCTGAATTTATGATACCATTTGGCTTCATGTGACTCGTGGGAAATGCAAAATGCACTGAATAAGCAAGCTCTGGCGTACAGATAAAAACATCTATGCATAATTAAAACTGTAATGCCACACACTATGTCACTGGATGGCAAATACCAGTGAGGTTATCTGTGGTGAGACGGTTGCAGCAGAACTTCCAGACTAAGAAAGACTAAGAAAAATGACTTGGAAATCTACCTCTAAAACGTTTGGCTAAAAAACTATTAAAAAAACCTTTATGGACAGCAGAAGACATTGTCCAATATAATTCTGGAACACTCCAGCTGAAAAGCACATGACTGGGAAATAGTTGCTTCCACAAAGTACTGTCTACATTAATGATGTGGATGGAGTAGAGCTTTGGGGATCTTCATTTACTGTGAAAGCATTACTCAAAGTAAGAGGAAACAGCTACAAATATCCATTGATAATTGTAAGATGGAATTTACAAAGAATGAATCCAGGAAACTTAGAAGCTTTCAAAGATGAAATTGTTTGCTTCAAGATACATATTCTAGGTATTAGTGTACTGAATTGAATTAGTATTGGCCATTTTGAAACAGACAGTTACATGATCTATTATGTTGAGAATACTAAATTGAGAATTGTGTAGAATTCATTGTGCAAACAAAAAAAATTCATGAGTTATCCTGAATTATAATACTGTCAGTGAAGATAATCTACATATACCTATAATAAGATTCATTAATTCCACTATTATTCAAATTTACATTCCAACTAATAATTCCAGAATGAAGAAATTGAGGACTTTTATCAATTTCTGCCATCTAAAATCAATCAGACATGCAGTCAAGATGCAAATATAATTACTGCTGATTGGCACACAAAAAGTTGGGTGGGGAGGGCTGGGGATCAGTAGTTGGAAATTATGACCTTGGGTATTCAAAGAGTGTCACGACTGCACGACGAAATATAGCAAGACTAATGACTTTTCATTGCAAATACCCTTTATCAACATCATAAATGACATATATAAACACAGACTTCACTATATAGAACCACAGTAACCAAATAGACTTTATCTATGGAAAGAAATGATGGTTAGTCTGGGTACTTTAGAGAAACAAATCCACAGAAACTCATGTATAAGAGAGAGTTTTATATCTCTCTGGGTTAAGCGCACATCAAGAAAACATCCTAACCCAGTGCTGCCCAAGCCAACAAGTCCAACATTAACCCATACATCGGATACCAATCCACAAAGTCCTCCTCCATCTCACAAAACAGACGCAATGAAGTCGACTGCAGGAGGAAAGCTGAATCAGTGAACGTGTAAGCATCTTAGCACTGGCAGGGGTCTCCACTCGGCTGCTCCAGCACACAGGGCTACATCGGGGTAGGTTCATGTGGCTTTTCCTCGAGGATATCTTGCAGGAAGTAAGCGTTACCAGCTGGCTTAGGCAGCTGTGCCCTGGTCTGACCATCACAAAGTAAGAGGCCTGAGAACTAGAAAGGCGAGGCTCACTGAGCCATGTAACTCTACACCCTTTAATTAACCCCACATGTGTGTATTGATCAGGTTGGCACAATAAACTATAAATATCTCAAGGGTCAAGCTCAATGTCATCCATCAGAACAAGGTCAAGGCCCCCCTGAAGAACAATATCAGTTGTTCATATGCAAACTTAAATTGAAGCTGAAGAAAAATTTGAAAGTCCATGAAAGCCAGATTATAACATTGATGATATCCCACCAGCATACAGAAGCCATCTCAAGAATACATCGGAAGCACTGAGCACTAATGACTGAAGACAGGTTGAGTTGTGGGTTGGCATCAAGGACATCATGTATGAAGAAAACGAAAGCTCATTAAAAAAAATAAAACATGAGGAAGAAAAGACCAAAGGAGATATTAAAAGAAGCTCTGAAACTTATGCTTGAAGGTAGAAAAGCCGAAGTTACTGGAAGAAATGGTGAAGCAAAAACCTGAGCAAAATATTTCCAAGGGTGGCTCAAGAAAACAAGTAAAGTATGAAAAGATCTGGAGGTAGAAAATCCAACACAAAGAACACGTTCAGCATTAGTTAACCTGAAAAAATCTAAAGAAGAAACTCAAGTCTCGAATTGCCATACTGAAGGATTGTACAGGCAAAATATTGGACAATATGAAAGAACCAAAAGATGAGGGAATACACCAAGTCACCGTGTCAAAAACAATTTATCAAGGTAGAATCATTTCTAGAAATAGCATAAGATCAAGGAGCAATACACTGAAGGAAGAAGTCCAAGGTGAACAGAAAGTATTTTTGAAAAACATAACTCCAGCAATTGACATAATACGAATTGAGATATTTCAGTAAACAAATACAACAGTTTAAATGCTCATTTATCTATGCTAAGAAATTTGGAAGACAGCTAACTGGTCAACCCAACCAGAAAAGACTCATATATGTGACCTTTCCAAAGCAAGATGATCCAACAAAATATGAAAGTATCAAACAAGGTCATTAATATCACATGAGACCATTAATATCATGTGCAAGTAAAATTGTGCTGAAGATAATTTTAAAACACTTGCAAAACTGCATGGGCAGGGATCTGCCATAAATTAAAGCCAGGTTTAGAAGACAACGTAGAATGTGGATATCCTTGCTAATAATGGATGGATCTTGGCTCAAAGCAGAGAATGCCAGAAAGCTGTTGTGTTGTACTGACTCTGCCAAAGCATTTATTTAGGTGTATCATAACACATTCTGGATAATATTGCCAAGAATAAGAATTCTAGAACATTTATATAGATCAAGAGGCAGTTGTTCAAAAGCAACAGCAGACACAATTACTGCCGTTGGGTACCATCAAGTCAGTTCTGACTCATAGAAACCCTCAATACAATCAAACAAAATACCTTGAAGTCCATGTTCTGCTGCAACCATTGTTGAACGGCCAGCAAAACTTTACTTGCATGTGATATTAATGGTATGTTTTGATAAATTGTGCCTTCTGATGGGTCACCTTTCTCTGGAATGAGTTCAAATAGGACTCTTGTCCAAAAGGTTGGTCAGGTAGCTGGCTTCCAAATTTCTTGGCATAGTTGAGTGAGTGCTTCCAGTGCTTCATCAGTGTTTTAAAACATTTCCATTGGTATGCCGCCAATTCCTGAAGCCTTGTCTTTCACTAATGCCTCAGTACAGCTTGAGCTTCTTTCTTCAGTACAGTACACTTGGCTCTTGATCATACACTACAACTTGAAATGGTAGAATGTTGGCAAGTTCGTTTTGATGTAGTGGTTGTGTATTTCTTCCATCTTCTTTTGATGTTTTCTATAGCTTTCAATATTTTGCCCAGAGAATCTTTCAATATTTCAACTCAAGGCTTGAGTTTTTTCACAGCTTGTCATGTCTTCTTTAGTTATTGTTTAATGAGTCCACGTTTATTCTTAAGATGCTCTCAAAATTCAGATGGGATATACCCAAGATCGTATTTTGGCTCTTGTGGGCTTCTTTTTAATGGGCTATTTTAATGTTCTTCAACTAGAACTTGAACTTACATGTGAAAATTTGATGGTCTGTTCCACAGCAAGCCCTTGGCCTCTTTTTGTCTGCTGATATTAAAGCTTCTCTATCTTCTTTCCACAAATAAAGCCAATTTTATTCCTGTATAGTCCATCTGGAAAAGCCTAAATGTATAGCCACTGTTTATATTATTGAGGAAACCTATTTGCTCCGAAGAAGTCATTGGTTTTGCAAAATTCTATCATGTGATCTCCAGTTGCATTTCTGACTTCAACACCATATTTCCGACTATTGTTCCTTCCTCTTTGTCCCAAGTTTTGCATCCCAATCACCAATACTTATCAATCTTGCCTCCATGTTTCATGAATTTCAGACTTCACAAGTTGGTAGAAGTCTTTAATTTCTTCATCACTAACTTTGGTGGCTGGTACATAAATTTGAATAAGATTTGTATTGACTGGATTTCCTTATACGTCTATTAGGCCAGCACAGAAAGCACTGTACTTTAAGATAGGTCTGCAAATGTCCTTTTATACAATGGATGTGACACCAATACCTTGAATTTATCATTATCATATGATTGTCTGATTCAAATTGATGAACATCAGTTCATTTCAGCTCACTAATGTATAGCATAGCAATCCTTATGCATTCAATTCTTGATGACTTCCAATTTCTCTGGAGACATATTTCATACATCCCATGTTCCATTTATTAATACATTTGTAATTGGTTCTTCTCACTTTGAGGTGTGCCATGTCAGTAATTGAAGGTCCCTACGGTTTTACACCAGCCACGACACCAGACTCTCCCCTGTGGGAAGACAGCCCTTCCTCAGTCATACTTTGAGTGTCTTTCCTCTTCTCCTCCAGCACTACGTCTGACAATGGTCTGCTGCTGTTCATGAGGCTTCTCAGCGTCTGACGAAGTCCCATTGCTATGGATAACGTTTCTAGCAGCTAATTCCTCAGAAGTGCAGTCTATTACTTCTTCTTTGTGGAGTCTGGAAGCTCTGTTGAAACGTATTCACATTGAGAGACCTTGATGGTCTTTGAAGGCAAGGGGTATAGATTACAGTGTTCAGCAATAGACAAACCACCACAGTGTAACAAATAGGCATGTTTGAGGTGATACCGCATCATTTTAAAAATCTGGAAAGGTGTGCACTGGAGCTGTGTTCTTTCACCATACTTATTTAGTGTCTATGCTGAGCACATAATCAGAGAAGCAGGATTATATGTAAAAAATATGCTTCAGGATTTGAAGACCTGTCATTAACAGGTCATTAATGTATGCAGATGACACAACTTTGTTGAACGTGGAGATGACTTGAAGCACTTACAGAAGAAGATAAAAGCCTACAGTCTTTAAGACAAATTATATCGCATCAAAAGAGAAGAAAAATTCCCACAACTGTAACACTAAGAATTTGTCTGGAAAGAAATACAGTCATAAGAATCCTCATAAGAAGCCAGGTTAGCGAGACATTATTTCGTATATTTTAGGAATGTTATCAGGAGGAACATTACACTTGGTAAGGTCTGTGAAAAAGAGAAAGACTCTCAAGGAGGCAAATTGATACAGCGGCTACAGCAATGGTTTTAAATATAACAATGATTTGTGAGAATGGCGCAAGACTGGGCAATGTTTTCTTCTGTTGTACACAAGGTTGCTTTGAGTTGGAACCACTCATTGGCATCTAACAACAATTATAATGCCTACTTAGGTATCTCTCCATTTCTAAGAGGTATAACTCCATTGTTCTCAAGTTAATTCAGAACCATAGTGACCCTCTAGGATAGAGTAGACCTGTCCAGAGAGTTTCCAATGCTGTGAATCTTTACAGAAGTCAGCTGTCACATTTGATTAATAGTTGAGGATTTAACCACTCTGTTGCCAGGACTCCTTTGAATAGGTATAAATCATTAAATAAGGATTAAAAAATCAATGTCCTGAAGGATATATCTTTTATTAATTATAAGTTTAT
>NW_022103968.1:44456687-44497544 GCF_000313985.2 Echinops telfairi
ATATATATATATATATATATAAATCTTTGGGATTTTTATTTTGTAGAAGTAGGTCCATTTTTATAGGCCATTCTTTTTGTAAGAGAAAAATAAGTATAAAGCTTAGAAATTAATTTAAGATTATCCTTCTTGAAGTCCAGGCTTTTTAAAAGGTAGTATCTTTTCACAGCTCAGGCTGTGTCTTTCTATGATACTGTCTATTGAATAGGAACCCAGTTACCTTCTCTGTTTGGTCTCTGACACCTTGAAATATCCAATTTTTCCCTCCATTGTGAATCCCAGTGTTTTCTATTTCAGTGACACTTTTCAGAATGGAAGTACTCTCATTGCAATGTTACACAATATGCTATTAAATCTGGCAGGCACCTTAAGAAGAAATGGAGGCCCTGTACTAACATTAGGCACTTGTGTATGACTTCATAATACAAGTCAAGTGTATAATGTGAAAATAAATGGACCCTAAAGCAAAAAATTAATTATGATAATAAAGAAGTACAGTCCGTCTTGGCATACAAATTGCTGCTACTTGCCCTTTAAGTAGGTCTTTGATTTGAACAAGTAGAAGTAAAATAGGATCAGACCTGAATTTCTAGAATTTAGATCATTTGTCATGGTAACTAGAACGGGTTGAAGGCCTGAAATGTGAGTTCAAAAGAGTTGTAGTGAACCATTTCAGGCGCCTGATCCATGATATTGGAATTTTGGCAGGGCTGTGAGGAGCTGTGCACATTCAAAGTGATTTGGCCTGCTGCATGTCTGAGCAGCAGTTTAAGCTCAACATCAGTGGGAAACAATTGAACCAAATCCTATTTGCAACCCATTGTTCATCACAATAATTTTCACTTGCTGAACATGCAGTTTTTAAATCACCGAAGAGACACTGGAATTTGTCTTGCACTAACGTAAGCTAAAAAAGACATCTAAGCACCTATTTGCACTCATCTAGAAATTGTTAAAGACATAATTATGAATGGACCTTGTTTATAACCTGGGACGGACTCTATTTGCTGAGTGCAATATTCAGTGAAGGATCTTGAAGGGTGAACGTTTCCCACCTTTGTATGTCCTCCTCCCCGCAGGTGCTCCTCTCTAAGACTACTTTCACCTTACTTACCCCCACTTCCTCCTTTTGTGCCTCTCCATAAAGAATGGCTTCTAGTTCATACAACACTCTTTCTGCTCCCTGAACTACTTGAACTTCTCCCAACCCATCATGCGAACATCCTGGAAACATTGCCTTCTCTTCCTCAAGGTCCATAGAATACTTCCAGTGTGTTCTTACATCTGGAATTTTAAAAGAAAGGTTTATGCTAATCATAGTTGGATTTAATTATCTTCCACGTTATTTTACTCCCTTCCCATTCTCTCCATGTTGACTTTACAGGAGAATTGTCTAGGAAATGTAGCAACAGGAAACCTAATGAAAAATATAAGATGATAGTTTGGGTCAAGATGTTTTATGACTTCATAAATACATGAGTGCTTCAATATATCAGTATAAATGTTCGGGAGAAATATATTTTCCCCTCCCTTAAAGAACTACAGTGTAGGCGGTCCATGGTGTCAGTGCTAGCCTATTTTATAGGGCCATTGTGAGTCAGAATTGACTTACTGGCAAGGAGTTTGTTTTATGCTTTGTTTTTCTGTAATCACTTACTCTTTGGGGTTTCCATTGCAGAAATATTTTCTGGCAAGGAAGCACATATTTAAAACAACTTGACTAATTACGCCAATATTAAATTGACTTTGGGACTCAGAAAATGTTAGGTAGCCAGAATAGGGACCAGGGTGTCTACTGGGCATGCTCCAAATTCAGGCTCTGAGCCAGGAAGGGGCAGTACACTGAAGTGGGCGGTACACCTGGATTGGCCCAAGCTTGGCCAGGTGGGCTTAATTCAGCCTATGGGGTCACTCAGTACCATTAACCATGCCTCCCAGCAGAGGTCCCTGAAAAGCCAGAAACTTTGAGACCACCTCCCTCTTTCCACCTACTCCTTGGTCAGCTGTGGTACAGTTTCTCAGGCCTCAGGTTTCCACATGTGGGGGTGCAGTGCCCTGAAGGGAGCCTGTGTAAAACCTGAGACTTCTTCTGTCCTTCATAAAAACTCACGTGGATCACAAACCAGGCTTCACAGTGAATTTTTTCTCATGCAAAGCCAAGGACCAAGGTATTCCTAACCAAAGAAACCTAACAAAAATACCAACTTTTATATTTGGAGAGGTTAAATTTTGCCTGGTGCCTGTTCTCCCATAAAGGAGTCATGGTTAAGATATCCATCCACTCTTTTATGGTCTAGGGCAGCGTTTCTCAACCTGTGGGTCACAACCCCTTTGGGGGTCAAAATACCCTTTCACAGAGTCCCTTAAGACCATCGGAAAACACATATTTCCGATGGTCTTAGGAACCAAGACACCGCTCGTCTATCTGTCTCCAGGTAGGTCTGAACACATGCAGATATGCCCACCTATGAGTACCCGGCATGAAGATTGTTACTTACCCATGCTAAACCATGCTTCAAGACAAAATTTCATTGATCTGTCATTAGAAATAAATATTTCACAATATAGAATTCCATATTGTTTTTGTGATTCATCACTATGCTTTCATTAGGTTCAATTTATAACAATGAAAATACATCCTGCATATCAGATATTTACATTATGATTCAAAACAGTAGCAAAATTACAGTTTTGAGGTAGCAACAAAAATAATTTTATGGTTAGGGGTCACCACAACATGAGGAATGGTACTAAAGGGCCGCAGCATTACAAAGGTTGAGAACCATGGTTCTAGGAAATGAGCTATTCCCCACCACCACCCCCTACCAAAACCAAACAAACAAAAAAAAAACATATGACTCAGATAATACAGTGGATACTACCTTGTTTGTTTATGTCAAACTCAGATCCTCCAAAAATCATTTTTGCTCATAAATGACTATATGAACTTTTTTGTCCTCATAGATCTGAACAAAACTGTTAGCTAAATTTGGGTTAGTATTCCCTCCTTCCTCCGGGCCCCTATACTTTGCAGGACAACAAACGAGGTCTCCTTAAGAACCCCTCCCCAGAACAGTGAGTAGGCTGAACTCAGGCATCAAGCACTCTTTCTACGATTGCCCAGTCCTGCTGTTCCCACTATCACACACGGCTCAGTCTAGCTGGTTTTACATTGGGAATGGTGGGGGACCAGTCTCCCCACAACTGAATGGGTCCAAGGGAAAGTTGTGTAATTGAGGGGTAAAATTAAAGAGACATCAGACAAAATAAAGCATGCAAATGCTCGCCTTCATAGACTTCATGGGCCTGGTCTGCACAGAGAGGCACCATAATGTAATCTTACAAACGTACATAATCTTGGGCACACGGGCCAGGACAAGCACATAGGTAACAGGAAGGGGTTGTACAATAAGCATACATTCAACAGGAGGGGGATGAGCTAGGAGTGTACACACAATTGAAAAGGGAGGCACTAAGCCTGCTTGCAATCTAAGTGGGTTTTTATGAAGGACAGAAGAGTTTCAGGTTTTAGTCTCAAAGGGTGCACACTATTTCAAGGAAGCCTGCCAAGCTGCGTGGAAGCTGCACGGAAGTTCACAAGTGGAAATGAGCACCTCGTGGAACAACCACCCACACACGCAGAACTAAGGCCAGAGAGCACAACCCACCTGGAAAAAGGAGGGGCAGGAGCAGGGCAAAGGAGAGACCAGCCTCCCACTGCCAGGGTATTTCAGACTTCTGGCTGGGGAGGAGTAGTTGAAGGTATTGGGTGACCCCATTGGGTGAATTCAGCCCACAAAGGCTTAGTTTGGGCCACCCAAGTGTACCGCCCACCTGGCTTGGGGCCTGATTTTGAGCATGCCTATTTTGGAGGTCCTAGATGGTGCTTAATACTTGCCTTATTTACTTCCCATCCTACTCTAGGGGGCCTATGCAGGCATGGGAGGGACAACCCCACTGTCCTTATTCTGGTTACCTAACATATGCAACAAATAAAAAAATTGAAAAGCAAAACAGAACAATCTTGTGGCCAGTTTGTTGATTCCAACTCACAGTTAGTCGAACTGAGAGTCATGGGATTTTATTGGCTTTAATCTTTATGGAAACAAATGCCCTTACATGACATTGCTGAGCTTGGTTTAAACTGCCAAATAGAACACTTTTTCCTAATAACCTGGCCCTCTTTGACAACGTTCCCAACATGATCACTGAGGACAAAATGGGCGCATGAGCAAATGTGGTAAAGAAAGCAGATGGTGCCCTGCTCTCAAATGATGTAGTGTCTGGGGTCTTAAAGGCTTGAAGTTAAACAAACAGCCATCTAGCAGGGTAGCAAATAAGCCCACATGGAAGAAGCACACCAGCTTGTGTGATCATGAGGTATGGGAATATCCAGCCCCCCACAACTAATCACAGGTTTGGTAGGAATAATTATATGGTTAAGATATATAAAGATTATAGTAAAGTCATAGAGAAATGGGAGGGATGGGAAAGAGAGAGTAAAATGAAGAAGTCAGACACATTTCATGGTAGCATGCTCACTACAGCTCCTCTTTGTGATAAACATGGAGGTGGGGGACAAGCAGGCAGGAGAGAGCGCATGAGATTTTATTTCTAACTAAAGCTTATATATCTTTGTGGGCATGCAAGCCCTTTGATTACAGATAACAATCTATGTCATAGGAAGGGGTTGTAGCATAGGCAATATAAGCAACAGGAGGGGGATGACCTAGGGGTGTGCACACAATAGTAAAGGGAGGGAATAGGGGTACATATGTGGCAAGATGAGTGGATCCTAGACTCAATATAGTAGCCTAACCTTAGTCATTCTTGAGTGGTCCCGGGCTTGCCTTTGGGAACTTCATCAAGGGAACAATGTGAGAAGAGAGTGGCCCCTACTTGGCATGAGTCAGACTATACAGATTGGTTGCTCTAGATAGCTGATACCCTTAAGGAGAATAACCTCTGATCTACTTTCATTGACCCCACAGTGTACAGTCATTTACCATGTGTAGCAAGCAGCATCTTAGGTTTGGCATATATTTAGGGAAGACAACTTGGAGAAATCATTCTGTATCCCACAATGAGGCGTCAACGAACAGGTATCAGGTATCCAAAGATCCAAAGCAAACAATATAGCGATGTGAAAGTGGGGGGGTTGGAGTGGAGACCTGAAGTCCAGCTGTAGATGACTGGACACTCCCCCACAGAGGGGTTACAAGGGACAGACGATTCAACCAGGGTGTAGTATAGCACCCATAAAACACACATCATTCCTCTAGTTCCTGAATGCTTCCTCCCCCACCACAACCATGACCCAGTTCTACCTTACAAATTCGGGTAGACCAGAGTACATACTTCGGTACAGATAACAACTCTCGGCAGATGGAACTCAGGACACCAAAAACCCTCAGAACAGTAGTGGGAGTACTGATATCTTAAGGGTAGGGATGGTGGGGAGGGGTGAGAGAGGTAGGGCAGGGAGAAAAGGGGGAACCCATCACAAGGTTGGCTATATACTGCCCCCCCCCCCAGGGGGACAAATAACAGAAAGGTGGGTGAAGGGAGGTAATGAACGGTATAAGACACGAAATAACAATAATAATATGTAATTGGTCAAAGATTTATGAGAGTGGGAGGGTGGGGAGCGAGGGGGAAAAAAAGAGGAGCAGACACCAAGGGTTCAATTAGAAATAAATTGTTTTGGAATTGTTAATGGCAACATATGTACAAGTGTGCTTAATACTACTGAATGATTGTTATGAGATTTGTAAGAGTCTCCCAATGAACTTATTAATTTAAATAAATAAATAAACAGGCAAATAACTTCTCAATTAGTAAACTACTGTTTGTGCTGTCCAGACAACAAATTTAAATGGTGAGGTTTTCATTGTTTGTTGATAAGAAGGGAAAAGACTGCCCTCCTACCTTTTCCTTTAAGAATTGACTTTAGAAAACTTGCCATTCTAAAATATTTTTCTGTATCTTTGAAATGTCTACAAATCTAAGGCATTAACTCAAGGACAAGGCAGCTGTCTTATTTAAAATACAGCTTTTGGTAATCCTCTCCTACTTTCCAGTTTCCTGGACGGAGGTGGTCCACACCTCAACTAGTAAATCTACAAATTGGCTAGAAAGACATTACAACATTAGCATTTCCCCCCCAAACATTAAGGTAATGTTGGCAAACCATGGGACTGGATGAGAATGTAATACAGTAAAATCCTCTATGCTCATTATTATTTGTCTGGAAAGCTGACTCCGGTGGGGGAAGACACTCACAGTTATGAGATATAAATAAATCTTAATACACAGTCTCAAGACTGAACATTGTCCCTCCAGTAACCCCCTATAAAGGAGCTGTCATAAAAGAGCCACCACATAAAATGAATCATCCCTGCATCTGGCCATTCCCTGTGCCTGGAAATTGTGTGTAGATAAGAGCAATCAAGTTCTATAGCCAACCCACCATAAAATGGTGAAAACCCTCTTCTAACATCTCTTGCATTACTTCCAGGGGGAAGGCTCAGGGGCGTTCAAGGTCAAGTAGCACTTAGTCATGATGATGACTTACCTCATTGTTGGTTTATTATATTACCTGCTTAGGATATTACCCAATGACTATGTAATATGTTTGCTGGATGGCATGTGTATGCCTTTTGAAAGATCTGCCCCGTTATATATACCCATTGGAAAATACATTGTCTCCCACTGCTGATATAAGAATAAGGAGCCCCTGTGCCCCGTTTTGTCTGTCTGTCTGTCTCTATTAATTTCCACAATCACAAAGACGCTCCTGAGGACCCTTTCAACTGTGGGAACCCCCTCACCACACAGTAATGGGTTACCTGAACAGCATGAGTACTTTCTTATTTTGCAATCTCTTAGTAGATTGCCTATGATGCATCAAATTTTGTTTTAATACTTATTTAATAATAAAGTTTCTCCTCTTCCATTTATATAGAGATTTTCTTTGCTGGAAAAACAATTTTTAAAATTATTCTTCCCAAACAAACAGACCCTTTTCCTCTAAACTGACTGTGCACACTCCCTCATCCACCGCGATAATCCTTTCAAGTAAAGTATTTCTTTACCTACATCCAAGTGTGTTTTATTTTTTGTTTTGAGTTTTATATTGTTTTGGTGCATGGTAGCTGAAATCAATTGGTTCTCATTCTTCTGTTTATTCCTCATAAATGAGTTCAAATATTATGAGCCAAAACTGGTGATATGGTTTTTAGCAATGTATTCACAAAAGAATTTTCATTACTCTATTTCTTGCTTTCCTTTTCTCATTGTGAAAGAGCCAAGAGGCCGCAAAATCTCTTCTTGCATTTACCTCTTTAATGTGGGTTAAGATGTGTGAATTCTGTCAACACTGTCTGATTATAATTAAAACATTTTCAGAAAAACTGTAAACTAATAATTCTTTAGTTGTTTGTTTTTATCCTGTCACTAAAAAAGACAAATACTAGCAAACAACTCCTAATGAACTGAAGTCTTCGCCTCCTACTCTCCTCAATTTTCATAATTATAGTCCATTCTGTGCGCCACCTTCTCATTTGCAAATAGAAGCGCCAAAGTCTATTTTGATAAGTTATTTTCAGCATGGGTATAAGTTGGTGCTTGTTACTATACTCTTTTTACTACACAAATTATATATTTTCCACATAAAATACATGGGAAAGAAAGAAAAGAAAAGAAAACCCTTTGTGATGCCATGAATTACTTGATATGTTCTTTCTAGTTATAATCTTTTGAATTTCCACCAAATTCCTGGGCAGGACTATGCATATATGATGTGTTTGTGGTCCACCAAAGGGATTTATAACTTGCTAATAATGCAAACATGCCCATGGTACACTTGTGGGAGAGGTGCCATGCAAATGAGATCTATGGAAGCCTAACATGTAGATTAGTCCATTTGCCATCCTACTCGGTTTAAGAAGAGGCAGCCCAGAGGTGGAAAAGGAAATCTTATTAGCCTCAAGAAAGAAGAACTACACTTGGAGTCCAATCAAAATCCCTGCACCAAACCTCCTCAATGCAAGATACAGAGATGGCAGAAAATAGAGGCAGAGAGTGGTGGTAGAGAAAAACCCAGAGCAGAAGAACAAACCCAGAGACTGAAAGAAGGCAGGGCTGTGGCTTCCTAGTTCATCAAGCAAGGGAGGGAAATCCTTTCAGGCAGGAGCCTGATTGGCAGAATGAGTGGACACCAGGCACTTTATCAGGAGGTGGGGGGGAGTTAGGCATGCCAATTCAGAGCTCGAGCTGAGACGATTGCCTTAAGGATGGAGTGCATTGGTAGAGTAGTATGCCTTTGGGAACCCATTCAGAAGACCCAAAAGAGCTTTGTGACACTTTGCAGAGAAGAGTTAGTTTCCTGTCTGTGAGGCCAAGGGCCTGGACATGCCTACTAACAAACTCCAAGGCTACCCAAACTCCAAAACTAAACTCACTGCTGTAGAGTCCATCGGTAGCAACCCTACCGGACAGTGGAGAAGTACCCCTGTGGGTTCCAGGGTAGTAGAAAGCCTTGTCTCTCACCTGCTGAGTGGCTGGAACTGCTGACCTTGAACCCAATGTCAGTAGGGCTTCTGTCACCAAGGCTTAATGAGAAAACACCTCACTGCCATTGAGCTGATTCTGACTTATATAGGGCAGGATCAAATTGGCCCCTGCTGTTTTCTAAAATTGTAACTCTTTACAGGCAAGCCTCATCTTTCTCCGGAGCTGCTGCTGGTGGGTTTGAACTGCTGACTTTTCAGTTAGTGCCCAATAAATAACCACTATGCACCAGGGCTCCTTCCCCAAGGCTAGGAGGAGGCTGAATTGCTTACTGTGATATTTTAATCTTTAATGGCTGCAAGCTTAGTAAAAGATGTTCTGCTGCACTAAGAGGGGGGAAATAAAGTCACATCTGAGGTGGCCATGTGCAAAACCAAGGCTGGTAAAATGAGATGATTGGTAGGGTGCCAGGGTCCACTGGTTTCACCCAGTCAGAGGCCTAACAAAGGGTGGGTGCCTATGAATGGGAACGAAACAAGGGGTGAAGAAGAGAAAAATGAACTTGAATGTTGTTAAATGATTATGTGTTTAGGGATATGTGTTTGTTTGAATGTACTATAGATAGTAAATGTTTCTCAATGTATACTAGGAATGAATATTAGGTATTGTCATTTGTATTAGAGCTTATGTTCTGACACTCTAGTTTGCAAAAGGGTATGGATAGAAGTGACAACCCAAAATCTATTTGCAGGGTCTCCACATAGATTAAGCCACCATTGAATTCTTTCTGATCATTAACTCTGCCTCATCCCCTGGCGAAGCGCCTTTGAAAATAAATTATAGCCTCCCTTTTCCTGCCAGCCCAGGAAGGGACAGTCTCTCTTAGGGGTTTGCCCTCTCAAAAGCCATTCTCTCAAGAGTGTGTCCTGGATGGAGGTCACCGTACTAGGGACAGTACGGGGGTTGCACAGCCATGAACAGTGTCCTTTCAATCTCACCCTGACTACGTTGTCAAAGACCTACCAATCGCGTACGCCCTTCTATCTAGCATCATGTACTTGTCCCAATCAGAGCCATGCTGTGCTTCTCTTGCTAGTCCGTTAGTCTGCCACTCATCATGAATCTGTAACGGTTCCTTTGGTCCATGTCTTATTTAACCAGCATCCCCACTACGAATCCTCAGATGCTTTTTTGACCTTGTGCTAATGGCCTCCCTCATCCGAATGATGTATCTGTCCTTGTGTTATCTTTGTCCCTTTTAAGACTTAATGTTTTCCTTGGGTAATATATGATGTTGCTGTCTCTTTTGTACCCTAAAACAGACTCACTGTGTCCCTACTATAATGAAATGTATTGTCTTCACAATTGTCATTTGTTTGAACCCACTGTTGCCACTGTCAGCTCATTTCTTTAAGGGTCTGCCTCCCTCCCCACCCCACTGTCTATTGTATTGGAGCTTAAATTCTGAGTGCTACAGTTTGCAGATGCCTATGGATGGCTGTGGTAGCCCCTGATTCATATGCAGAGTTCCCACATAGATTGGGCCTCCATTAAACTCTTTCTGATCATTAATTAAGGATGTAGATAATCATGCTTTCCGGTAGGATGTCTTGTAAAGTGGATTACCTCCAACCCTCTCCAGACAGCCCAGGGAGGGGCAGTCTTTCCTAAGGGCTTGCCCGGGTGTGTCCCTGATGGAGGCCACTGTGCTGGGAGAGTACAGCAGGCTTGCACGCTGGACAGTCATGCCCCATCATGCTCTCCCTGACGGCATTGGTTGGAAGACCCAACAATCTTGTAAACCTTTCTAGCTAACAACATATATATCCCATCAGAGTCTGTCTGTTTAGCCTTCTGTAATATGTAAATTTCGTTGGTTTCTTCTAATCATTAAACAAAATTAAATTTTAGATAAGAGTGTTATTCATCTACTTTAATGTAAAATCTTTATGCAATATTCCTCCCTGTATGTCAACTTTAGAAGACATTTTTAAAAAGTGAAACTTACCAGAAAATGGCCAATCTCATTTACATGTATATTTTATGGCAATATATTTCAGTGCGCTGCTTATTAATGCCCACATGATTATTAATGCACAATACAAAAATAGTTTCTCTAAATAACTTAGAATAAATGTTGAAAGGCACATGCAAGTAGTTGACTCTGTTTTTATATTTGCTATGCATACAGCATTTCCTTTTTTCAAAATCACAAATTATGCAGTCTTTAGCAGACAACTGAGTCAGTTATCAAATTTACTTTCAAACTAAGTTATTTTGGGTAGATGCCCCTTTTCATTTACAGCATCACCTAAATCTATTGCTTATATAGATATTTAAAATTATGTCCAGGTAGAAAATTAATTATAAAAAGAATATGTAAATATATTTTCATATATTCATAAATAGGCATTATGGATTAGCTTTATAGCTGACACATATATACTTACGGGTGATATAAATTTTTTGTTCGTTTGCTTCACACAAAAATATTACGATAGCAGTCTTCTCAATTGCCAGTCTATGTGAATGAGCCTGCTGTACCATTTGACTTGAATTTCTGGCCCTGTATGCTCAGCTAACTCTAGAAAACCTCACTGGAGTTTTAATTAGTATTGCCTCCTGAGAAGCAAAGTACTAGAGTGAGTGACACACAATTGGTTGCTGGTAAATGGATACCAATTCAAATAAAACTGCCATCAATACTCTATCTCTATCTGTGAAAATAACACAGTGATTCAAAATTTAAAGAACATTGTCAGCATAATGCGGTTGTGGGAAGGTTATTGTACATAAATCTAAGAGGGTTTTTTGGACGAGTTAATTCTATGACACTCATTAAGCACTCAAAATCCACCAAATGTCAGAGGCACACAAATGTTAGCTATTTCTTGTAGTTATGGTCTCCTTAGGCTTCACAATTGTAATCCTATTCAGCTTTGTTGAAGTAAGTGGTTTATATTTAACTGGCAAAGAAGGAATCTCAACTCCAGGTATTTGTCAAAGTTTTTTTTCCAAAAGCCTCACTAAAGAAATCAATAAGCATTACAGATGCCCAGAGGAAATGCTATGTAACCCAGGCATTTCTGAAATTCTAAACTTCGCTACATCATAAATATAGACTCTTAGAGTTTCTCCATCTAAGCCATGCCCTTTGTGCAATGGACCATTTCATTCATTACATTGTGCAGTAAACTCTCTATGATATTCCACAGGATGATACCCTTTCCCACAAACCTTTCAGCAGATCAGAAATAATTCTATTTTCCCACACACATACAAAAAGACTTGGTTTTATAAATTTCATAAGTGATTCTGTTGGCTTTTGTTGTTTGGTTTTTCCACATTGATCTTAATAATAGCTCACTTCATGATTATTCTTTAAAGCTTTCTACAGGGATTTGTAGCATCTTTATTCTTCCTCTTTCTGTGATTCTTCTTGGTTTCTTTGTCATATTTTTCTGACCAATTTTAAAAATATTTCATGTTGATAAATTATATTAATCCTTGTAAACTGACTTAAATTCTCATTGGAATATGGTAGAACATTAAATAGAATCAAATTTTGCCTCTAATGAATCTTAGATTAATGCAAGCAACTAATTTTTTTGTGCCTTTGCTAATACAAATTATTTTTTTGTATAAACATATACTTCAATGTACTTGCCTATTGATAAATAGCAGGATAAGCTAAGGTAAATTATGGAGAAGTTGGAAAAAATTAGGAGACAATCTATAAATAGGATTAAGAGGGAAAAGGAATTGGTTTTTGTTGACCAGGTATCTGAATTTAGTAACTATCTAAGGATATATATATATTTTTTTCTATCTTCTATTCCTTGCCATATATCTTTTTACTTGATGTGAGTTTCTTCGGCATATAGTTAGGTTGTGTTTTCTTAATTCACTTATTCAGTGTCTGTTTTATAATTGCTAACTATAGACAATTTACATTTAATGTACGTCATCATGGTTGCCCTGTAGGTTAGGCACTGGGCTGGTACCCACAGGGCTGGTGGTTCAAACCCACCTGCTGCTCAAAGAGAAAGATGAGGCTACCTGTTCCCATGGCAAATTCAGTCTTATAAACACATACAGGGTCACTTACCCATTGGAATCAACTTAATGGCAGTGGTTTATCAACTGTTTTGTTTTTCAACGAAAAATACATATTAACCTTGTATTATGGTTTATAATCGAAGCATAAGGTTAGAAATAAATCTTTCATTATTCAGAATCTCAATGTACAAATACTTTAGTTTATATTATTCAGTCCATAAAAACATTTCGAGTATCTAGCAGGAAGGTGGGAGTAGAAGAGGCATGTGTGGTGGGTAGGGGAATGGAGGAGGGCTAGAGGACAGGAAAGAGAATGCCCACTAGGTATTTTAGAGATCTTATAAAGTAACTGTTGAATCAAAGCCTCTAATGGGAAATATATATCTATATAATATGATGTTCTTATTTTTACACTGCAACTCCTTTCTGGTTACTTTCCATTTGGGAAAAGAAAAGCTTTGACAATGGTCTGATGTGACATATGTAGAAGATAAAGAGATTGCACTTAAATTTACTCACTCTACGCATTTCCACTTCTCTCAGTTGTTTGGCCAATTGTGCTTCTAAAGATTTATTTTTAGCTGAAAATATAAGTGCAATGGGAACCTGAGAAATGCCTGCTTTTATTGTGCACATTAATGGATTTCACTTTGGGGATATGAAAAAACAGTTTCCCTTTATATCACAGGTTAGAATACTTTGCTCACAAACATTTTCTTTTCTGTGTTATGTTTTAATAAGCATGTATTCAAATTCTTCTAAAATACTCAGAAAAATTAATAATTTAAATGGAGTATGTTACAGCCAATATTCTGGTAGCACAATTTTAATTGTCCTCAATATTTAACTTGCATTTTCTTTTCCTTTTTGTATCTTGAATAAGAGCGCTTACTACATGATTAACGTACTATGCCTCTGACATGAGATGGTGACGGTGCTAAAGTTGAAGGCTTGAACACCATGTTGAATCAAAAGTGACCTCTGCTGTGGGAATGTCGCCTATCATTCTTGTAACACGCCACAGGACCCTGAGGAAATTACTTGGTAAAAAATTTCAGAGAACAATTCTCAGTGGCCTGCTGCTTAAGAAGTGAGGTCCAAAACAATTCTCAGAACAAATGCTTCTCAAAATAAACTTTATAACTTTGTGTGCCCTCCTTGCAGTCTTGGAAGGAGTAGCGCGTGATTGTTTCCACGCTACATATATGCGATTTCATGATTGCTTTGTTCCTTAAAAAACCAAGAAACAACTTAGAACATCTATCAACCAGATGTGCCAGCACGGAGTTCTGTAAACATTAGCTAAATGTCAACAAATTACTTAATTTTTATTTAATTTCCTTACATTTTCTGAAGTACCTGCTCTTGCATCCATCTCCAAAATCCTGGGGAACATGTAATTCCCAATTTGACCCGCAAGGAAAGTCCTTGACTGGAATTTCAACAGGACTTTGTCATTTTTTTCTCTATGACAATTTCAAACTGTCAATCTAAGATGAGACTTCTGTAAATAGAATGTTTGCCTCACAATCCTTTATTTTTCAATGTTTATACTACTTGCACTGACCAAAGGGAATATATAACACCTCTATCTCAAAACTGAAAAAAAAGAGAGAAAAACAAGCAAACAAAAAGAATGTTCTTAGTTGGTTTTCCACAAAAATATATTTTTCGACTAGAGAGATTCTACTTTCCATTTATTGAATATTATAGTAATTTTCCAAAGGATTCCCACATTTCTTAAAATGAAAAACTCCTCAATAGAAATATATGAAAGTGTTGTTTTTGGCATTTTGATTTCTTTGTTTTTTATGGCTCCTTTTGTTTTGTTTTGACTTTGTTTTCATTATATTTAATAGTTTCAATGCTAAAAAAATTAGTTGACATACTTAAATAGCAACTTTAAAAACTATATTGATTCTGGCAAAAATAACTGCCTTTTAAGACCATCTAATAATGAATGAATAGTAAATTCAAAAAATGGTGCAGCCATTACTAGAAATACACGTTGAAAAGAATAAAGGTAGACTCTTACTTCACCCTATATAAAACTTAATCAGAGGAAATTGAATATGTTTATGTAAGAGTGAAAACTATAAAAGTACTAAAGAAAACATAGGAATAAATATCCAAGGCCATAAACTTGATCATGAGTTTTCACCATATGAGGCAGGGCAGAGTGAAGGTAGAGATTCGGACAGAGCACGCAGGGTCCCTGACAACATTTTACAAAGCCCTTGCTACCCCCAAGGGGCACGCCTGAGAAGTGAGATGTTACCAGAATTAGGTTTGTATCTGAACAAGTAAAAGATCCAATACTGGAAAACATGGGACATTGCAAGTGAAGTTTATTTAGAATATTCTAGGAGAATGAAATACTTACTAGCCAGCATGGCCAGTCCCTGGATTTCTTGTCCCCCCTCCAAGCCCTGCAACATGCACACCAAATGCTTTTAAAGGTTCCCCAGCCCAGAGATTCTCAGAAACTCCCATGGGGGTTAGCAAGGGGTTCTGGGAAATGTAGTCCAAAGATATTGTTGTGTACCCTGCGCTTCCTCTATTCAAATCTCCACTTTCACTCCCTTGCTGTCTTTACAACAGAAAATAGAGGGAAAAAATAGATGAATATGATTTTATTAAAATGAAATTGTATGAATCAAAAGATACAAGCAAGTGGCACTGTGACTGCTTTGTGAACTCTCTCTTGGAGCTGAATCGCAGGTATGCTAGCATCATGGGTTTTTGTTTGTTTTTTTAACATTTTATTAGGGGCTCATATAACTGTTATCCCAATCCATACACACATCAATTGTGTAAAGTGCATTTGTACATCATTCTCAAAACATTTTCTCTCCACTTAAACCCCCAAAATTAGGTCCTCATTTTTCCCCTCCCTCCCCGCTCCCCCCTCCCTCATGAGCCCTTGATTACTAGCATCATGGTTTTAACGGTTTCAATAGCCAACCCCGCTGTCCCGATAAATGGAAGCCCCAGATTGAACCCCTGCACAGAAACTTATTTTGCTTCCAGAAAGCACAGGGGTTCTGTCTGCACATGGCAGGTGGTGAGTGAAGCTTCCTTCAAGTCTGATGAAACATCCGTCTTCATCTAACACACCATCTCAGCTTATTTCCTCAGTACAGAGATTGGCATAGTTCTTTGTTCTGTTTTGAAACCACAAGGTATACCTCTGTTCTGTTCAAACAACTGCATCTTGTTTTAAGTGCATGAGCAAAACTAACTTTTCTAGAATTCCCATGATTTGCAGTGCTATCCACATCATTTTTTTAATGATCCATGCCGTCAAATTATTTTGCTTAGTTAATAAAACACAGGTAAACATTCCTTTTGTATTCTCTGTTTTCAACCAATATCTATCTGTTAAGGGCAAGGATGTCCCATGCTCTATATCCTCTTTCTAATCTACTTTAAATTTCTGGTAGTTTCTGATGGACTTAGAGCTGGAAGTGTTTTTGAAATCTCTTAAGTAAAATGCTATAACTTCTGAAACCGATGAGATTGGATGATCATGTCTACATTCCTTAGGTCACCTTTGGAGTAATCTCATGAGTGACTCTCTTTTGGCGAGGTAACTGCTTTCCTAATTTCTTGGCCTAGATGTTTGAGTGCTTCCAGAATTGCTTGCATTTGTTGAAACATCTTAGTTGATGTTCTTGCTCTCCTCCAATGCTTTCAGTGTCGCTTCACTTTCTTCCTTCAGCAGCACCAGTGAATGCTAGCCACCCGACTCCAAACTCTCCAAAGCACTGCCATCAAACTGATTGCGACTCAGCGCCCCCGTATGTGACAGGGTGGAACTGCTGCTGGAGGTTTCTGAGAATTTACAGAATTAGAAAGCCTCCTCTTTCTACCAGCGGCTCTAGAGTCCGTAAATAATACAAATTGAGCTTCATTTTTCTTCTTCAGTTCTTTCAGTTTGAGAAGTGCTTTAGGTCTTCTTCCTTTGGGGGTTTTGATGCTACATAGTTGCACATTCCATTATATTTTATTTTGTCTTCTCAAGCCATATTTCGGGCTTTAAAAAAAGTCATTTTATTGGGGGCTTATACAACTCTTACCTCAATCCAGATATACAGTCATTGTGTCAAACACATTTGTACATTTGTTACCCTCATCATTCTCAAAAATATTTGCTTTCTACTTGAGTCCTTGGTATCAGCTCCTCATTTTTCCCTCCCTCCCTGCTCTCCTTCCTCAAGAACCCTTGATCATTTATAAATTATTATTATTTGGTCATATCTTATACTGTCCAATGTCTCCCTTCACCCACTTTTCAGTTGGACATCCTCCATGGAGGAGGTTATATGTAGATCCCTGTAATCAATTCCCCCTTTCTATCCCACCCTTCCAGTATCGCCACTCTCACCATTGCTCCTGAAGGGGTCATCTGTCCTGGATTTGGGGCTCTTTTTCAGGTCTTTCTCTTTATCATTTCTTCCATTTGCTTCAGCTACACTACACTGCAGAGCATGTTTGGTAATCTCTTGTGGCATCATTTGGTCTTTTCTTTCTTTTGTGTCTTTTTCTTTCTTCACGTATAATGTCCTTGGTATCATCTCACGGCTCATCAGGTTTTCAGGTGCTATTGTTCAGGGTGTCAAACCTACCTTTGAGTTCCCTAAATTGAGTCTCTAAATTCAGATGGACTATAGTCAAAGCTTTATTTTGGCTCTTGTGGACTTTGCTTCATTTTTCCCAGCCTTAAATTGAACTGCATATGATGGTGTCTTTTCCATTGCCAAGACCATATTTTCGAATTACCAATGTTTCTTATCTGTTTTCTAACTTTTGCATTCCAATCTCCAGTAATTGCCAATGCATCTTCTTCGCATGTTTGACCAATTTTAGTCTGCGGAAGTTGAAATCAATCTTTCGTTTCTTCATTTTTGGCATTCTTGGTTATTGTGTGTGTTTGAATGGTGGTTGATTGAGTAGTTTTCCTTGTAGTTTTATGGATATTGTCCTATCATTTACCCTGTACCTCAGGATAGACCTTGAAAAGTTTGACAATGGATGTGATGCTATTCTTCTTCCATTTGCCATTCCCAACATAGTAAACTTTATGATTGTCTGTATAAAAATGGTCAAGGCCACTCATTTCAGCAGCAAATGCCTCAGATATTGATCTTAAAGCATTTCATTTCATTTATTTAATGGTTAAGTTGAGTTCTCTAGAGAATCACGACCAGTGACTTTTGTATGCTTTTATATATAAAGAAATTCCCATCAAGAAATGGCTTACATAGTTGTAGAAATAGGTAAGTCTAGTCAGGTTCAAATCAGAGTCTCCTGACTCATAGAAGCCGATGAATGGTGTATGTGTAAGTTACATAATCTCTTGTCAACTTGAGGGTATTAAGAGTGAAGGGGTGGAGTCTAGCCTGTCAATTAGGTCCAGCCTGATGATGCCTCCTTGTGGACATGCCTTCTCATGAGGATTCTGGGAACTTTCTCTCTTTCTCGCCACACTCTCTCCCTCTACGTCACTTTTCTGCTGTTGAGTCATTTTGAGGTCTGCTACACTGAGACTTGCTGAGCCCTGTGAGAGCCTCTCTTACTACACTTCACCTTCCTATGGAGAAGTCACACTCGGAGAGTTTGAGGAGCCACATGGAGCCCCGCACCAGTGCGGAGATGCTACGTGAGTCTGAAGAGGAATTTATAGACCAGTATCAGACATATGGGTTAATATTGGACTTATGGACCTGATCTGGACTGGGCTGGGATGTTTTCTCAATATACAATTGCTCTTTGATATAAAGCTCTCTTTTACACACATGAGTGTCTCTGGATTTCTCTCATCTAGTGGTTCTCAACCTGTGGGTCCCGACCCCTTTGGGGGTCAAATGAGCCTTTCACAGGGGTCACCCGATTCATAACAGTAGCAAAATTAGAGTGAAGTAGCAATGAAAATAATTTTATGGTTGGGGGAACACCACAACATGAGGAACTGTATGAAAGAGTCACGGCATGAGGAAGGTTGGGAACCACTGCTCCAGTCAACCCAGACTAACACAAACCGGAAGCAGGATAAGATGGAAGCAAGCTGAGACGGCAGGGGACACAGGTTGGTGGAGCTAATATGAACCCAAGTTGGCAAAATGAATCCGCTATCAGTAGTCAATTGATGACTGTTGAGATTGGCAGGCAATACAACAGGAGATTGAGGAACCAGACACAAGATCTAGCTCTTGGAAAAGACAAAGGGCCAATGAGACTTCAACTCTGCTTGGTCTGTCTCACATGTACAAAAAGACATGCCCAAGGCTGAAACCTTACCCAGCACAGTCTAGTTTACATAATCCCCAACCGCCAGAGTTCCTAATTTCCTAGACTCACTTCTTTGTACATTTCACATTCAAATTATTAATAGATGTATTAGGCTAAAGAATTCCCACCAGCAAATTAAGGTCTTGAAAATTTTATTTCAACCATGCCATTCAAGTTGACTCTAGTTTGGGGAAGGTAGTTTGCCCTCAGTGGTATTTTGAGTTCCTTTAAACCTGACAGACTCATCTCATCTACCAGCAATATATCAGAAAAGTATCTGTTGTTATTCATAAGGTCTATGCCATCCTTTTTGACATTGATTATATGCTCCTTCCTAGGCAGTCTTAATCTGAATGAACTGCTGAAAAATCTCTTTATGATTGGATACCTGCTGGTATTTGAAACACCAGTGGCATACCTTCCAGCATCCCAGCAATACATAAGACAGCACAGTATGATAAAGGAACAGATGAGCAGTGGCATAAACTGGTAGGTGGAATCACAACCAAAGAGTGATAATTCTGTAATAAAGGTCAATAGAGAGCCATATTTGGCCTCCTCTGGCTTCCCTATTGCCATGAGGCAAAGGTCACACAAGCCTCCATGATCCATCCTGCCATACCTATTCAGACACCAACTGTTCCTTCCACACCAATCGACATCTGTGCTGCACCCCATAGTTCATTTCAGTGGCCACACAGACTTACAGATATTGCTCACCATTAAGCGGGGTTGGAGAACTGGTGATGGAGTGGTTGTGCATTGGACCACTAACCACACAGTAAATAATTAAAAACCACCAGTGGATCCATGGGAGAAAAATGAGGCTTTCTATTCCTGTAAAGAGTTACCATCTCAGAAACACATGGGGTAGTTTTATCCTGCCCTACAGGGATGCTGTGTCAGAACTGACTCTATGGCAGTGAGTTTGTTTTTGCTTGTTTGTTTGTTTATTAGGGAAGTTAACAAATTACCCCAAGCCAGGCTCAGTAAACAGAGGGGTACCATTATTGATCTCCTCAGCCAGCAGATCTCTCTCTCTCTCTCTCTCTCTATCTCCCCTTCTCAGGCTCTCAGCTAGGTGGTAGTCAAGTCTCTCTTCAGTTGTTAGTCTCCCAGCCAGGTAGTTCCTTGGTCTTTGTTTCCAAGGACCAGGAAGGCAGACTGCCAATCATCCTGTCCCACAGTTCCCTAGTCTCGGTCAGATAATGAGAAGGTACCCCACAGTGCTGGTGCTGCTTCTCTTGAGTTTCTGTGCTACAGTTTGTGCTGCATCTGGTCTCCGTGGCCTGTGCCCCTTCTGACAGCAATCTTGAATGTGCTCTTACAAAGTCCTTGGGGTTATACTCTTCTCTGCTGCTGCTTCAACCATGGCTCATCCTGATAGCCCATGGTAGGAGCCAGTGGGAGGCAGTGGTAGTAATGAAAACTCACCAATCCCCTCCCCTCTATTAGTGTTACACAAGCATTAATCATTTGGTAGGAGTTATAGACTCTTGGTTAGAAGAGCCATGTTAAAGAAATTTTACTCCACCACAATTTCACACATACTAGCTAGTTATTATTTAAAATACATAGATGAGTAACTAATTTAGGTAATTAATAACAGAACATAAAATATTGGTGATTCTTTGTAGAAGCTGCAACATTTCTAGTAGGAATACACTGATATTGGGAATGTAAAATGATGCAATAATTATGAGAAAGTGCTAGGGAGTTCTTCAAAATCAGAAACAGTACAATATGTGACTCAACAATTCTACCTTTGGGTAAATACACCAAAGAAATGAAAACTTGTCTTAAAATAAATAATTGTTACTGGACATTCATGATAGCACTATGCACGATAATCAGTTAAAAGAAGTAACCTAAATGTCCATCAATGGATGTACGAATAAACCACCGTTTCTATAGAACATAACTCTATTAAGTCATATAACAAAATAAAGTGTTAGTATATGCCTCAGCTTGGACAAACCTTGTAAATGTTACATCAATTACATATTTTAAAAAAGCATCCAAAAAATTAAAAAATTTATGTGAATTGATACAAGGATCAATATATAACCCCCCTCCCAGGGGAATGAACAACAGAAATGTGGGTGAAGGGTGACAGAGGATGATGTAAGATATGAAAATAATAATCTATAACTTATCAAGAGTTCATGAGGGAGGGGGGGGCGGGAGAAGGAGGAGGAAAAATGTGAAGCTGATATCAAGGGATCAAGTAGAAAGAAAATGGTTTGAAAATGATGATGGCAGCATATGTGCAAATGTGCTTGACACCATGGATGAATGTATGGATTGTGATAAGAGAGATAAGAGCCCCCAATAAAAGTATTTACTAAAAATTTTTTTATGCTTCCAATTATATAAAATATTCATTTTAGTTATATCCATAGAGTCAGAAGATACCTATATACTTGAATCTAAGCCGACCAGAATATCGGCCGAGGCACCTAATTTTACCACAAAAACTGCATTAAAAAATATGCTGAAACTTGGCTTACACATGAGTAAATACGGTACTATTGGTCGCTGGGGGTTTGGCTAAGTGGGGAATGAGAACAAGCACTAGGTTTCCATTTGAAGTAATGGATTTGGTTTTGAACTAGATAAAAGTTGAAGGTGTACAACAATGTGAATGTACTAAGTGCCACTAATCAGTCAACTTTAAATCTTTACTTTTACTATGGGTGAATTTTACTTCAATTAAAACAAAATTTTGGGAGGCTAGAGGAGTGCTTAATGTATTTAAAAGTAGATACCATCTACTTTTTGAACACTGGGTGTTGTTACACAAATGTGTTTAGTTTGTAAAACTTCACCAAACTGTGTACTTATAATTCATGCATTTTCATATGTACGTCATACCTGAACAATATTTTGTAAAGGAAAAAAAATGAGATTCAAGAGTTATAGTTAACTCGGTTGTGTGATCTTTAGTTGTGTCAAGACTCAAAGCAAATAGGTGCAAAAACTATCTGAAGACAGATAAAGTATTGGAATTCAGTCAGAATATTAGAAATCATACTATGGCCTGTTTATTAGATGATTTATCTTTCTTTTTTTTTTTTTTTAGTTTTTATAGGTGTGGTGATATTACACTGGAGAAAAAGAGACATATTTCTAAAAACTTATGTGGGTATATGGCTATGTATTTTACTAGTTACTGTACATTTTACTATTCATTTTTATCTCCACTTCTTTAACAATTACAATTTTAAATAACTACAATGCCAAACAAAAAAGAATTAAAACTTAGGCACTTGCAGGGTTATCTGCAATATATAAAGATGTACATATGTGACATAACTACAAGTCTTTATATTTGAGTATGTAGAAAACAAATTATTCTTCCTGTAAATCCAGGATATGGCTTCTCACTTTCTTTTAAAATAAGCCCAATTGAGATATTTAATGTTTATTGTGCCAACCTGGTAGATAAACACATGTGGGGTAAATTGAAGGGCAGAGAAATAAATGGCTCTGTAAGCCTCGCCTTTCTAGTTCTCGGGTCTCTTGCTTTGTGATAGTCACAACAGTGTGCAGCTGCCTTCGCCAGTTCCCTGCTTCAGCTGGCAAAGCTCACTTCCTGCAACACATCCCTGAGAAGAAGCCACTTGGACCTACCCAGATGCATCCCTCGGTCCTGGAGCAGCCGTGTGAAGACCCCTGCCAGCGCTGAGATGCTTACACACTCACTGATTCAGCTTTCCTCCTGCAGCTGGCATCACTGTGTGTGTTTTGTGAAATGGAGGAGGACTTTATGGATTGATGTTGGAGATGTGGGCTAATGTTGGACTTGTGGGCTTGAGTAGCACTGGGTTGGGATGTTTTCTTGATGTGTATTTATCCTTTATATAAAACTCTCTCTTATATATGAGTTTCTGTGGATTTGTTTCTCTAAACTACCCAGACTAATACACTAATGATGAGAATGCCCTTCCTCAAAAAGCAAATAAAATCATACACTCACTAGCCATCAAAACCAATACATTTTCCAGACTTTGAATAAAATGAAATGCACTTATCTTAAAAAATACAGAATAGTGAATTACACCTTGCATACTAAAAATTACATTTCATTAATATTTTCAGAGTTTGTGTTTTCTTTAATGCCTTTTTCCATTTGTTTTACAGCAGTTACATGCCTATTGCTATTGAAATGGCTATGATCCAGTAAAACCAGATCCTAACAGTTCATCTCTGCTGTTGGCCTCTTCAAGTTCATGTTTTTCCCAAATATACGTTAGAGAACATTAACATGAGATTGGCAATACTTAAAGCAATTTAATTTTAGAAAACAGTGGCCAAGAGAGACTGAAGGACTAATGAAATACGTGGGTCCAATAACATTTCACATGTCCAGGTGGGTTGGTATTTTTAAACACATTTTCACTGGTTTCCCGAAACAGTAGCATACAGGATGCATGAATGCATCTAACTAATTTGGAATGAATGAAACAGAAAAGGAGATAACGTGACTGGAAGACGAAAGTAATGGCATGACCAATGTTATTAGGTGTTGTCAAGGACCAGGCACTCTGTGGCCCCTAACAGCAGCAGCAGCAGGATAAATCTTGACTCACAGTGACCCCCATTGAACAGACTGGACTGCCTCGTAGGCTGTCATCTTTCCCGAAGCAGATTGCTAGTTCCTTCCCCCATGGAGCAGCTGGCTGCGTTCACACACCAACATTTCCATTAAGAGCCAAATGCTGAATCATTTGCAATAATGAAATTCTATTTCATCACCAGAGTCTCTGGGTGGCACAAATGCGTAAACACTGAATTAATCATTGAAATGCTAGTGGTTTGAACGTACTTAGCGATCGCTTCAAAGACAGATCTGTCAATCTCCTTTCGCAAAGTCACAACCATGAAAACTCTATGGAATAATTCTGTTCTGCATCATTTTGGTTGATTTTAATCAGAATCACTTATAAGTAACTAAGCAAACAAACAAACAAACAAACAAAACTCAGTCCATTATCAAATTGAAAAATCAGGTACATATTGGTAAAAGATACAAGTGCCACTCAGGGCATTATTTCTATTCAACTAAATATTGGTATATGAAGGCAATACCAGTTTCTTCAGGGACAGAATAATATCACTTTGAAATGCAAAATTTTATTCAGTGGCAATGGAAGCTAACATTATTTTCAATTTGTCCATTTGCTTGGGCCCCAAATCTGGAAGTCCTTACTGATTTCTATCTTTTCTCACACATCCTAACTGTAACAAAATTCTATTGCCTGAATCTTTAAAATATATATTTTTGACCTAACCAGTTCTTTATACGCCCACTCTTCCTATCAGTACGAGACACATGATAATTCTCCTAGTTTACTGCTACACATTCATAACTGTACCCCTGATTTTACACTCAATAATCTTTTGAAACTTAAGCTATGACATATTAGTTTTTTGTTGCAAAACTGCCAAGCAAGAATAAGCTATATACTTAATTTCAAAATTTAAATACACTATTAAAATATAAATTAATGTTTGAAATAGATATATTTCATTCACATAAAAATAACATGATATGCAACCTATGCAAACCTACTAATGAGACATTTGACTTTTTGTCGACTTTGCACCAAGTTTCTCATATTTAAAATGTATTTTTTTAAATGTATTTTTTACTTCTAACACATCTTCTTTGGAAGAGCCCTGTTTATTCTGGCTATCGTATTGGACTAAGACAACTGCTGCCATCGCATTATTTGTGATCTGCAGTAACTCTGTAGGACAGAGCACAGCTGTTCCACAGAGTTTCCAAGGTTAAAACCTATGAAAGCAACTTGCTACAGCTTTCTTCCATGGAGTAAATGATGAGTTTCAACCACTGACTATTCAGTTAACAGCAGAATGCTTTATGGCGTCACAAGGGCTTTTCCATGTTGAACGACACAGTTCTAAAGACTTTCCATCTTATGTAACATAAATCTTGAGATCTTTAAAGTGGTCTGAATAGCTATGCCTTGATACACCAAGCATGCTCTGATCTCAGGGTTTAAGGAAGGGGTAGCGGCCCTTCCTTCATGACCAAGGTTCTCACCTCGCTTCATTCAGGTCTCTGTTCAGATTGTTCACTAGCAGAGAAGTTTCCCTTTACCTTACTAGCTAAAACAATATCTCCCTTACTTCATTCTACATTTGAAGTTTATTTATTTGCTTTTACTACAAGTATCATGATATTTCATATTAATTTCAATGATGATTTTATTCGTCAATTTTCTTCAGTAGAATGTAAGGTCCATGGGAACAAGACAATTAGCAAATATTCAATAATCTTTGAAGGAATAAATCCCCAGATTCAAGAAATGTTAACAGGGTTCAAAGAGTCTAATTTAACACTCTAAGATCTCCTAGCTGAGCATTGGTGGGCTTGGAATCTAAGCATAAAATCTCTGAATTCAAAAGGATCAAAAACTTCCTGGAAGGTAGTGAGAATTTATGTTTACTTAAGAATTTCACATGAAAATTTCTCCCAAATATTGCTTTTAAAAAGAAAAAAGTATTATAATTTCTTTCTCTCTACATGGCATAAGGTTCTAAAGCAGGTGATGGCAAAGTATGACTCAATGCCAAATAAAGTCATATGCCATATGTAAAGTCTTTATAAAAGTATATTATTAAAATAATTTCTAAAATATTTTATTGGAACAATTTCAATAAAATAAGATAATTGAGTAAAATAATAATTGCACTAAATTTAAAAGCATAATTTAAATCTCACTAGAATAATACTACTAATGTTTTATAAAATGTATATTATGTGTCTTTACAAAAAGTTGTTGGCCCTTCTTTAAACTTAAAGCAAAGTGAATGTAAAACTGATATAAGGCAATGCATCTAGTGATTTGCCTTTTAATTTAGCCACCTCCCTCGAGACCAATTCTATATGACAATGATTTAAGAAAATAGGAGTCTTGTTATTTATTTCTTACTATTTCATAGTTCTTTTCTCAGGAGACTTTCCAAGTCTGTTTCTCAAAATGTGTATCTTGATAGATTTCTATAACCTCCTTTGTAATCTTAATTCCAGGAATCATAATACAAAGACACATTCCAGATGATATATAAAAAGTTTCACAAAGATGAAAGTTTTCCACAGACAATTCAATAGCTACTTAAATAAATTCATTGGATTTCCAGTCTCCAGTTAGAAGGTCAGAGATGTGTTTGAGTTACTCTGAGACCTGAACTATCAATTCAAATTAATAATATAACACAATATTTTAAAATTCTTTTTTTTCTTAGAACTCCATTTCCATGAATCCTTGAGCATATAAGTTTAGATTCCCAGACCAGAATTTCTTATTTATTTGAGCTTTATGATGAAAAGGAAAGAAGAAAAGAGACATAAAATGCAAATCTTTCTTAGCTCCTTCTTTGATTACTATTGCCAATCATTTGTTAGTTACAATAAGGTGTCCCTAACCTTAAACTCACCACTTCTTCCCATGCACCTTAACCCCAAGATTGTGGACAATAAAAGCAAAGCTCACAACCCTAAGAATTTCTCAGAGAAACCCACAAATAAATCCAAAAGTGAATTTTAAATACCTCAGTGCATACATAGAAAATATTACTTGCAGGAAATATAGTTTCTTATTGTAAATTATTGACCATATTAATAATACTAAAAAGGGCTGTTTTTCTTTATAAAGTGGAGTTGATCAATTCTAAGAGCATAAAATAAAAGTTGCGAAAAATATTCAATGAAGTCATTCCAGTCCATCCCAAGGGTTGAGTGGTAATCATTATCATTATTATAGCAGCTAACAAACATTTCTGAATGGATTTTGTTCTGCCCTTTGCCATCAAGGATACTGGTCCTCTCTGCAGAGCCTTCCCCAACCTGAAGTGGAGACATCAGGTCATTGATTGCTTCTTTCATCAACTTCACCACTTACTGACGTCATACTTAACAAGGACATTTGAGGTGATGATCTGGCCTTGGATATGGGCCTGACTCAAGGACAAAATAAATAAAGTGCCAATCATGGATTTCATGTTGTCACTGCACAGGACAAGAAGGTCTCAATGGGCTATATAAGAACTGGCTTTGTAGATTAGGTGACTTTCCATTTAAAAATGTTTAAAGGGAATGGATGTGTTCATTATTCTTGTCAATAGGGAAAATATCTCATTTTTAGAACAAATTGGTACTATGGTTTCTACTGGGGGCACGTGTGCACTTTCATGAGTCACCTGTGTTTAGAGTGAGTGTGTAGGGTCTTCCCCATGCACACTGTAAGACCCAGCAGCTCTCATCCCTGCCACTTCTCTCAGCTTTTCAAAAAGGGGCCAGAAATGTTTCTACTTAAGAAAATTCGAAATAATTGCAGATCTTTAAGAATCTACAAAGGCAATGGCACTTGCCTATTACGTTACAAAATGAGAAATGTTGTATCTAATTCTATCCCAAACAATACAAGCTAGAAGCAGGACCCTCAGAGTTAAAGTCAGTGCTGAGAGGCCACACAACAATAAATTCAAACCTGTCTCTCTGAATCCACCGATTAAGCTCTTACTATACTGTACTCTTGTAATACAATATACAAAAATCCTTGGGAACTCTCTTCCTAATTCTACTGTTTTGGGGTAATTAATGCATGTATATGGAATTTGCTATTTAGTGACTATTTATAATTTCCATACATTTTGCCCTGTGTCTTCTATCCAAGTTTCACAACTATCCTCTAAGTTTTGTTGGCTCCTGTCAACAAGGGAAACTAAGTTGGGAAGCATTAAATTGTTTATCTAACATTTATCATATTTTGAATTCAGTGTATATCCCAGGCTCCTTGCACAATAATACACGGCTCTGTGGTATAATGGGATATGAATTGTGCTGCTGATGCTGTGGTCAGCAATTTGAAACCACCACTACTCCCCAGGAGAAAATGAACTTTGAGCCCTGGTGGTGCAGTGATTATGCATTGGACTGCGATCCTCATAGTCAGCAGTTCGAAACCACTTACAGCTCCATGAGACAAAGACTGGGCTTCCTATTGCCATAAAACAGTTACAGTCTAGGAAACCTGCCTTGGATCACTATGAATCAGCATAGATTCAATGGCAGTGAGGCTGGTTTTGGGAGTTTACTCCAGTAAAGATTCATGGTCTCTGAAACCCACAGGTGCAATTCTACGCTGTCCCAGAGAGTCTCTGAGGAGGAATCAAATCCACAGCAGTGAGAGTTGGAAGCTTTTGCAAGGTGCTAGATTTTTTTCATTGAAATCAATATGCTTGCTTAAGAGACATTAAGTGCTCAAAGAATCAAAGAAATATTTTGTTTTGGCATTTTTATGCCAATCTTCAAAATTTTATCTCAATATATCATTTATTCCTACTGAAATCATCATTCAATACAATGTGAGATTCTATGTATCTGCTTTGCATATAAAATATAACTTTTTTATTGTTCTATTACTATATAACTTGAGTTATTACAGAGAACACAATGCATTTAATTTCCTATACTAATAGAGTTTATAATCTCTTGGAAATTATTTAATAAAATATTACATGATGATCTGAATTTTTAGAAATCTAACAAATGCTAGCAGTTGAAGAGCTGGTGGTCTTGTTGGGATGGTGTAAACAGAAAAGGGCTGACTGAATAGATGAAATTAAAACAGCAAAGAGGCATTTAAGCATAATTCTAGATTTTTGCTCAGGTCAAATAAGCTACTATTTTTCTAGGCATGAAAATATACAAACTATTCTTGCACCAATGAACAAGACATTATACGATTGGTAATTCTTGAATCCAGTAATAACCACCACAACAGAGTGTTTCTTTGATATCAGAAGATTAAACTTGTGAAATATAAAATATTTTTCTATGAAGCCTGTATGTTTATCCTAAAAGAATATCACTCATCTTAATCACTGCCTATTATAATATGCATGGCATATAATTAATAAAAGATTAGTTATCTGATTATCTGAAGCCTTTCTGGCAATTAAGAAATAGGGGTTGCTTTGCAAGAGAAAGGCAAATTGACAGTTATAAGTGATAGCTGTCAACCAGAAATAAATAGAGGACAGAGGAAAAAAATATTAAATATGGCAGCAGGTTAGATTAGGCTAGTAAAGAGTAAAAGAGTAAAGACATTTTATTAATTTTTGAATACGGCAGAATATTAGAAAATTTGGCTTAATAAATAATCACAATCATGTATGAGTCAATAATAACCTCTTCTTCAACCATGTTTGGTATACACTGCTAAGCAGGCAGAGAATATATATTTATAGATATATTTTATAAAAATCACATATATATGGCTATATATATATATATATATATATATACACACACACACACACATACACGCACACACACGAGTATAGGTTAACAAGCATTGCTACAAAATCGTAAAATCCTTATTAAAATAAAAATATCAAAACGTGAAGACTTCTCAGCATTTCCTTCATCTAGATCAGTAGTTCTCTTTCTTCCTAATGCCGTGACCCTTTAATACAGTTCCTCATGTATTAAGCCCCTAACCATAAAATTATTTTCGTTGTTACTCCATAACTGTAATTTTGCTACTGTTATGAATTGGGCGACCCCTGTGAAAGGGTTGTTCTACCCCCAGAGGGGTTGCGACCCACAGGTTGAGAACCACTGTGATCTACACACTTTTGAAGGTAGTATTACCACCTCAACACTTCCTTGAAACATTCTGCTTTTGTTGCTTTGCAACACTTCAAAAATGGAAGTTTATACATCGTAGGTGGAATCAAATCATGTGGCTTTATGTTTAGTATTTGGAAACAAAGAAGTCTGAAGTGGTAAGATCATCTGTGGAGTTAGGGTTGTAAGGGCTCACAATGAAAATCTTGTAGGACAGCATGGATACACACGAAAAATGATTATGTCAGTGTTGGAATGGAACACAATTCCTGGGCACAACTGGTCTTTCCCCCACCCCATCATTGAAATTTTCAATCATCTTAAAAACTCTATAATGAGCCTTCATCACCATCTTGTGTCCTTCCAAAAAATCTATCCAGATCACACCACCCCTTTAAAAGGAAATCTCAAACAGTCACCAGGATATTCAGAGATAATCCCTAGGCCTTGGATTTAACTGGCTCAACAGATTTTCTCAGAAGCCACTGTTTTGAATTGTATCTTTAATTTTGTAGGGGTGGGGGTGGGGGGAGAAGGTACCCTAGCAAAACTAAGACAAGTGTATTGCTAAGAGAACTAGTCTGCCGGCACTAGTGACCCTGAAGCATGTTTAGAAATATTTTGTCTCAAGCAAACCTGTGTCTGAGCTATAACCCTAGCAGCCATATGTGTATATATATGCATATGTATAAGGGGGCGGTGTTCAAAAAGTTCACAGAAAAAGTCCATTACCTTTTAATTTGATTTTTCCACAAATTTTTTGAAGCCACCTTATAAATGAGCCCAAGTGGCTTAATGATTAAGTGCTCAGATGAGCACAAAAGGGCACCAGTTGGAACCCACCAGTGACCCTGTGTGTGGAAAGACAGGATGATTTGCATCATGAATGTGGCAGCTTTTAATAAGCTCTGATTATCTAGAGATATCACTTTGAAATAATAAATATTAAAGAACATAAATATATATGCTCTTCACTTATTGACATGGTAGGTTTGAAAAGCAGTTTGTTATGAAAAATTAGCCTTCTATGAGAAAATAGAGGAGGACCTCAAGAGATAACAAAGTGAATGATAACTGAAGCATTACATAACTGCCAGATTGCATCATTACATAACTGACAAACCATTGTGAGTCCTGAACCAGCTCAGTGAATCCTAACAGCCAGTCCAACATTTCTGTACTTGTTAGTGCCAGAAGTAAGTACATTATTAATGCGGAAAAGAGGTGAGTGGGTGTTATTTTACTTCAGTTGTAAATGCAAAATGTCAGATAATATGATAGTAACTGCATTTACTAAAATATCTGGATAAACCAAATAACGAGCATTTTGAATAAAGGTCATGTAACAAATGACATTTTTCTCATATACTGAATTTTGGATGTTTGTTAATGCACCAATCAAAGCATTCTGAGTAATAAGAACTTCTTACTTTTAATTTACATTTTTAATTGAAAGTGGTCTTAGAGTCCTCATATATTTCAAAGGAAACTATATGATTTGGAAAATTAGTGAGCTATTATTAAAATATTATTTTAAGGTGTCTGTTTATTCTGAGCATTAGAATGATTAAAATACCCTACCAAACCAAATCCATTACTATCAACTCTATTGTGATTCATAACAATCTAACCATCCAGTTAACATTTTATCTGTATTAAAATAAGTATAAAAATAAAAAAAAATCCATACTCTGTAAGATCTTCTATCTTTTTTTCCACCAGAGTTGGGGGTACATTGGAAACAATGACTTGCATATCCAGCTGGTTAACCACAGAGACCTGCAAAAAAAGAAAAAATAGAATTTAGATTTGTATTCTCCAGTATTTCATAATATTTTAATAGCATTGTTATTTATTTTGTATGCTACAATGACATGATGATTTATCATTTTTCATTTGGGAACATATATTTTGTCTAGTTATCCAATCATAATAGATGTAGAGGCAAACTATGACAGATTGAGAATAAATAACAAATAATTTTTCTCTACTTAGAAGTTACAGAATTCTACATGATTTTAATTGGAATTGGGTTTTTATGTTTGTTTTTTATGTTTACTACCTTGACTATTTACTAAGATGCTAAAGTTGGTATATATTTGTGCTTTAAATTTGGTTATTAAAAAATCCTCATAAAATGGAAAATACATACTTACAGTTTTACAAAGCCAGACAAACAACCTATGCATTGTAATTAAGAATCTGGGATAGATCTGGTTAGAGTAATTGATTCTGTGAGGACACCACACATGAATATTTTACTTTATATAACTTTATATTTTCACATATATAAAGAAATATCTATACACATGGACTTACATGTGAGGTTAAAAATAAATGAATTCAAAAGTTTTTATGCAAACACCTATTGAACATTTACTGAATTTCTCCTATGTTCTTATATAGGAAAATGGTTGAAAATAATACTATTATTCCCCCCCCCCTTGAGATATAGCAGTCTTTAACTCATTTAATTTTTATAATAATTAATTCTTGTACAAGGTTGTTATTACTATTACTCCAATTTTTAAATAAAGAAGCAAATCTATTAAAGACAGCTTTAATAATCTGGTTCAGATTAAGGTTATCTGACTACAATTATTATGTTCTTTGCTAATACCAAATACTGATATACTCTATATGGCCATGCATATACACTTAATAACAGTTGCAGACCAAATGGACTCTTGGTGACTCCATGTGTGTCAAAGTAGAACTGTGCTACAAAGGGTTTTAATGATTGTGTTTGGGTTGTAGATCACCAAGTTTTCTTCCAAGGCTAGACCCTATTAAAACTGTATAGATATAGATATAGAGATAGTTTATATATATAGCTTGTATATAACTATGTATATAGTTTATATATATCTATAATCTGTCACAGTTTATATATTTTATTAGTGTATATATAACATATATATACACATACACATCATATATATATACATACACTAGGATGATCAATTGAATATGTTATGTGTATGCAGTACCATATAGCCAAATATGATTTCTAATGGTGAGTATTTCATTTTTCCATGTATCTTTGATATAGATTCATTTTTTTCTACATATAATTGACCCTAGATTATGCCATCATGATCTGTCTGAATAAAGATGACATTGGAAAGGATGGAGACACAAGATGGAAGTAATATGAGTTCCTGCATCTCTTTGTACAATAGAGCTGCCAACAATGCTAATAAACTATGTACCTCTCATTGTTACATAAAGCGAGACAGAAAATTGATTGGGCATGCCATTGAAATTTTCTAGTTGTTACACATCCAGCCTCCTATGCCCAACAAATGTCCAAGGATGTCTGTTGAACATTCAAACACAAGGCAGTTAGAGTCTTACTAGAGTTAGAAAAATGGAAGTACAACAAGAATGTTGCTTATACGTGGGTACAGGGAAAAGGAAAAATCATCTTTGCAAAAATGTGCTTCAAGTTTCACTAGATAATTTAGAAGTAAACTTTTGCCATGTGATCAGCTCATATACAACAGGAACTATTTGGAAGCAAACTTTGGCCTTGCAGACCTACGTTTTACATCATTTGCCTTTTAAGGGCAGTCAATAATGTCTCTACTTAGAAGAATACACTATTTACAGAAATATAATGTTTTATCTTTTCCTAAGTTTTGGGGCTCAATTCATACAAAAACACCAGAAAACAAATTAAGGTTGATACTTTTTTTAACCAGTGTTCTTCAAATGTTAATTTATTTTCTGATATATATATACATATATGCTTGATAATTTTTTATATATACTAATAAAATACTTTTATGATCTTAATAACTTTGAGACAATAATTTTTACTTGTGTGATAAAAATTATATATGTGTAAGTACTTTCGATAAAGCAGCAAAAGTCAGACTACATTTAAATCCAAAGGTAATTTTCATCATAGGCTGACCTCTAAATTGCTACTCAAAAAAACTAGTTTTCTTGAAATGTTTATATCTAATTTTCGCAGAACATACACATCTTTTCAAATGCAAATGAAAAGAATAAAATATTTCAGTTTATAGTTTGAATTTGCTAAGGAATTCTGCACTCTTAATTATTTGATTATTTCTATCACCTATAGGGTTGCTATGAGTTGGAACCAATTCAATGGCGGTAAGTTTATTTCTTTTCAAAGCAATGATATTTAAATTTTTACGATGACTAGATTTTGTTTATGTTGTTTTTATAAACTAGCCTCATCCCTTAAATGACTGGCACTGGTTGCAACAAGTGTGAAGCTGGTGCGGGACTGGGCAGTATTTCACTCTGGTACACCGGGTCTCTGGGTCTGAACAGGCTTGGTGCACCTAACGACGCCCTCATACACACTGGTCAAACTAGACTTGAGCAATCTGTTTATGTAACTGTTGAATTTATCTCTTTGTGGGTTGAACACTAACAAAAGATGTTTATCATATTTTTGTCATTGTTGTGTTTGATGACTGTAATGGATTAACATAACGAGATGTGTTCCACAAGAGAAAAATTAGCAGATGTGAGGCACATACTTCTAAAGGCAGAAGTTGGCATTTACATAATTTATATATTTCTAAATCCTATTAATCTTTTTTTTTAATCATTTTATTAGGGGCTCATACAACTCTTATCACAATCCATACACACATCAATTGTGTAAAGCGCATTTGTACATTCATTGCCCTCATCATTCTCAAAACATTTCCTCTCCACTTAAACCCCAGGCATTAGGTCCTCATTTTTCCCCTCCCTCCCCGATCCCCCCCTCCCTCATGACCCCTTGATAGTTTATAAATTGTTAATTTGTCATATCTTGCCCTGTTCGACATCTCCCTTCACCCACTTTTCTGTTGTCTGTCCCCCAGGGAGGAGGTCACATATAGCTCCTTGTGATCGGTGCCCTCTTTCCTACCCACTCTCCCTCTACCCTCCCAGTATCGCCACTCACACCACTGGTCCTGTAGGGCTCATCCGCCCTGGATTCCCTGTATTTCCAGTTCCTATCTGTACCAGTGTACATCCTCTGGTCTAGCCAGACTTGCAAGGTAGAATTCGAGTCATGGTAGTGGGAGTGGGGAGGAAACATTTAGGAACTAGAGGAAAGTTGTATTTCTCATCGTTGTTACATTGCACCCTGACTGGCTCATCTCCTCCCCGAGACCCCTCTGCAAGGGAATCTCCAGTGGCCTACTCATGGGCTTTGGGTCTCCACTCCGCACTCCCCCCCTCATTCTCTGATAAGATTTTTTGTTCTAATGATGCCTTATACCTGATCCCTTGACACCTCGTGGTTGCTTAGGCTGGTGTGCTTCTTCCATGTGCTCAGAAGCAACAAAGCCCACATGGAAGTCCTATTAATCTTACTCATAAACTTCTAATTTTTCCTTTGTTTTTTCCTTCTAATTTTTCCATTTGTTCTCAGATTGCTTAGAAATGCTCTCTAATACAAATATACTGTGAACCACAAATGCATGACACATAATTTAAAATTTCTAGTACTTACATTAAAATTACCAATATATTTAATGTAATATGCTCAAATATACACCAACAATCAATACAAAAATATGCTAATGAAATATATTACATTATTTTCTTGCTGTCTTTAAAATTCAATGTGTAGCTTAAGCTCACAGGACATTTCAATGCTAACTAGCCACGTTTTATATTCTTAGTAGCCATATTTGGCTAATTGCTAACATAATGATATTCTCATTATATCTCCCTTTGATTGGTCCCTCTCTTATAACTCTTCTTTGATGTTTTCTCACATTTTTTTGAAATGAACCGCTAATTTAATAGCCTTTCTAGAAAATTTTATATCTGTTTGTTTGATATTATACCAAAATCTAAGTGATAGTGTGTTAAAGTTAACTACAAAGGCAAATCTGAAACTGTATTCAGTTACATTAAGATCCACTTTCAATGTGATGCTCTGAATGGATATTTTACTCATGAATGGTTATTTAACATTTTATTAACTACATGGAAAATATTGGTTCACTGAATGATGTAGGTTTTTCAAATATTGACACATTTCTTGATATAACATGTTTTAATAGGACAACTAATCTCATCAGAAAACTCTATTTCTTAAGTAAATGGAAGCTGCTGTGCCAATAAAGGTAAATACAAATTTTCTAATATTCAAAGTTAGGCTTAGAAAGAAGCCTGGTGGCTCAGTGGTCCAGCCCTCAGCAACTGCACAGAAGGTCAGCTGTTCAAACCCACTAGCGCTCTGTGGGAGGCAAGCATGATGGGAAGTCCCTATGGGATAATTTTACTCCATCATATAGGACTGCCAGAAATTGGAATTGACTCAATGTCAATGGATACATTGGACTCAACAATTTGAATTTGTTGCCAGTAACAGATACTTTTAATTGTTTTTCTTGAGATGACAGCATCACTTCATTCACTTTTTCCTAAATTTTTACCAATATTCAATCATTATACTTTGTCACTCAGTTGTTCTTTCAAGTAAAAAAAAAAGACAGCTCACATAATTCTCTTCCTGGAGATATTTTATGGGCACTTCTCCTTTAATTGCACAATATATTGAAAAGAAGTTAGTCAAAAATAGATATCTCTTAAAATTAGTAAGATTTACTGATTAATCAAGGAGATTAAAAAAATCATTTTACTGGGGACTCTTACAGATATAACAATCCATAAATCAATTCTCTCAAGCAAACTTGTACATGTTAGGAAATTATTTTTGAAACCATTTTTTTTCTTTTTTTATTCTGACTATATTATTAAAAAGGTTACAAAGGCACTAAAAGTACATGCACCCTCATGGTAAAAAAAAAAGTAAATAATTTGTTTTCTCTTTAGAAGAACTTTAAATTCATCAGCTATTGAAAGGATTTTAGGGAATCTGAGAGTTTTGTGGCCAATACTTTAAGACATGCTTAACTATGTTTGGGCCATTTATTCATTGAGCAAATATGTGAGCATTCAAAATATGCAAGGATTTATTATAGGCATTTGAGATAAACTGGGTGATGAAACTAACAAACAGAAGAAAGCCTACATTTCTTAGTGTCAAAACAATAATGGACACAAAACAATACATATGGAAATGGTATGTGGATTCACATGATGAAAATAATGAAAAGGGGTCGTGAAATACCATAGTAGGTCCCTGTATTAAACAGGTTGGTGAGAGTAGACTTCATTGGGAATTCATCCATGCAGACACATTTTGGGATAGACCACTCTAAGCAAGGAGAATAAATACTACAATGTACAAGGTGAGAGTATGCCTATGCTGCTTGAGAAAAATCAAATTGGATAATATTACTGAGGGTTTTTAAAAAAAATCATTTTATTGGGGGCTCTTGCAGGCCATCACCATCCATCCATCCATCCATTTTGTCAAGCACAGTTGTACATATGTTGCCATCATTATTTTCAAAACATTTTTTTAGTTTTATTGAGGTAGAGAGAAAGAAGGGGACAATGAGGCCATGGAAGCCAGATTACGGTGGACCTCACAACTGATAACGCATACAGTGTTTTTTTCCTGAAACAATCAGGGTGACACCTAAAGGTTTTCTGAAAGAAGCAACATGAATTAATTTATAGTTTAAAGGTATTTCAGTGCAAACATGGCTTTACTGGGGCAAGAATGGAAGAATTGGTAAAGTTTAGGGGCTTGTGCAATGATCCAGGTGAAATATAATGGGGTATGGAACATGTTAATCATCAAAAGTGTTGAAAATTGTGCAAGTAGCATGTCTATGTTAGGAATGTTCCATAGTCTGCATATATATGTGTGTGTGCAAGCAGATATATAAGCATTTAGTGTGGATTAGAATTCAGTAACAGATGTAAAGAAAAGAAAATCTTTTCTTAGGAATCAGTGACGATGGACCTTTGTTAATTGTATTGTTACTAAATAAGAATGATGTTGGGAATGTGTGCTGGCCTTCATATCTACCAGTCGTGTGGTCAGTCTTCACCATTATCTAAGAAGAAAAATATTTGATCATGTATGTCTGAGTGCATGTGAAATTCTATATTGAAGATAGCATCTGAAGACTACATAAAATTCTGACACTTATGATGTTGTTTTCACAATCATATAATTAAAAAAATAATATTTATTTCCCAAGTGTAAAAGAACAAATATTACCAAAGCTGTTTTTTCTTCCATGAACTGTAGTCATTAATACCTGGATCAAAATGAATCACATTAATATTTTAGAAAATCCATTTAAGATTCAATAACTTCTATGAGTTGAAAACGCTGCTCCCCCCCTAGGAATTACAAAGCACTGATCCCTAGTTAGCTGAAGTGTGATCTACTTACAAGTACTTCTGCTTTGCTGCTTAGTCCTTTCCCGTAGTCATCAGTTGCGATGACTTGGAATTTGAAGTAAGACCTTCTCATGTTATGGAAGAGCATGGCCGTTTTGATGAGGCCTGTGTATGTTTCCACCACAAAGCCTTCTTTTCCCTCTTTAATGGGTGGTATGATAAGTCTATAGGCCATAGCACTGTAATTGCCGGTGTCTACATCAGTAGCCTAGGAGCAAACAAAAACAACCACAATGTAAATAAACAGGGAAAAGGCAAACCTTTATTAAAGGAGTAATTTTACTTTGTACAATCTACATTTCTTGTGCAATAAAGGCACAGCAATTTCATCATAAAAATCTACTCTTCTAAGTATCATTATATAGATTTATCAATGCTGTTTCCATAGAATCAACTGGGCTTTATTTGGCTGATAATGACTGCTGTATTCTGATGCAAAAAATGTCAACAAAACAGAGGAAATGAACAGTATCTTCTTCCACATTGGTGTTCAGCTCTATGCTGTGATCTGGATTGGTTAAACATGAGCTTGGTGGCTTACTCAACCATTATCGGGTGTAAAAGACCATGTAATTTTGTTCTTGCTCCAACATATTTGCTAAAGGACAAATAAAATAATGTAGTAAAATATCTCAAATACAAATTCAGTTATCAATAAATACATTGAGATAAAAAATAAATGATTGAATCCTGCATTGTAATTAGATAAGTAAGAAAAAATATCTAATTTCTATCTTGCATCATCTTGACTAACCAGATTTGTTTGTATTGGCCAGGACTGAAGCTCAACATGCTAAATTTTCTTACCTTTTATAATTAAACGTAGCTAGCTGCCTAGAAATATTATTTTTCTCCTTCTTTATATGAATCTGTGAACATAATAGTCTAGCTCTTTGGTTTCTATTTGTGAAAAATTTCTTAGTGCCATTTTGAGAATTACTTCAAGAAAAAAATTTTGGAAAAGATATCCACTCCTGTATTCTAAAATTAAATAAAGTCATAGATAATAGGAGATTCTTAGTGGAATTAGACAAGGCTAAATGCACATTAGACTTGGTGGTGCAGTGGGTTACTTATAGCACTGCTAACCACAAGGTCAGCAGTTTGAACCCACCAGCTGTTACAGAGGAGAAAGATGGGGCTTTTTGCTCCTGTAAAGATTTGCAGCAGTGTTTCCAAAATGGGCAATACTTCCTCTGGTTTCTCTGCAGTCTAAGGGGACTGGAAAAGCAGATGGTTATACTTAATTCTGGACTATGGGCTATCCTTCAGAAGTTTTAATTGGTTGTGGGGCATTGAATAAATATTTTTTCTTGAAAAGGAGGTGGTATGTGAAATGGTTTGGGCACATCTGACAGTTTCAGAAAGGATAGTTTACTCTGTCCCATGACAATCCTATGGTTCATCAGATGGGAAGTCTTCACTAGCGCAGACAGCCTCATCTCTCTCTTGCCACTATATACATCAGTGCAGTCCAATGGCCCTTCCTGCAGTGACCTTCACTCTGCCTCACACAGTAACCACTAACCACATTTGCTTATTGAATTCTTGAAATTAGGGCAATATTAAAAGTTATTTAATGAGTTAGGATAGAATTGTAGTATGAGTTTTAATCTTTAAGCCCAAAATGTTCATACCCATTTATTTACAGTATCTCAGGATAACCCTATCCACACAAGATAACTTAAAGTGAAAAAAAAAAAATTTCAACATAAGGTAGTATATTTCTTAGATTTCCTGAGCAGTTAAACTTTCCAACTTTAAAAACGGAGAAGTATCATCACCAGTTCTTATCTCTAGATGCTCTCGATGGCATAATTGGACCAGTGAGTAAAAGAAACCGATGACTGTTATCTCAAGGTCAGGACTTTGATTTGACATTGGAGGGATGGTAATTATCATCAACAACTGTTCACACTCCTACATCAAGAAACAGAAAGCAAAATACCTTGATACCTTTTTCTTTATATAGATCTAACAAGCAATAAGACATGATATTAAAATCATATTTATTCCAATTTAAAATTAAAATCAGCATTTGAAACACATGCTATATTTGTTCTATATACAATGTGCAAATTTGGGATTAATACAGAACGAGTTCAAGGACTTGGTTACATAATATTCGTTAACTTCTGGTTAACACGGGCATTTTCCCCGAAATGAATATTTTGCTTCAAATGTAAATTTTATTCAGCTATAGCCAACATATAGAAAAGGTGCTCAAAACTTAAGTATGAACCTTGATGAAAGTTGGCAAGATATACACATCTCTCTACGAGTGCACGCATGAAGACACAAGACGGCTCTAGATGTCCATCATCTTGTAGTCATGCTGCTTTGCTCCGGGCCACCCTGGCCATAAATTCTAACACAATTTAATTGAGATAAAATTCTAAATACATTCTATTTAACGTTTACTTCTTATTTGCGGGGAATTTAACAAACATTTATTTCTCACTAGTTAGGAGGCCAGGGTGTGTTAGAATTCTTAGAATCTGAGCTCTAAGGGAGTTTTTTTCTGTCCCCTGAAATTTTTCAGTCAATTGTGTGTTGTGAGATTCAAAACCATCAAGTTTTAACTAAATACCATATAACAAACATGATCACATTTACACGAGAGAAGATGATTACAACAAAATCACAGTGGACTTCTCTTGGTACAATACACTTCTTTGCACCATTACAAGTAGTTAAACTTCAATTTCCGTAAGCAAGTGATTTGTGGTTATAAAAATCCAATAAATTAGGAATGCTGTTAAATGAAATTACTAATCCTGATGTCATGTTCTTCATTAAATTTGGCTTCTCAGATTTGCTCTGTATAAACTCAAAACCAAATTCGCTGCCATTAAATTGATGGGGAGGTGGGTGTGGGAGACCTGGTAGGGCAGGATCAAGGGGAACGTAACAAAGAGGAAATGCTGGTGGGGACTGAGCATGATAGTGGGACAGGAGGAGAATCAATGGAAATAGAGGAAAGAGCTGGGAGGCAAAGGGTATTTATAGAGCTCTCGATA
>NW_022103968.1:44498844-44520458 GCF_000313985.2 Echinops telfairi
AACCCAATAATTTTTCCCCAAAACCATTTTATTGGGAGTTAATACAGTTAGCATACCGTCCCATAGTTCAATCACATCAAGTAGTATTGTACAATACCTACCACAATCACTTTCACGATATTCTCTTACTTCTTGAACTCCTTGACATCAGCTTCTCTTTACTTTGCCCCCACCCCCTCCACTGCACCCCTCAGGAACCCTTATTTGCTGTCTCTGTAAATTCATCAATCCTGAGTTTAATATACTAAAACACAGAAAAACATAAAAAAAACTCGAGGGTTACCCCAAATGATAAAATATATCCAAGATAAACCCCAATAAACACACACACACAGTGTTGAAAAGCATATCAGGCCGACAATGCATGGCTGTGGGGGCAGGGTTGAGGAGGAATCAGCTGACAAGGTTTGAACCATTCAATTCAGGTTTATCATTTTGATCTTCTATAGTCATCCCGCCCCTTCATTCTGTGGGGTAACCAGTTTATTTGCTTGTTTTTCCCTATCCCTCAGTTATGGATAGAGGGAAATTGCTGGAGGCTTATTTCCTGTGTAGTTCTCACAAAGGTATCTTGGGCTTCCACTGTCATCCATACCCTTCTGCAAAACCAGAATCTCAAAATTTAGGCTCTGATACTATTCCCTCCTTTGGCTACAGATTGAACAATTTACTATCCTTCAGCCACTCATGTTGGCGTGCTTCTTCCACGTGGACTTAGTTAACAGCCTAGTTCGATGGCTGCTTCTATCTAATAGTCAGACACCATCTAACTTCTTCACTACACTTTGCTACAGCACCCATGTCTTCTGCGTTCCCTCTCTGAGGCCGAGTATCAAGCAGGGCCATGATGTAAGAACTACCGTACTTGTGAATTTTTATGAAAGCAGATAACGTCATCCTTTTCCTGTGGAAAGACTGGCAGGCTCAAACTGCTGCCTTTGTGGTTGGCAATGAACAGTAAGACCCACTACACCACCACGGCTGCCCTGTTCTGTGTATAGATTGAATAAGTATGGTGGAAGCATACAGCCCTGACGCCTACCTTTCCTGATGGTAAACCACAGAATATACCCGATTCTCTTGAATAACTGTCTGTTGATCTCTGTATAGGTTTCCATGAAGACACGTAGTTATTCTGGAGTTCTCGTTCTTTGCTATAACTCACCTAGTCCAATGTCTGTATAATTTACAAAACACAGAATTTTCTGGTATTCTCTGCTTTCCACCAAGATCTACTGATGTCCACAATGATTGCTCTCATCCAAGTCCTTCTCTAAATTTAGCTTGCATTTCTGACAGCTCCACATTGCTGCACCCAAATTTAATTATTTTAAGCAAAAGTTTATTTGTATGTGATGGTAATATTGTTCTATAACTTCATTCTTTTGAGTCAGCTTTCTTTAGAATAAGCACAAACATGGATCCTTTCCAGTCAACTTGTCTTGTTAATTTCTTGCCATAGGTCAGTGATGGCCTCTAGTAAAGCATCCACTTGTTGAAATATTTCCGTTTGTATTCTGTCAGTTCCTTAAATCTTGTTCCTTAAATGTTTTTAACGCAGCCAGACTTCAAAGACCTTTACAAAATTTTTGTACACTAACATGATATCTCCTGAAATGGCTGAATATTTCTTTTGGTAGAAAAATTGTATATTTCTTCCTTTTTATGTGTTTTGGAAAAATTTTGAACAGTTTTATTGGAAAATAATTCCTTTATCACACAATTTAATAAGTCAATCACCTCATTACCACAATCAGTTTTAGAACATTTCATTCTTTCATATTAGTTCTTCATTTCTCCCCTGCCATACTCCCAAGGAATCATTAATCATTAATCCAGATCCTGCCCATGGATTTTGGGCTTGTACTGTCATCCATAACTTTCTGCAAACCAGGTGTTCACAATTTAAGCTCTGATGCCATTCCCTCCTTTGGATTTGGATTATATTATTTAAAATCCTTGGATCACACAGGCTGTTGTGCTTCTTCCACATGAACTTAGTTGACACCTTTAGATCTTGTTTTGGGGCCTACTGCATCATTCAATATTTTTATTCTCATAGAATTCTTCAATTATGAAACTTGAGGTTTAGGAGTTTACCTTAGCGCTCTTTCAGTCTTTAAAGGTTGTCTTATGGCAGGCCTTGTGTGCTGGTTTGAGACCAGCAAGGTCATCTATGGTGAACAGGTTTCACTAGAACTTTCAGACTAAGACAAACTAGGAAGATGAAGAAGCAGTCCACTTTTGAAAAATTAACCACTGAAAAATTTATGAGTATTATAATACATAGCATCCCTAATTCCAAGTACAGTTTGACAACTACTTTAATTATTTGAATTCATTAGTACCATAGTTATGTTCTTTTTCACATTTATTTCATTCAAATGACATATCAATGAATGTGTAAATTTAAATACCCTATCAGTTTTAACTAGTTCTTTCAAAAAATATATACGTAAGTTTGTCCAATCTCTTAATAGTGCCTCTCTTATAAATAAAGTATTTATAAGACATTTTTTCTAATAACGCCTGAGCTCAAAATACATCCCTTTTTATAAAATTATCATAATTCTTTCACCACCTCTTCTTCATAATTTCAAAATGATGTATTCCTTCCACCACCAAGATCATGTATTTCCAGCTTTTCAAAACCTTTCTCCCAAGTGAACTCTGTATACTTACATATTTTACTTTCTATCATTTCTTATAGCTGAACATGGCAAAAACGCTATCTAGCTTCTAGTCTACCTCTTCTATTGCAACTTTCTTCTCTATGAAAATCAGTTCTCATCAGCCTATCTTCATGTTCTTAGGTAAAAACAAGCTTTTTTGCCTTTCAACAACCTCATTACAATCATTTAATTCCACAGCCAAACTCGTCTTTTGTCTTTTGAAGAAATATTCCATTTCTAGACCTTAAACATTAGAGAATAAATTTATAATCACCGGCTTCCATTGCTTTTTTATTCCATGAGGACTCCTTCTTTAACAATGGTTCTTTAGTGCCATCCAGAATTCTCTGTGCTCCCAAACTTTTAGGTCCTTTATCACAAGACCACATGAGTTACATTGAATTCATTTTTTAAAAATTCTTCCAAAACATTTAGCATTCTATTACATCAGCTGAACCAATTCCCAGATGACCGAAGAATGCAGAGACAAATGATATAATCAGATGGATTCTATCTAGCATGCATCCATGTTCCTTGAGTTCAAATGTACTTTCATCTATTTAGAAAAATCTTTGTGTAATATAATGAGTTATCTATCTCAGTTCAATTTTCACACCTTTTTTTTCAAGTCACATATTCCACTTTTCTGAGGAGATATTATTGTTTTTATGTTAGGTGCCAACAAGTGGTTTCTGATTTATAGTGGTCCATGTACAAGAGGAAACCCTTCCTGCTCCTTCACCACCCTGACAGTCACTATGTTTGCGCCTATTGTTGCAGCACCAGCATCAATCCACCTCACTGAGGGGCTTCCTCTTTTCCGCTGACTCTCCAGTTCATAATGCACGATGATCTTTGCCAGGGCTTGGTCTCTCCTGGTAACATGTCCGTAATGAAAGATGAAGTCGTTCCATCCTCACTTTAAAGGAGAAATCTGGCTGTACGTCCCAACCACACAGGTTTGTTCCTTTGAAAATCTATGATGTATTCATAATTGTTGGCCCAAACCATAAATTCAAACATATCAGTTCTTCGGTCTTCTTTATTGGCTGTCCAACTTTCTCATGCATATATGAGATGGAAAATACCACACCTTAGTCCTCAGAGAGACATTTTTGTTTTTTAACACTTTAAAGAGGTATTTTGTAGTAAATACGCCCAATACATAGCATCATTTAGTTTCTTAACAACTGTTACCATGAGCATTGATTTTGATTCCAAGTAAGATGAAATATTTGACAACTTTAACCTTATCTGTTTATCATTATTTTTGTTTGTTTGTTTTGGTCGCTATGAGGAATTTGGTTTACTTTATATTGAAGTGTAATCCATGCTAAAGGTTAAAGTCTTCATCAGTCAGTGCTTTCAGTCCCCTTCAGTTTCAGCAGGCACGGTTGTGTCATCTGCATAGAGCAGGGTATTCATGAGCCTTCCTCCAATACTGACATTCCAACTGTCATGTTCCTCAGATAAGCCAGCTTCAGGCATCATTTGCTCAGCAGACAGATGGAAGAAATATAGCTATATTCCCTTGTTCTAGTCAAACCACTGCCACTTGGTTTACATGCACACGCCTCGTGAGCACAATTAAACATTCTGGAATTTCCATTATTTACAATGTTATCCATAGTTTGTTATGATCCAGTAAGTTGAAGACATTTGCATAGTAAACAAAACGCAAGTAAACATTTTTCTGGTATTCTCTACTTTCAGCCAAGATTTATTTGACATCAGCAAGGCTATACCTCATTCCAAGATTTGTTCTGAAACTTGTTTAAATTTCTGGTAGTTCTCTGACAATGCAGTGCTGCCAGTTTTTCAACTATATTTAGCAAAATTTTACTTTTATGTGATATTAATGATATGGTCTGATAATCTGTGCATTCTGTTGGGTCACCTTTCTTTGGGATGGTTACAAATACAGAGCCTTTCCAGTTAGTTGATCAGGTAACTGTCTTCTAAATTCTTGGCACAGATGAGTGAGTGTCTACAGTGCTACCATAATTTATTGAAAACAATTGATATTCTGTCAATTTCTGGGGTTGTCTTACGTGTCGTGTCTGCTTTCAGTGCCTTTTGTGTATGCTCTCTGTGGATCATAGGCTATATCTTGAAAGTGTTCAGTGTTGATAAATTATTTTTGGTTCAGTGATTCACACCATGTTCTTTTGGTGTTTCCTGAGTCATCCAGAATTTTGCCAACAGCAACCATAAATATTGAAACTCAAGGCTTACCTTTCTTCTGAATTTCTTCCAGCTTTTCTTTTCTACCTCCAGGTTTTTCATGCTCCTTTATAATCTTTTAGCACCTCTTTTTGAAATGCCCTTTGGAATTTTCAGTTCCTATCTTTGTTTCATCACTTACGTTTCAAGTGCAAATTTCAGAGCCTCTTCTGACTTTCGTTTCGGTCTTCTTTTCTCGTATTGTAATGACATTTTTTGTTTCTTTATGTATGATATCCATGACTGACACCGACCCACAACTTCTCTAGTCCTCAGTCATTAGTGTTCAAGGCCTCAACGGCATTCTTGAGAATATGTTCTAAATTCATCGGGAATGTAGTCAAAGTTCTATTCGGTTCTCTTTGGGGCCTGTTTTGGCTTTCTTTCACTTCACCTTGAACTTGTATATTATTAATTGATATCTGTTCTACCACAGTTGGCCCCAGGTCTTGTTTTGGCTGATGATATTGAATTTCTCAATAATCACTTTCAACAGATATAATTGTTTGATTATGAATATTTCATCTGGTGAGGTCCACATGTGCAGTCACTTTTTCTATCATTAAAAAACATTTTAATTAATAAAGGATTGACCTTTCAAAATTCTGTTAAATGGTCCCCAGTGTCACTTCAATCACCAAGGCCATATTTTCCAAAAATCTATCCTTTTTTCCCCAACTTTCAAATTCTAAACACCAGTAATTATTAATGCATCTTGATGTATACTTGATCAATTTCAGAATGAAGAACTTGATTACATTTTAAAATTTTTATCACAGGATTTAGTAATTGACTATTTAATATAAATAAAAACATATCTTAGAGTGGGTTCTCTGAACAAGGAAAACCAGTGACGCTTATACATGTATATGTCAAGAGAAATTTATACCAGGAAAATACCTCACAGTTGTAGAAGCAGGCAAACCCAAGTCCAGGCAGATTCCAAGTCCATATGTCAGGTGTGAAACTGCAGGCTTCTCCTGACTCTCATAGCTATAGGAGCTGATGACAGGCAGGGAGACTACAGGCTAGTAGCTGCAGAAGTGGATGAACCCTAGGTCAGCATGTCAGGCTTACGGCTGCAGAGGCGGATAGATCCAAGGTAGGTCAGATGTCAGGCCTCTGATGATGCCGACGATTGGTAGGTAATATGGGAGACCATTGACTCAAGTCCAAATAAGCAGAAATCAATAAACCCGATGCAGGAACCAAACCCAACAAAAACCAAGAAAATGTTTCCACTGCATCCACTTATATCTAAAGCAGACCACGTCTTTGAGATAATGCACTCCATCAGGGCTGTGACCTGAGTAAACTTTCTCCCCTAGTCTCATCCTATTGTGGAGTGTTACAGCTATTTGGATATGACTATGCTGTGTTAAGTTAGGTCAGAGGAGATGATTAGGTGACTCCAAACCACCGATATCCTGCCCCAGCCAAGTGGATACACAGCCTATGCTTTCTCAGTCATAGTTACTGGTCTTTTTACACATGTAGAGATCATGTCCTAGAACAGATAAGATCGTTTTGGAAATGTTCTTTTGGATGATGAATGCAGTGCCATTCTTGAATTTGTCATTCCTGGGATAGACATACACAACCATGTGATTATGCAACCCCAAATGGCCAATGTTTGGCCATTTCAGCTCACTAAAGCTCAGGATATTAATTTTCATGCATTTTATTTAATTTTTTAGGATGTCCAGTTTTCCTAGAGTCATACTTTATATATTCCACTGTCTGATTATTAAATGGATAATTACAGATGTTTCTCATTTTGACTCTTGCTCTTCATCAATGAAAGTCCTGAAACCTCTGCTCCATCTACATCATTCAGTTTAACTCTATTTTGAAAAGACAGTCTTTGCCATTTCTATTTTGAATACCTTTCAATAGGAGGGGTTCATCTTCTAGCATAATATCAATGCTCTGCTGCAATTTATAACACTTTTCATAGCTAACCTAGCATAGGCAGTCTGCCTTGTCATCTTCCCAGTCTTTCTTAATTTCAAAGCTCCAGTGCACCCTCTTCCCATGGATAACCTTGCTGCTATCTGACATACTGAAACTGAGTCTTCTCTCGCTGATGTTTTATCTCATTCCCTCTAAAGTCTGTGTTGATTGCCTAAAAGGCTCCATTTCTGTTTTCTTATCCTTTTCTTGTACAGATATCAAATCCCTCTTGTTAAAATCAAACAGATAGTTATCGTACACAAATGTCCGAGTCCTCTGTGGAGCAGTTTGTGCTTGACTGCCACCCTTCAAGTTCGTGCTTTGACTTACCCTGCAGAGCTCACGAAACACAGCCTGGTGACTTGCTTCCATGAACATTACCCCCAATATCACTCTATGGAGCAGTTATATTGTGACACATTGTGGGGTGGGGTGGGGTGGGGATGACAAGAGTCAGATTTGATAACAATGGCTTTTTTGGGTTGTTTTTATTCTATTGTAATACCCTTTTATGATGTTATCTTTATAACTTCCATATGTATTTTCCACGGTCTTCAAAGAAATTTTCTTCAATCAGTTAACAACTCCTTACTTAACAATCATTCTTTCATTCCACCCAGAAAGATTTCTGCTTCATCATGCCATTACATTTGCAAATGTCAGTATCAAGCAACTGTATTACATCAACTGTATTACAACCAATCTTACGCGTTTTAAACCACAAAACCTGTTAACATACTCGTAATTTTATAGCTGCTAATGCAAACTTATATTAATTGGAAACTTCCAATATTTCAATATATATTAATTGGAAACTTCCAATATTTCAAATGGTATGTATAAAATTGGTTAAGCCAGGAGTCTCACTTGTTTGGTAGGTTAAGATTTATCCCAAGATGAGAGCTCCTCCATGGTGTGGGCTGAGCCCAATAGGAATAGAACCTTCTTGCTTCTTGCTTAGTCTGAATCCTACAACTGGCTCTTCATTTAATTTCCTTTTTTTTTTTAGTTGGAGTGGCCTACTTTATTGCCTACTGATTCCAGTAGTCACCAGTGTCCTACTATTTACCTATTCACCTTGGATTCATTTGCCTCTGCAGCCAGAAACCTGCCTTCTGACTGGCCAATCTTGATTTCATCAGTACCTGCACAATACCCACTGCTACATGAGACAGGAAGAGCTTCCAGTCTGATATCTGGTTTATGGATTTGGAACTTACCTGCATTTAAAACAGTATAGGTAATTTTTTTATATATACACATTTCTGCATATGTACATATATAAACTTCATTAGTTTTTATTGTCTTGAGAATCCTGCCTAAGACATTACACAAACTTTATATACATAGTTCATTTTATCACATTCTTTTCATATAATAAGCTATGGTATTCTTATTTCACTGCTGAAGCAATAGAGGGATAGAGATATTAGTAACTCATTCATAATCACCCAGATTGTTGATAGAACGGCTGCATGAGCATTACTCTCAAAGTTATATGCTAATCAGTATATTCAACATGTCAGCATAGGTATCAGAAATCAAATCTGAAAAAAAAATAACAAGAAATTCAGGGGAAAATATATACAGATGTAAACCTTCCTAAATATTTCAAAGAGATGGAAGTAAATTGATGAATAAGTGTGAAGTGAAATACCAAGTGGGGAAAGGATAAAGTCCTTTCCATCAAAGTTCCTGATGAAAGCAAATATCGGTTCTTTCTGAGTCCACCTCCAACACATCAAATAATCCTAATTTATTTATTCAACGTACACATAAAGATAAGAAACTCAGGATAAAACAAATCACAATTTGTTTTAAAGAACAAAAAACAAAAAGCAGTAGGAAATCCAATAAGACAACAAATAGGAAAGTTGAAACTACGAAGGCTTCAGGTACTTGAATTAATAGGCACAGAATATAAGGCGAATAGGTTTATGCTAGCATATTTGTACAATATAAACAAAGAGAAAGAAAATGGTGATGTGCCCTGTGGGCTGAGTTTTCTTGAAAAGTAAATCCATTGACAAACCTATCTCCATGATAGTTGGGGGTTATGTCAACTAGGCACTCCTGGGTTAGGGTGGGGCTGGATCCCTATCTGTCAACAGGTTGCAGCCTGATAGCATCTCCTTGGGGATGTGACTTTTGTACAAAATGAGACTGTGCAGAGACAAAGTCCCTTTGACCCTTCACCTTCTGCCAGACCTGCATCTAGCATCTGTTTCCTCAATCTCTTGGTAGATACATTCAGCAAATTTTTGATTAATTTATCTCTGCATGCCAGCCTATGACCTCAATGCCTCTGCTTCATCCCTGTTCACCAGCTTCCATGATTCAAGAGAACCTGACGTTAGCCAGAATGGACATATCAACTTTTACAACCGTGGAAGCCACTTCTTAATGTAAATCTCTTTTTACATAAAAACACATGATAATGTTACAGATTTTGCTCATTTAGAGAACCCAACCGAACACACACACACACACATACACACACACCACACACACACTCATTCTCTCTCTCTTTCTCTTAGCTGTATAAATAGACAGTTAGGTGCAGTCTGGTTCATGTCCATGGCTCAGATGATAAGCTAGAAGCTTTTCCTAATTTATTAAGTTACCGAGGCTAACAAGCCAGGAAGCAGGAGGCTTCAAGTCAGGCTCACGGTTGCAGAGTTGAATTAATCCAAGGTAGACAGATAATATGGCAGGTTGCTTATAGCTCCCAGTGTTGGCAGGCAATGTAATAGGTTTATGAGCCAGATGCAAAATCAGGAACAGAAAAAAGACAGCTAGTTTCTGTCTATTGTCAATTTATACAGGAGGAGACACCCCCAAAACAAACAAACAAACAAAAAACCTGCCTTCTAATTACATCAGGGTTGTGACCTGATTTAGGGGATAGCCTTACACTCTAATCTTCTGCTCGCAGAAAAACTCATCATGACGTTAATTACATTCTGTAAGATTACACTAGGGGAGTCTTCAACTGCCAAACTGAGAATCTTGGCAAAGCAAGGTTGACACAAACCCTATCACATCACACACAGCATTCATTTGGACAACCACATACACAAACATGGTCCTAATCCCTTATAAAATCCTTTATAATATAAAATATATTAAAAATTTGAGTTAAGTAAATGGTTCATAGAAACAAACAAGCTATACTTTGCGATGCATATCAAAATATTTTTATTACTATTATTGAATGATTATGCTAAAGGTGTTTCAGTATACCTGAATGTATTTCTTTAGTGTTTTATACATAGACATGTACACTATATATTCCATACTGATGTCAGATGAATCGTGGCTCAAAGCAGAAAATTTAAGACATATGTTTACTTGTGTTTTATTGACAATGCACAAGAATTTGACTGTGTAAACCATAACAAACCATGAATAGCTTTGAGAGGAATGGGAATTCCAGAACACCGAATGGTGTTAATGAATGGTGTATCAAGAACCTATACATTGACCAGGAGGCAGTTGTTAGAACAGAAAAATGGTGTACCACGTAGTTTAAAATCAACAAAGATGCGAATCAGGGTTATATTTTCTCACCAGACTTATTCAATATGTATGCTGAGTAGTTAATCAGAGAAGATGAATTATGTGTTTAAAGACGGGGTACCAGGATTTGTTATTAACCACCTTGGATAGGAAGATGATACAACCTTACTTACATAAATAAAGCGGACATGAAGCATTTGCTGATGAAAATGAAGGCTCGCAGCCTTCAGTCTGGATGACAACTCAGAGTAAAGAAAAACCAAATCCTCACAAGTAGGCCAGTAGATAGCATCATGATACATGGAGAAGAGATCAAAGTAGTCAAGGATTTCATCTGGCTCCAATCCACAATCAACGCTCATAGAACCACCAGTCAAGAGTCGAGATCATTGGGTAAATCTGCTGCACAAGACCTCTTCAAAGTATTGAAAATTAGGGCTATTTGAGGACTAAGGTGTGCCTGACCCAAACCACGCTATTTTCAATTGGCTCATACACCTGTGGAAGTTGGACAGTGAATAACGAAAACCACAGAAGATAAAGACTAAGCCATAGACACATGATCAGGATGAGGGCGATCATTAGCGTAAGGTTCTAACATCATCCAGGAGTTTGCAGAGATTTGGAGAATTACAAAGAACATGGGCGAGCAAGGAAAGCCACCGCAAAAGCATGACTGACAGCAGACCAATTTGTCCTAGTTATAGGTGTACCTGAAGTAGTGGGAACTAAACCATGGATGGTCCAAGTGCATTATGTTAAACCATTGTCCCCAAAGTGGACAATACTGCCCCCTTGGGGGTGCTGGAAAGATCCAGGGGGCTCAAATGACAATGTGGTTCAAAAACAAGAGTGAAATAAACACATTTCTCGACAACATTGAGAGAGCTTACTATGAAATAATCTCCACTAGGAAGTTGCAAATTTAGTACTTATGCAAAAGAAATGTTATTGTAAATACAAAGTCTGAGATGTGGGAAAAACAGGAAATTAAATAAATCAGCAAATATGTGAAAATACATAAAAACAAGGACTTTTCAATGCAAAGTGCTATGGGGCTAAACAAACAACCTATTAAATCACAATCATTTCTAAATAGGAATGGGAATGACTGGAGTTAAGTATTATAAAGCTTTTTTGTGCGTGTTGATAAGAGTGAAAGGGATATTCATATTCTAAAGTAGTCCTTAACTCATAGAAATAGAGTACACAACTGTGAAATCTCTTGGGGGCATATGGGGTAATAAAATAAATTCATCAAAAGAAAAAACAATATAGAAAACCAGTACAAAGACCAAAAGAACATACAAATGAAGATGACGGAAAGGAAAATTCTATTATTATAATAAATGCAAATCAATCTTTCCCTTAATATATAATGTTAATCAGAATGATGAATCTATTTGACTACAAAAATGTTATCCCCAAACAAAGAAATATGATTAGAAGCAAGTCAAAAGTAATCTATATTTCCACTTAGAACTTTTTGAATTTAAGGTAGAACTGTATCTTTCTAGCTCTTTCGGGAGCAGTGGGAAGAACTGATGCTTGAAAATTCTATCAGAAGCAGAAATTGAGCCTGATATATGCTTTGTGACTGGGAAGAGCCTGTTTGAAAAGAAATACCTAAAACTGTCAGCAATGTACTTAAACACAAATAGAACAAAATCTCCATGTATTAATTTTTCTAATTCTTGAAAAATATTACAAATATGACCTGTATTGTTTCTTATAATCTGGAGAAAAATTGGTAATAATTCTTTTTGAAAGAGGAAGATAAATAAAAATCATAAATGTTCCATCCCTCACTAAAGGACACATTAGAAATTTACCTAAATTAATAGCTAAATGTTAAAATTGACTTATTATGCAAAACCTAATTAAATTAAATTTACTAAAGAAATAGTCATTTTACCTCATCCCTCATCTTTTATATTAAAAAAAGTTATACTGCATCTGTGACATAGCCATTAATGTCTGGTTGAGGTGACTCTGGAAAATTTGATTCACTTATTTTTATAAATGTCTTTAGTGGACAAAATCATGAAATTTATGTCTAGAGTTATTTTAAAAGAATGGAAGTCAGAAATGAATATTATAATTTAGTTTTCTCTAATTATATTTTTAAATGAGAGCTTAGACCCAGGCTAACCACTTACCCATTTCTAAGACCTCATCTGGAATTTTTATGCACACAGGTGCCCAACATTAAAAGAAAATCACCAAATAATTGCCTATTTTGTATAAGGAGTAGGTGAGTCCATTAATTTTCTAACAGACTAAAGAAGTATTCCCCTCTGCTGCCTAAATGAATACTATAAACGCAGATATATTAGTGGAATAATTAGTGGTGTCCTAAGAACTTCCAAAGCCTATTAAAGTCCAATAATGCTAACTTTACCTTTCGCTTTCCAATTAAACACCATTTTAACATTCAGCAGCACTAAACACTTATTTTCCCTCAAAGATGGTAAAAGATGCTTTAGGTCAGCGTAAAACTTCACATTTCCACCTACTTGTGTCAGGAAGAGCAGCTGTTTTTCCAGAGGCTACAGACTGGTGGCGCTGCTCGGTAAGTAACCTTGAACCGAAGTTCAAGTCCACCGGCTGCTCTGTGAGAAAAAGATACCGCTGTCTGGTTCAGTAACGATTTTTAAAACCCTAAGAACCCTCTTCTGGACTACTATGGATCGGAATCGACTCGATGGTGATGGGTCTGGGTTTTGCGTATAAGAATTAAGACTGACATTCTACACCAACTTAATCTGGCTCCTGTGTTTTTTAACAGCTAGAAGAAAATCTAGGTTTTGAAAGCCCTTAAGGTAGAATGTCTTGAAAATAAAGTATGAGTTTTAGTAAATCTATGGTAAATTGTTCATTTACAAGGTTAGTCCAAAGCTTCTGCACAAAAGGAAAGGAGGGGAAAGAACTTAAATGAGAATGTTCAGCATTTGGTTTTACATCAGAAGGTCAAAGAAGTGATCAAAATGCAATAGGAAGTTCTTGTAATGTCAAGCTTTTCATTTACTATTTGTAAATTAAACTGAAAGTCTAATACAACTTGGATGTTTTCATTAATCAATTAATAACAATAATAATGAACCATATAGGAAAAGGAACATTATACCAGTACGTAGAGAATTGTAGATCACACTTTGAATTATGAAGTTTTTTTGTTGACCAAAAAGAGCCCTGGTGGTGTAATGGTTACCCACTGGGCTGCTAACCCCAAGGTTAGCAGTTTGATACCACTGGCCACTCTGGGTGAGACAGCTGAGGCGTTCTACTCTGATATAGAGTTACCGTTTCAGGAACACAGAAGGCCAGTTCTTCCCCACCCTATAGGTTCACTCTGAGTTGCAATCAACTTGATGGCAATGAATTTGGTTTTTGCAGTTGAGAAAAATTATAGTTCAAGTTTGTCAAGATTTATTCATAATTCAATAGAAGATAGTGTGTAAAAAAAAACAAAGCACCAGACAGCATCTATTGGAAAATTCAAGAAAGTTTCAAATGGACAAGATTAAATTATTTCTTCCATTATTTTTATAGTCATATACTAAAATAGTCTATATTGTAGTAGGTAAGGCAGTTCAAAGCAAGAAAATCTTAAAGCCTGTGTCACTGTCAAAGCACAAAATTTTATAAACTTTATTTTTGTTTCCTGGTAAAACATTTGGGAAGAAATATTAAACCTGATTTGTTACTAATAAAATGACTGATCACACCATTCAGAATGATGTTTTTAAACAAGCTTTAGTAGAGTTTAAATTCTGAGAACTAGTTTTGGAGAAGACTGGTTTACAGTGAGAGCCCGAAAATTACTTACATTCTCCACATGACTTCCGTTTCTATTGAGCCCTATCTGTACGGTGACGGCCAACGTAAAATGCTTTCTTCCAGGGTAGAGTGTGTTTGCAGCATCTCTTAGTAAGTAAAAACTCGGTCCTGCTCATTTTGAACCACAAAATGTTTCCAATTTTTACCGAAATTTACTAACTTTCACACTGTTTAGAAAAGGACTTTAAAAATTCTCTAGTTGTATATCCTAAATCTTTCATCATTCAAAGTGCATAACATGCACTATTTCTAATTCTGAGGTTCTACCTTCAGTACATTACACATAACTAACCCAAATCCAAATTCAGTTTCTTCTCTGCCTCCATTCTCATGTGGTCCTTGCTCTGTATCTCTGTAAAGACATTATCACTGGAGGTGGAATAGATTCTCAGCTTCATCTTCAATTTATTCTTTTCCCACTATTTCCCCCACTCATTTCCACCAGCAAGCATTCTGCTTTCACCTCTTCAAAGTGCTGATACCGTCAGCCAAATGGACACGATACAACTTCAAGCTTTTATGATGTCTTACATTTTACTTGGCAATAGTTTGTAAGTGGCTAATAGTTCCTTGTAGCAGGAAATAAGTGTAAGACAAACATATTCAAAATTTGACTATAGCTTATCTTTCCTAAGTCTTACCCTGCATATACTCTATAATTCCGATTTGTGACACTTTTTGTTGTGTCCCAAATTGTCTGTTTCTTACAGAATAGAACTGCCCCATAGTGATTCCTCTACTGTCCTCTTTATGGGAATGGACCACCAGGTGTCTCGGTGGAGCTGCTGCTTGGGTTCAATTGCTAACCTTTTGGTTAGCAGCTTGAGTATTTAACCATTAAGGGGACTTGAAAACATTCATGGAAAATTTCCATTATTTTTTTATTCCATTTTTCCATGAACTTTTGAAGTTACTCTGTATATGTATCTCATTTTATTTGAACAAAAATCAAATTTTAAAGCACAATTGATGTTAAAATTGTGTTTTTTTTTTCATGACTGCACAATACTTTAGAATATGAACAGTGTACATATTCTACTTGAACAGTGTACATATTCTACTGTAAGTACTTGTAAAATGTACTTACCTTTCCATTATTAAATGGTATAGAAAATCAGGGAGGAAAGATATCATAGCAGATGAAAAGTATTTGTATGCTGAAACTTCCTACAGAGCAGTTATCTATTTAACATGGCTCTTCTAAGCCATTTTCCTACCAAAGTACCTTTTCTTGATGGGAAGCCATTTTCCCACCAAAGTACCTTTTCTTGATGGGTCTAAATAAGAGATATATATATCATGAGCCCTTCTAGAAGCAGGATGAGGCACTTCACTAACCAGCCAAAACCAGAGCTAGAGTGTGGCTTTTAGAGCCGGATATCTCTGCCTAGTGAACCTCCTTTATCATTGAAGTAGAATAGAATTCTCAGCATCCTCTTCAACTATTTAATCTCGCCCCACTATCTCCCTAACTTGTTTCCACTGGAAAGCATTCTGCTTTTACCTCTGCAATGTTTCTCAGTTCTGGATCTCCCTTGACCCACAAGGCAGGTTGATCTGAGGGATTGCAGAGTAGTAGCAGCTGCAGAACCAGGAACCAGAGCGTGAGACAGAGCAGTGGACTTCGCAATCCACAGAGCAAGTAAGCTGGGTGCTTCCAGACAAGAGGCTGTTTTGTGGAGTGGGGTGCCTCTGAGCACTTAATTGGGGGAACTTGGCTTGCTGACCCACAGTACTCGAGCTAAGTGCCTTTGAGTTAAAACTTACAATGGCGTGACATGCTCTTTGGGCATTTATTAGCAGCCCTGAGAGAATGTTGTAACATATCCTGACTGAACATTTCCATCTGAATCATAACTCATTAACTTCCTTAATAAACCTCTTAGTCATGAACATTGTAAGTTCTGTGTGTCCACTGTGATGAATTATAAAATCTAGATGAAAAGTAGAAAATGTTGTGAGGGACATATCATTTCCCTATACATTTCTCTGACAATATTGTATTGCCTGTCTTTTAAGGACTAAAAACACAAACAAAATGTTTTGCCCCATAAAGACCTTTATCACTCCTTTTATAGAAAAAACAGTATGTCAAGGCAAAATAGAATTCAATTTATATACATTTTACATTGGAAAACAAAGTAAGCACTTACAGAAATACGTTGAAGGTTGAGTGCTATGATGAAACTAATGATTCTCAAAAGAAAAGCCTTTACTTTTTCAAAGTGACACTAATTATAAAGAAGCCTGTATTTTCCAGTGGAATGGTGTTATTTGCACAAAGCACAATACAATTTTCTATTCGTATTTATATAAATTGCAACATTGCTTTATATAAATCTGAGCATTTTAATATAAAAGCACACACAATGGTTCTCCCTATGATGCCTACACTTACATTGGTGGTGTGTTAGGACTCTCTCTTCACCATTCTCTCTCTGTGTGTGTAAGAGTGTGTGTGTGCTCTTCTTCTATCTGCTTTGTCTTTTTTTGGTTAATGTATTTTATGTATGTGAGTTTAATCTAACTTTGCTAAGAAAAACAAACTGTAACAATAACAGTGTTATAACGACTTTCATTTAGGTACCTGTAGTCATTTGTTGCCATGCAGGCAATTTCTGACTTATAGTGACCCTGGAATGGGTTTTGTAGGCTGGAATGTTTGAGTGAGTGTTGCCAGATGTATCTCTGTAGAGCTGATGAAGGGCTTTGAACTGCCAATCTTTCATGTAGCAGTCCAAAACACTTCAGCATGCGCTACCAAAGCTGCACCTATTAAGTTCCAGAATTTCCTAACCACATTCAAAAATTTTGACAAAGATTTTTTAACTAAGGCAGTAGCTGTGATTGGGCACGATCAAAAATTCTATGCCAGTGATTGGAGAACACGTTATTTATTGGGCCAGGAGAATAGAGGATAATTGTAGGCCCTGCACAGCCATTTGTAAACTTTTAAGACCCAAGGCTCTGCACAATGAATTAGGAGATCCAAGACTGAAACCCAGTCCAGACCCACTCTGTTCTGTCCATTTTTATTCAGAGTGTGCCCCTACAGACAGACTTGCTCTCCTCCGTAGGGCTTCTGTGAGTTCAAATTATTGTGGGATGGGACAAATGAATTTCTTCCCAGGCGCACCTGGTGGGTTTCAAGCACCAATTGTTCGCAACTCAATGCTCAACTCTTAGCACAGCACCATTAGGGCTCCCAGGAAAGGAAAAATAGCAGGACCAAACATATGATGCTACCGAGTTATCCCATGAAATTATAACCTTGGACCTATATGTCCATCTATATGGGATCAAATGCACAGCAGCAACTCACAAGGTTGGATGAGAAGCTCAGAAGGCAATGACTTTATGTTAAAAGGGGAAAAACAATTTAGTAAAGGAGATGGCGACATGCTGCACATTCTAACGAATGAGATCCGTGCCATTGAACTTCACTTGCAGAGATTGTGTAGTGTATATTTTGCCGTGTATATATATGCAAGGGGCTTCGTATTTTCAAGAACACAAAAATTAAATATTTTGTTAAAGAAAGAAAGAAAGACTATAGGTACTGTTAAAAACAAGTGAAGAACAGATTGTTATACTCAAGGAAGACCTCGATGCAATATAATAATTAAATCAAAGAATTCAACAAAGGCATTGTATTAAACTAAGCAGTGTTCTAAAGTCATTCCCAAACAAAAGACAATCCAACAGGAGGAATGATTAAATCTTACAGGGAAATTGGATTTGGGGGGTGGGGATGTCTATATTGGAGAAAGCAAATACACTTCTGATGGTGGGTAAAACCACTTAGTATTCTTAACTCTGGTAGGTAGATGTGAAAAAAAAGGCATTTTGATATTGCCATCCCTGAATCATGAAAAAATTCAATAAATAGTCCCTATCACCCAATTGGTGAAAAGAACCTAGAATATTTTACTCTAAATTTCATGCAAGAGTTGCTAATGACACTAGTTATACTGTGGGGAGGATGAAATAGACTGGCAATTATTTTCAGGCTCCTTGATTTAGAAAGATATGCCACCTTTACAGTGTTGATAAATTTCATTATAAAGGGAAATTGAATATTTTTCTCTATACAGACATTATCTGAGCTCAGTGATAATTAAACTAATAAAAGTAGCTTCATCTCTACCACTCTGCTTCAGGACAAAAGAAAACACAAACACTGGAAGGAACAAAAATTCCTGCTTGCATCCTTATCCTAATTGTGCTGCTCCATTAAAAGACATGCCCAAAGATAATTCAATATCATAATTGTATTCTGTGCTAATCAGAGCCTTAGAGATGCAGGTAAGAAGCACATAGCCATTGTTTCCTTGTTCAGTTCTCATTCGTTATCACTAATTTTAAGGATGAATTTTAATGTGACAGACCATTCCTATACTGGCTGGCTACTGAAGAGCATTGTGTGTCGCAGGCTGATTTAGGAGCACTTGAGAAAGATATTCTCCACTGATGGTTTCATTTCCCAACCTTTCCCCAGATAATTCCTTTTATAATCTTAAAGGATAGACTTCCTGTTTCTGATCATTTTCTGCATGAAATCAGTATAGAATATCAATTTTTATTCATGATATAATAATAGACAATAAAATTAAAGAGCACTTCCCCTACTATATCATGCTAGTTTCGTTCTATCTTTGAAGTACACTTTTGTGTAATATTTTCACTAAAATCTGTGAAATATTTTGAAGAATAGTCAAAGAATATTTTTTGATATTTGAATGTTTTAATGAGACTGAGAGGAGTTCTGCTCGCATAGTGGGCTGCACACTGAGCTGCTACCCGCCAAGTCAGTAGTTCAAACCCACCAGTCGTTCTGCAGGATAAAAATGAGTGCATTTAAAGTATCTGAAACCCAAGGGGCAGTTCTACTCTGTCCTATTGAGTTGCTATGAGATGGAATCGACTGGTGGCAGTTAGTTTTGTTGTTGTTATTTATGCTGACCCTGAAAAGGACTCATGAACCTTGATCATTTATAAATTATAATTTTTTTCATGTCTTACACTGACTCCTGTCACCCTTCACCCACTTTTGTGTTGTCTGTCCCCCTGGAAGGGGGTTATATGTTGATCCTTGTGATCGGTTCCCCCTTCCTCCCCCATCCTGTCCTTCCCATCCTGGTATCACTACTCTCATTATTGGTCCTCAGGGAGTTATCTGTCCTGGATCCCCTGTGTTATGAGCTCTTATCTGTACCAGTGTACATGCTCTGGTCTACCTGGATTTGTAAGGTAGAATTGGGGTCATGATAGTGGGGAGAGGAGAGCATTAAAGAACTAGAGGAAAGTCGTATGTTTCATCAGTGTTATACTGCACCCTGACTGGCTCATCTCTTCCTTGTGACCCTTCTGAAAGGGGATGTCCAATCGACTACAGATGGGATTTTGGTCTCCACTCTGCCCTCCCCGTCATTCACATTGATATGATTTGTTTTGTTTTGGGTCTTTGATGCCTGATACCTGATCCCATGGACACTTCATGATCACACAGGCTGGTTTGCTTCTTCCATGTGGGCTTTGTTGCTTCTCAGCTACATGGCCACTTTTTTACCTTCAAGCCTTTAAGACCCCAGATACTATATCTTTTGATAGCCAGATACCATCAACTTTCTTCACCACATATGCTTATGCACGTTTTTGTCTTTAGCGATTGTGTCAGGGCAGGTGAGAATCACAGAATGGCGGGTTAGTAGAACAAATTGTTCTTGCATTGGGGGAGTACTTGAATGGAGGCTCCTGTAATGGTACTTTCAATACCCTTTGCCAACATCATAATTCAAATGCATCAATTCCATTTCGCTACTTCTTATTCATCCTCCAACTTTCATATGCACATGTGGTGACTGAGAATACCATAGCTTGGATCAGGCGTGCCTTAGTCCCCAAAGCGTCATCCTTGTTAGCACTTTACAGAGGCCCTGAGAAACGGATTTGCCAAGGCAACAGTTGGTTCGATTTCTTTAGTGTTGCTTCCATAAGCATTGATTCTGACTCCAAGTATAAAGAAATCCATGACAACTTCAATCTTGTTACTGTTCATCATGGTGCTTATTGGTTAAGCAGCGAGGGTTTTTGTGTGTTTTTAGGGACATTGAGTTGCTATCCACACTGAAAGTTGCAGTCCTTTTACTTCATTAGTGGCTTCTTCAGGTCATCTTGGCTTCCAGCAAACTAGTTATACCACCTACCTATCGCAAGCTGTTCATATGTCTTCCTTTAAGCACGAGGCTGTATTCCTTTTTATATTGTCCAGCTTCTTAGATTGTTTGCTCAGTATACAGATTGAGTACATTTATAGCCCTACACATATCTATCCTGATTTTAAATATCTCAGTATTTTTTATTCTGTTGAATTGACTGATTCTTGATTTATGTTTAGCTTTACCTGAGCACAATGAGGTAAATAAAATGCAAGTAAACATTTTTCTGGTATTCAGAAAGTATATTACTCATGCTACTTCCTCTTCTGAATGTAGCTTGAATTTCTGACAGCTCCCTGTCAATGTATTGCTGCAGCTGCTTTTGAATGGTCTCCTGCAAAATTTTACTTGCATGTAATATTAATGATATTATTTGATAAATTCTGAACTCTCTTGAGTAAACTTTCTCTGGATTTGGCACACATGGATTCTTTCCAGCCTGTTGGCCTGCTTGAGACATCGTACAGCATATAGCACTGGTAAATCTGCTGCACAAGGATCTCTTTAAGGTGTGGAGGTAAAGCTATAATTTTGAGGACTAAGGTACACCTGACCCAAGTCATTTATATGATTAATATAAATGCTATTATAATGTTACTTATATTATTAAATAACATAAACAGTAAATAAATATTACATAAAATAAATCAATTAAAAAATAGAAAACAAAGCGTTATATACAGAATAATATATAAAGAAAATAAAAATAATGGAACTAATATTAATTAATGTATGAATAAGAAATAAAATAATAATACAATTAATACAGAAGACAGGAGAAGAATTGAGTCATCTGAATTGTCAATTTGGTGAAGAATATTGAACATACCAAGGCTATCCAGGAGAATAAAAAAAACTGTCTTGACTTGGGGCCAGAGCATGGTACCCCATCGGTCTTTACTGAAGGACACGCCTAGAGATCAAAAATCAGACCTTGATCTATTTACAGGTTTTTCTTTCTGCTTAAATTGTTTTTTTCTTTTAATTAACTTATCCTTCTATGGGTAATTGGTTTTCTTTTTTGATGCCATCACTGTGCTCTCACTGATTGCCTATCTTAATGTGGCTTGGTTTTTTATGCATTTTAGTATCTCTTCAGATCTATCTTGATAAGATAGACTGGATGAATAGTCCTGAGGAGAAAACAATGGGACCAAGGGTCCCAGGGGGACACGGGAGAGGGGGAGGC
>NW_022103968.1:44522018-44541081 GCF_000313985.2 Echinops telfairi
GGGGGAGAGGGGAGGGAGGGGGAAAATGAGCAAACTATATTGAGAGCTAAAGTAGAGGGCAAATGTTTTGAGATTGATGAAGGCAACAGGTGTACATATGTGCTTGACTCAATGGATGGATGTATGGACTGTGATAAGAATTGTACGAGCCCCCAATAAAATAATTTTTTAAAAAAGAATAAGGACGGTAACAAATGTACAAATGTGCTTTATACAATTGATGTATGTATGGATTGTGATGAGTTGTATAAGCCCCCAATAAAATGACTTTTAAAAAACAAACAAAAAAAACAACCTCTTTTGGAGGAAATACAGCCAGAATGCTTAGAAGCTAGGATGCCCAAACTTAATATCACATGTTTTGGATTTCTTATCAGGAAGACTAGTTCCTGGAAAAGCACACTAGGCATGGGAATAATGAGATTCAGTGAAAAAAGGAAGACTGCCAAGAAGATGGATCAATACACTAGCTGTAACAATAGTTTCTAATATATTAATAATTTGGAGGATGGTGCAAAACTGGCAGTGTTATATTGTACACAGGGTCATAATGAATCCAAACCAACACAATACCACCTATGAAATACACCAGACCAGCTTTGCAAGTATTGCTCAAGGGATTGCTACATATGGACATGCAAGAGCATGATTGGTGCCGATTTGAATGGGCCAGGCAGCTCAGTAGTTTGATAGTTGAGGCCTTCCCTATGATGTGATCTAACATAAGATGATCCACTCTATGATGGAACCTGCTGTGAGCAGCCAAGCAACTGTGGGAAGATTCAGGTAGAATATTATGCCTTTAATGAGGTCACAGTCCCACTGCAATTGGGAGGAAATTTCATTAGGGGTGTAGCCTTCAGCTATATGAGTTGATGCGGGAGGAAAGACAGCATACTTCTGATGGGACTGGATCTTGTATCTGGTTCATCACCCTCTGGTTCTCTGGATTTGAACAAGAATCCTGCCATATGGCCTGCTGATCCTAGGAGCCATCAGTAACCTGCCAATCTTAGATTCTTTGAACTCCCTGTGATCTTCCTACTCTGGCTACCTGCTTTCTCAATCATCGATCTACTCAACTACATAAGTCAGAAGACTCCAGCTTAATATTTGTCCTATAGACTTAAACTGGACTACACTTACCTGCTTCTACAACTGTGTGATCCACTTTCTTTATACTTTGTCATTTGTAGCCCAGTGCTTATAACCTATTATGTCAATAAGCTCTGTTACTTATAAACTAGTCAACAAAAATTATATTATCTCTTTACACATATGATGGCTTGAAAAAGTTCATGGAAATTGAATTAAAAGATCATATAATTTTTCCATGAACTTTTTAATCTCTCTTATTTTTCTATAAATCTGCTGGTTTTACCAATGTAAATTAACTAGAACTGCTAGAGATTGTCATTGAATCCTTATGAATTATAATTACATTTTACTAAGAATTTTATCGAATACTTTGTTATTCTCATGGAGAATATTTATAGACAGTTCAAAGGTAAAATACATGTAGAGAAGTATGATTAGAAACTTTTAAAAAGCTACTTTTTATCATTTGGCTTAGACTACTGTGAGAGGCCTCCTGAGTCAGGTCAGTACAATACAAATGTGAATGGAGATTTTAAAATTACAAGATATTTGCAGCAAAAATTATTATATTTTTCTTGAATTATCTTTGAAATTGTGGTGATTGTTTCAAAGGGAATTATTATTTATGACAGAATCCAATTGTACGAAGGAGTCTATGGACCTTGAAATACAACATGGATGGGTGCACAGTTATTACTGTTCTATTACATTTATATACAAGAAAATGTAAGCTTAACTCAAAAGATAATATTCAACCCCTCTGCCCTGGATTGTTACACATTTAATCATCTGATAGACATATAGACATTAAGTAAATTCCTAATCCCACAAGAGTGCAATCAGATTTTGAAATATATGAACCACTAATGGGTTGAGGAAAGGGAAAATTATTTTGCTATGCCCTGAATACATCACGTTCTTTTAATTTATCACTTCCAATGACTTGAGACATAAAAAATTGTCAAACTCTCTACGTTTATGGTAATTTCCAATTATGAGAGCTATTTTATCAACTTTTAAGGAACTAAGTTTTCTTCACTCTTCAGGCATTTATCACCTGGAGGACGTAATTCCATTTTCAGTTTAAGCAATAAAAACAAAGGCCATTTTTTATTTAATTTATTGAAACCAACAAGTATAAATTGAGTAACTGGTGGGTTTAAACTACCAACTTTTCATTTAGTAGCCTAACTCACAACCTACTACAAAACCAGGCCTCCTAGTATGAAATTCCATTTTTGGCTAATATGTAAACTTAGTCATGTCTATGTATACTAGTAGACATACAACTATGATGATTTACTTATTCAAACTGTTAATTATGAGTGCCATTAACAGAAAGTTGTATTTTTCATTGCTCTTGACTTGTAGAGCTAAAGAGTTAGAATTTTATCATATAGATTACTATAAAATAGATAAACAGCTTGATAAGTAGAAATTTCTTGATAATTGAAATTTCCAATCATGTCCCTGGGTCAATTTGGATCAACAATCAATATCCATGGAAGCAGCAGTGGAGAAATCAAAAGAAGCATTACACTGGGAACATCTGCTACAAAATGTGTCTTTGCATTTTTTAAAAGCACAGATGTCACTTTAAGAAGGCTCAGGTGTGCCTACCCAAGCCAATCATGTGAAAGCTGGGCAACCAAGAGGGAGGACAAAAAGCGTGATGCATACAAATGTGGTGTCCCTGGAGAGTTTTGAATTTTCCACGAGCTGCCCAAAAGAGCGAACACATCAGTCTTAGAAGATATACAACTAAGAAGCTTCCAGAAGGGATGGTGGTGAGACTTTCATAGCTTGCTTACTTTGGACATGCCACCTGAAAGACTAATTACTGGAAGAGAGCATCATTTTTCAAAAAATTCCAGGTTAGCAAAGATGAAGGGAAAATCCTCAACCGAGATCATGGGCAATGTTTGTTCTGTAAGGTTGAAGCTGAACAGTGGTTCTCAACCTGTGGGTCATGACCCCTTTGGGGGTTGAAAGAACCTTTCACAGGGGTCACCCGATTCATAACAGTAGCAAAATTACAGTTATGAAATAGCAATGAAAATAATTTTATGGTTTGGGGGTCACCACAACATGAAGCACTTTATTGAAGGGCACAGCATTAGGAAGGTTGAGAACCACTATCACTTTTTAACATCTACCTAATATAATTGCAAAAAATAAATGATATAAAATAATTCACTGAAAGAGAGTAACAATAAAATAACAGAAAATCTGTATACCATTCATAAACCACACTTATCTTCAAAACTTGATAAATTTGGATTTAATATTTGATTTAGAAGTTCCGAAAGAAAAAACAATTTCTTAAGGACATATAGTTAATTTCAACAGAGACTATGGCCAGCACAAAATCATGCTAGTTACTTGGGACAAAGAATGTTCTAGATATGTGATTTCTCAGTTGGGACTAAATAAAAGGAAAACTATGACAAATACATCACATTCTGAAAGATTTTATCCAACCTAAACTCCTAGTCTTTGCAAGAAAAACTTGGGTCATATTAAACTCACAATGGTAATAAGACTCAAACAAGTTTGATGTATATTTTACTAACTTGGACATTGTTAATATATCCATGCAGTAAATGGAGGCTGTTGATAAAGGCTGAAATGTATGGCTATCTGTACAAAGGAATAATTACATATAATGGCAAAATTGTAGTATTTAGCGCAGACATACCACACATTTATTAAGTTGCCCTCCCTCTGGGAAGAATGTGTGTGACAAGTATTGTGTTTTGTTGTAGTGAAGCAAAATGAATAAATCACAATGCCTGCTTAAATGAAATTTGACTTTCAATGGGGAAAATAGGCAAATGTATATTTGCTAACAGGCATAAATATAAATATATTCACGTGCTAAACTATACATGTCGCAGTTGAGTTGTAAGGTTATAGTCAAAAGGACAACGAAGGCTTACCATCTAAGTCTATTCACCTTGTAAAAGCTACAACCTTTTAAGGTGAAATGCCATTCCAATAATAATCGTATATTTTTAAAAAGCAGTAGCTAGTAAAATCTCCCAATATGATCATAATGAGAAACATTTAGATAAAGCTTAAGTTTTTTCATAAATGGTAAACAAACAAGCAAACAAAACAAAAGCTTCGCTGCCATGGAGTCAATTTCAACTCACAGTGACCCTACAGGACAGGGTAGAACTGCCCCTGTGGGTTTCCCAGAGGGTAACTACTGGAATAGAAAGCCTCGTTTTTTTTCCCCCAAGAGTGGCTGGTGGGTTTGAACTGCTCACCTTGTGGTGAGCAGACAAATGAATAACCACCAATTTAGTTTTTTTTTTCAAGTACCGGTCTTTATTTTTATTTTTTTTCCAATTTAGTATTTTATGGAAACTTTATTTCAGCCTAGTATTCATTCACACATCTACAGTATATAACAACTTTTTAAAAAACTGTCATAAATAAAATAATCCACTAGTATCAAATGACATTGACCACAAATACCTACTTAGTGTTTTATACACATTAAATTAATATAAAAAAGAATCAGAAATAGTTAAGGACATTAAAGAACACCCACTTTGGTGGGACAAACAAAGAGTTTGACTGCTCATTGAAAGGCTATGGGTTCAAGTCCACTCGGAGGCAACTTAGAAGAAATAGCTGTCAGTCTACTTCTGAAAAATCAGCTATTGTAAACCCCATGGAGGACACTTTTACTCTAACACACTGGATCTCCTGGACTTTGCATGGACTCCACAGGAAGTAGAGAGTTCTAAACAAACAGCACAAGTCCATAATGATGAAGTATATTGTGCCACAGATGGGTAAGAGAAGATCCAGAATGACAACTAACTGATATGGCTCCTAGCCTGGTGCTCTGGCACCTGAGAGAAGACAGAGCGTGGCTGCACCGTCAGAATACCTGCTTGTGAATGCTGGCTTCACTGCTAGTTAGCTGTGCAACTAGGCTACGTTAGTTATTCTTCTTGGCACTCCGTATTTCTAGCTATAGATCAAGAACAATCACAGACGCTGCTTCAAAGGATTCTGAGGAAAATGAATTGATCACCGAGAAGAGAGTGCTTCACATAGAGTGGGCATTAGAAAAGGGTTTGTTACTTTTTATAATTATGGATTTGAACAAGACAATCCTCTGAAGTTTCGATTTATCAGACCCAGTGGAGCAGGTGTAGGGTTGAGGAGGAGGATTCCTCAGGGTCCCCAAAAGTCTGTCAAGAAGCAAATTATATTGTCTACGTGGCTTAACTCTCCCCATAAATTTCAATATATCTTGTTATTGAGAATCAATTTCCATTTTCTGTTGCTGTAATTTTTTTCTGTCAAGAGCATCCCTCTATTCAAAATGTTTCATTACTATTTCATGTGTATCTTGAAATGCAATAAGTGATTGCCAATTGGGATTGAGAATGTTTCCCATCTTATTGGTTTTTTAAGAAATATTATTTTATACTATAAATTATGAAATCCGGTATGTTTAATAAATCAAAGAGCCACTGTTGAAAAGGAATTTTGAATTATAGTACATATGAAGTCAAACTTATAATTCAATTTTTCTAATGTTTTTCACATCTGCACATTGTAAAGGCAACTATTTGTTCTTACTGTATTAGCTTCTGGAAAATGCCTTTGTGATTCAGATTTATTTCATCAATATTGGTGATACTTAATCTTTCCCTCTCTTTGCATTAAATTACACTACTTGTTGCAATGGAAAAGCTATGCGTTCCATCGCAAAATGAGTTCATTTGAAATATGTTTCTAAGACTAGATTACACTTGCTCTTTAATAAACCATTCCTAATCATTAAGCCCCTGTAAGATAGAACTACCCCATAGGATTTCTAAGGTTACAATTTTTACATAAGCAAACCTTCACAACTTTTCCCCTAGTGAATTTGAACGGTGGACCTTTCAGTTACCAGCTGAGCGCTTCACCACTGTGTGAAGGAAAGTAGAAACGCATTGCTACTAAGATTTCTGTTCATACATGCATGAACTTTCCAAACCAACTGTTTAAACACATCTCTGTAGTGACTGGATGGCTAAAGATCAGTTCTCTCAAGGATGCACTAGCCTTAGTCTCACTCAAGTGTCTTAAACAGAAGAGCGTTTGATTTTCACCCCCAATTTTAATTTATTTTGCTATTGAGATTATGTACAGAAAAACATACACTGATTCAATAGTTTGCATGTGTACAGTTGAGTGATATCACACTGTTTTGTGTGGTATTACCATTCTCACTCTCCTTTTCTGAGCTGTTCCTCCCTTGCTTTTTATATATTTTAATTGAAATGTGTTGGTTGTTATGTTTTCATTGGATTTGATCAATGCAGATTTCAACCTGGTCTAATGTTGGTTGGTAACTGCTGGTGGAGTTTGAGCAATAACTAAATTGTCTTACTCATTTGAAGTGATAATATTACATCATTGCTTTCATAGGCATAATCAGTCATTGGTGTACATTTTAAGGAAAACTTTTATAAAAACTACTTTATTTCCTGTGAGACTTTTGGGAAAACAACAATATGGATATCAAAAATTGAACTATATGTAAAAGTCCCTGAGTGATAAATAATTGTAGAAGATAAATCCTGACCTCAAAGGATTATAATCTTATGGAGAAATTACTAACCTCATCATAACTATTTTATTTTCAAAGTCTCTCAGTGGATCTCTATTCTGCTACAATAATACATTTTGGAGTTTAGACTGGCTCTCAAGGCACTTTTTAATTTAATCTCAGTCTTGACATCCTTTCCCTCTACAGCTCCTTCACATTCTATGCTTTTTCAATACTCATCCATTGGTTCTCCATCCACATAGAATGTTCTTCCATACCTCTGTATCTTTCTGCTTTTTTGTTTGTTTTATTTTGAATTCTTCGTTTTCAAGAGCTACTCTGTTAGCCTTCTCTGTGAAACTTCTCCTGTCTATGTATTGTACTAGAACATTTAAGATATAGAGTAAGTATGAGTAGAGGTCATTGATGCCTGAAATATTGGAAGGCAACAATCCTTGGCATTTCTGGCCCACTTTGGATGAGTTTGGTTTCTTTCCAAAGGATTTCAGCATTTATCAAGGCCAGTTCTCCAGACCTTTGAGTCAGTCCCCCTAATTTTAGGGACCTCTGGAGTCCTTGACCATGTAGAGCACAGAGTATACACTCCAGCCTCTCATACTTCTTATAGTTCATATCTTACGCTCATACCCTCACTTTTTCAGAGCATGGTAATGAATTGAAGCTATTAATGAACAGATCGATGATCTTAGATGGTACTTCTGATGTGTTTTAATGGTGGACAAAGTTGAATGAAGGCACTATTTAGACAAATAAGGTTAGTGTTAAGAGAAAAGAAAATAGATAGGAGAGTGTCCAGGAGCTAGCAATAGTTTTGCCACCCACAGGCCCCAAAGTGTAAGAAGAGGAACAATTATAAGTAAAAAATCATGGTTGTAGAAATTGTGCCCTTCAGGGTAATTTCGTTTCAGGAAAAGGGAGTCAAGCCAATATATTCCCAACCTGGCTTAAGGTTCTTGCCAGAGTCTCTTATAGCTGAACCCAACCAGAAGTCAAAAGAAGCCCATGAAGTTCAGCCTTCCAGGGTACCGAACAGGGTGAAGGATGGAGAGTGGTTCAGGAAGAGAAAATAGAAATGTCCAGAGTAAAGGAAGAATTAGGCATAAGTTAATATATTATTTTCTTAACAGTATTGAGGGCTCAGATGAGTTTAGAAATAATTATTTTGATTTTGGACCAAATAAGGTGGATACGAGATTTTTATTTTTGCTGGATATTACTTATTGAGAAAAGTAAATTGAGACACAATTTTACAAAAAATACATTATTTATAAATTTGCAATGTATGCTTTGTGTTTGCTTCCATTGTGTTCTTTGTATTTTCTATCGCTAACCAAAGTAATTTTATTTATGTATTTACTTATTTTTCAATCCCCTCCACCAAGCTAGTTAGTGATTTACTACCCCTCCTTTTCCCCATATCCCTGATAAACATTAAAAAAATAAATGTTTCTTTTAGTTTGAAAATCTCTTCTTGACATTTGATAATAGTGATCTTATGCAATATTTGTCCCTTTGTGATTGACTCACTTCACTTTAGCTTCCTTATTTCAAAGTGTCTACCACAGTTTGTTCATCCAATTGTCCACTGAGAGGGATTTAGGTTGGTCCTATCTCTTTGCTATTATGAGAAGTGCTAAAATAAACATGTGCATATATATCTATTTGTGTCATGGCTCTTATTTATCTAGCATATATACCAAGTACTGGGATTGTTAGCTTATATGGTATTTTTATTTCCAACTTTTTAAGGAAGTGCCCTACTATTCCACACAGTGGTCAAACCAGTTTACAGCCCTAGGAGGGTTTTGTCTCGCCACAACCTTGCCAGTACGCTTTTTTTCACTTTGCTATTCATCCTAGGATGAGATAATATCTCATTATTGATTGGATTTACATCTCTCTACTGGTCCTGATTGCAAGTATGTCTTCATATATGTGCTTTCGGTGACTATCTGTTCTTGTCCTTTGCCATTTTCATATTGGATTATCTATCTTTTTGGTGGTGAGGTATTGAAATTATTTATACTTTTAGAGATGAGCTCCTTGTTTGATATGTCCTTCCCAATATTTGTATGTTCTCTTTTATTCTATTGGTGAAATTTTTTGATGCACATAGTGTCTAATATTTTAGGAAGTCCCAGATATCTAATTTGTCTTCTGCCATTTGTGTGTTTTCAGTTATGTTTTATAATGTTGTGTGTGTGTGTGTGTGTGTGTGTGTGTGTCTCTGATATGGGGAGAGATGAGTTTGAGGTAAGGCCTGATATCAAATATTTAGCAAAACTCAACTGAGCAGCTCTTCATATAATTGAAGCTTTGCAACAAGCTACAGAGAATACTGCTCTACATTAAATAGTTTTTAGAAGGTTCCAATATCTTAACAAAGATCTCAAAGGTGAGGCAAGAAAATAAGGACTGTCAACCTCAACCAATGACAAACTGGCTGAAGTCTAGAAACGCGTGGAAGACGACTTTAGAATTACCAGTGATAGCTGCTGGCTGACACTTAGCTCTCACCTGGCTTGAGTTGAAGGAAATGTCTGATCCTCGGCAACCTTCCCACTAGTTGAATGCCGAAAGCATTGCGCAAAGGTCAGTAAGCCCAAAGAGCTGATCTTTCCATAAGTCTTTGAAGCCAAATAGGACACACATACACAAATAGAATCACATTTGAATATTTTTGTTTAATAAAAGATTTTGTGATTTTGTAGACATACTTTTTGACTTACTCTTAGGAACGTTACCTTGAGAAAGTAAGCATCAATTTTAAAGTATTCATTCTTTATGGGTTTTCTTATGATCTTTAAGTGAAATGTCTATCTATCCTGGAGTAAAGTGTTTTATAGAGCTTTCAGTCGTAATTTTACCGTGTCCTGCTCCGCCAGCCTCTCCAAGGGCCCGACTCACCACCATAAACAATCTAAGAAACCTGACATAGAAGGGAGCTATCTATCACCACAACCAGTGTTCTGTGTCTAGAAGTCTTTCAGATCAACTGCATCCCTATTTGCCACACCACAAGAAGTCCAACGCTACCATTATCTCATCATTTAGACAATTCTCCGCATGTTACTTTATTTTACACCTGTTAATAAGACTAAATTGCCTTTATTCCCAACTTCATCAGTGATTCTCTGGAGTTCAGTAGCAGCTTTTCAATAGCTAACCTTTCCTCAAAATACTGCCTTTTGGGTTTCATTGCTATCATTCTCCACTCCAAAGTGATACTGCTTTCGGCAGCTGTCTCAAACAGTTGTTACTATACTTTATCCCGCACAGAACCTAGGAGTAGACCTTAGGCAGCTTTATTCCAAATTGCTGCTTCTAGAATATTATTCTCAGACATGCTTTCCTAGTCTCTGAGTTAAATGACAAAGGTTAAATGACAAAAGTTAAATGACAAAGCCAGAATAAGCCTTTTAGAAAAGGTATTGTTACTCTTGTGGCAGTTACATAATCTCCTGTCAACTTGTGAAGGGGTGGAGGCCTGTCAATCAGGTTGCAGCTTGATGATCTCATTTGGAGGCTTGAAGGAGGTAAATAGCTCACTGGAGGGCAGATATACTCTCTCTGCCTCTCTCCCTGCCAGACATTCCTGCTGACAAGACACATGGAGCTAGGCTGATGGAACCAGAGCTCTGGAGCTGGAAGAGCCACGTGAAAACCCCTTCCAGCGCTGAGATGCTTCCACCACCACTGGATTCACAAGACTATCCACCCATCCGCCTGTGATATTCCTGCATTCTGTGTCATTGCAGAGTTTTGCATATGTCTGAGGAGGACGTTACAGACTGGTATCGGACATATGGGCTAATATCAAACTTATGGACTTGATCTGGACTGGGCTGGCATGTTTTCTTACTACACAATTACTCTTTGCATAACGCTCTTTCTTATACACATGAGTGTCTCTGGATTTGTTTCTCTAGTCCGCCCTAACACACACATTCTTCTGGTCAAAACAATTAAGAAGCATTCTTTCTACTGTACCTAGAATAAATCTGTTAACTCTATCCCTTGGCTACATTTCCAATCTGAGCTCCTACCAGACTTTTGCAGTCACACAAGCTTGCAAGTAGCATCTAGCTTCAGGAACTTTACGATTGCATGCCCAGAATATTCTTTCCTCAGTCATCTACATGTATTGCACTTTCTCTTTGTTTGGTCCTTATTCACATATTATTCCATCAGAGAGGGATAAGTTGTTCTTCTTATTTAATATAGCATAACTCTCATTATTCTCTTTCCAACTTTATGGCCTTTTCTCAAAGAATTTATCACTTCATGACCAGTTGCTGTTGAATGGATTCCAATTCATGACCCCATCTGGTTCAGGACAGAACTGGCTGCATCGCTCATAACCTTTTGGAAGTAGATCTCCAGATCATTCTACTGAAGCCTGCTGTTGTTGTCGTTGTTGTTGTTAAGTGTCATCGAGTCAGTTCCAATGGGATTCCAATCGCCATCTTTTAGCTTAGTAGCCCAGTGGGTTAACCATTTGTACCACCCAGGGACTCCATCACAATGTAACATTGTATTAAAATTGTTATTGTTTTTACTAATGTGTTATTAGTTTGGGTGTATGTCTGATTATATTTTCTATTATCCTTTGACCAATTTTTAGAACTATGCTTAGTAATATTATGTGCACCCTAGATATCTTTGCAACATAGATGAATTAACTAAACCAACTAGTCCTTAATGGGATGAAAATATTGAGATCAAAATCAGTTATAAAGAAATGTTACTTGAAAGTCAGAGTATATTTGTATATACTTAAACATGTGGTTAGTTTTTCGTTGTAACTGGTAATCCAAATCAGAATCCAGTACTTGGAACTATGGGAGAACTATGCTGCCAAAGCAATGCACAATATTTGCTTGTTTGATTTTTATATTGTTTTCATTGTTGGAATATAAAGTGACAAAACTATGTACAAAGAGATCTAATCATAATGTTTCTAGTAATAGGAAAACACTTGCTTCTAAAACTACAGTCGATCAACACCTGGTTGATTCATTAACTTTTGTTTACTATGTGTATGTTATAGTTTCATTAGAAGCTGGTAGTTGAAATACCTTAATAACAATAATACTTTAATTGAGAGTATGAACTGCATAGCATATAAATGCCTCCGAACTCCCTCTAAGATTCTGAGATTATTTTAACTTTTCCTAAAATTATTTTTTTTAATGGAAGCATAAAAATTTGTTAGGAAAAAAACTTACACATATGTTAATGTTCTATCCAGTGTAAAGCATCCTAGAAAATTGGTGGCATTTATGGTAAAAATAAAGGATAAAAATGTGCTCACTACTCAAATAATTTAATTAATCTGTATTAAAATTGGATAATTAAGGTATATACATTTTCAAGTTTGGGACTTTTTAAAAAACAATATGTGTAAGTATGCACTTGATGCAAATGACATGCTTATGATTTATTTGCAACATCTGACCCCTGTGGTTTTATTTAAGGTAACAATAGATGTTTTCATACCTTAACTCTAAGCACAGACGCAAACATTCTTGCATCTTCTGATACTCCTCCAATGTAGAACTTTCTTGAAAACACGGGGGGATGATCATTTTCATCCTGAATCTCAATGTACACTTTTGCTGTATTGCCTAAAGAAGAAAAATTAAACATTAATTAGGGTAAAATTTAGAAAATAATGAAATCTCAAATACATTGTGAGGTTGTAGTTCATTAGAAAAAACAATGTACTAAATAACTCTTTTACTGTTTTTAATGAAACAATGGGAATGATTTAAATCAGATAGAAATTCCTAAATGACAATTCTATTAATGACATCCCCCAAATTGACAGAGGATTTCAATAATTATGTCTCTGGTATAATAATGTTAACTTGCTGCTTCTTTTTCTTACCTCGCAATGAAATTCATTTAACTTGCAGTTATATTCAGTGAAATATTGTGTTCTACTAATTTCAATAAAACAACTATGTTCACAGATACTTCACTCATATATTGACTGCATCGATGTGTATATACATGTGCACACGTACACATACAAGGGCTAGTAAAAAAATGCTACTAGGTTCCCGGTTATACACATATGGATTTATTCCAAACAAAAGGCATAATCAGTGGATGACTGCTGACAAGTTCTCTCAGTAATACGCTTAGTTTAGTCTTATTAGATTGTCTTAAAACAATCCAATCAAGGCAATTTCTGAGGGATATGCTGGAACACTTATAGTGGCTGTTCTTTTGGAATTCCAAGGGGAAAATCCTGCTAGAATCTACCAAACATCAGAGAATGATCATGAAGGCAGATTATGAAGACGTTTCAAAAAAATGGAAAACAACAATGGTGAAAATCAGGCCAGGAAAGGTGCATCTGTGCACGACAAAACACCAAATCATTTCTTGGGTTTAGCAAGGGCTATACTAATGTAATGGAACTCAATACAAGTCCCTTGCAGTTACCAAAAGTGTCATTCTGACATGCTGGAATCAGAGCCCAGATTTCATTGGTGAAGAGTTACAGTGATAGAAACACTGCCTTCAGAAGTATACAGACCTACACAAATTATGTCAATACATAATAGCTACACAGTGTGACCATTTTGTTTAGTAAAAGATTTAAAATTTTTCAGTTGTTTTTTTAACTTAACTCATCTGTATATACAAATATGTATATATGCCATGTATTGAAAATATGTATATAAATCTAAAACTAGCCATGTAGTTGTTATTTCAAAATGATGCTATACTTTTGAATGATTAAAAGTAAGCAGTAGTTAGATGTGTTACTTATTTCTAAAGGGTCCAGCAGTAACACTACGGTTGAGAACCACCGCCAGCATCTCTCACCCCTAGCTTAAGGTGACACCTGGCCTTCTCAAGATGTCTCACAGAACTTCCCCTCCCCACACCCCTTCACTGTTCTGCTGGTGCCACAGCCAATCAGAAGAAAGCATGGGCTCTTTTTAGACATAATAATTTATTTCTGTCCCAAAGTTTATTAATGCGGGATTCCTTTGTTCACGCTCTCTCTTGCCTCAGCTTCTCCTGTGTCCGCACATCGGTCCCCTGTCTCTTCTCTTTTGCTCTCTTTCTTACTTTCGGCTCTTCTCTCTTCACTCTGTCTTCCCATCTCCCCCACCCTGCCCCCTTTATTCTCATTCCATTCTAAACACCCGGGCAGGTCTTAACTCCAATCAAACCTGTTACCTAAAACCCATGCTCTGGGTCCACTTTCCTTTTATTCCCATTATAATAATTTCCATAATGGAAAATGTGTTTTATCATGTAGTAGGGCTTAATCTAAAAACAAAAATATCAATCAACTAAAGAAATATGTGTCCTATTATTTATCTTGTCATTTAAACTGCACTAAACATACCACAAAGAATAAATCTCATCATTGGATGGTGGAATCTGGCCAAATCATCACACATTTAATAATACATGTTGCATTTAACACTACTCAAAGGGGATTTTTTTCATTAAAAACAAAAAATTGACTTTATAAACTTAACTTACAAATCAGATAGAGTAGGAGAATGGTATTTATTCACTTTGAAAAAAGGATATTAAAATATTACTTATATAATTTTATAACATATTATTTATCTCATTTTAATATACTTCTTGGCATAGTGGGCACAATGGGCTCTCTCATGTTGATTTTCTGTCCCTGTGTTTACACCCCAACTGGAAGTATTGTTCAGGCCACAATCTGCCACATTGGGAATACTGAAATCTGTTTAAGAGGGCTGGTTGAACTGCAATCTGCTGAGTGATTGATTGAGCTAAAATCTGCTGGAACCATTGGTCAGGAGGTTCTCCTTCTAGGAAAGCCCTATCCTGAAACTCAAATTTTCTAGAGAAGTCTTAGGTCTTTTAATTACCAAGACACTGGGGGTGGCTATGTCTTTGAAACATGCACACCTGTATTAAGAACCTCCTGGACCAGTAAACCACTGTATACTGGTAAAGATCTCCAATACTGAATCAGAAACACTGGAAAACAGGAGAAGCCATGGTGATGAGAACCATGGCAGACTTGTAGCAGCATGATAAGATAGGCAGGAATCTGGTGACCATCTAAGCAGATGAGCAGTGGCAATGTCATGATCCATTGGAGTGTCTGGACAGCAGGTTATGCATATCCCTGCTATCAAGAAGAACAGAGCCCCTGGGGCACTGCTTCAAGGGGTTTCTTGCAGAGAAGTCCTGTTTGCTGGGTTAGCGCTAAAGCAGGTACAGTGCGATTCCAGGTTAATGGTTGAAAGCTAGATCAGTTAGCATTGAACTATGAACAGCAAAGAAAGAGCAGTAGCATGAAAGGGTAGGAGATAAAAGGTAGAGAGAACAGCCAGCAAATAACTGAACAGAAGCATGATTGCTGCCTAAGGAGTCAGAGTTTACTTGTAAATGACAAGGAGAGACATCAATTTAGAGCAAGGGTAATGTTTGGGCCAGGTCCAGACCATGCAGCTGCTTCCCCTGAAAGAGAGCTACTGGACTGTGCTGTCCCTCCCCCCCTCCCCAACCTCTCAAGGCCAGAGCTGGATTGTGCAGTCCCTGCCCCAGCATTCCAAGGAGCTTATCTCTCTGGGCTGGGTCTAAATAGCCCCTTCCCTCAGTGTTCCAGGATGATTTACTCACAGACCACATCCTGACTCAGACCCTGCAACTGCAGCACCAGAAGGCCCTCCTTCACAACTTCCCTGACCTAACTCGTTGGGTTGCAGAACCCACCTGGGAGCTCAAAATGCCCCCATCCCTTTCTCTGGTCTCCCTTTCCTCCTGGAAGTTCTTTCCCTGCCTCAAAAAAATCTTTCTTAACTTCACATTCCTGGCTAAATTCTATCTCTGTTCTGCATCTCCGTCTCCAACCTCTCATCTTGGTGCCAAAACCCAGGAGGAGTAAGAGGTGTCTTGACACAGCCCTGCCCACCTTGGGCGAGTGCTGCACCCCTCCCTCCTCCATCCTCCCTCCCTTCCCTTGAACCAGGACCCCTCAGCTCCCATCCACCACATCTACAAGTGAGTACCTAGCAGTCACTGCACCTTCTGACTGGACCAGAGTGCAGACTATATCTGAGCTTTTTCTACCTGTTTGTGTGTTTTGTGCTGGAAGTTCTGCAGTGCCTGCTCTCAGATTTACTCTAAAATCTACCTCCTTCTCCTCACCATCAGTTCTGGGGTGCCTGCTCTCAGACCTTATCTAAAATCTGCTCCCTCCTAAATGAAGGCCTCCGACCACCCTTCATTCAGCTGGCGACAAAGCCAGGCCCCTCGCCCTCTCCAGCTTCCTGCAGTTTCGTTCACTGTCACTGACCCAAGGTCCCTGTCTGCCGGTTAAAACTGCAGGCCCACGCTAGGGGATCTTCCTGTTCTGGGGAGTCCAGGACTCTCCTACTGGGCCCCTAGCTCTGACTGGGACGCCTCTCAGGCTTACTGGGCCACCTCCTGACTGACGGGTGCAGACGGGGACCAGGAGACGTCCTTCTCTGACCATACCCCTTGCAGTTTAAGGCGCCATGGAAAAGCTCACTGTCTAAGCCTGCCAGGGACAGTCCCTTGGGATGCCTCCTGACCAATCTCACCCAACTGGGCCTGTCTCCGGACATTTGCCCTAAGCATGCGTTCTTTTTCTGTAACCAAGTGCGGCCACAATCCCAATTGGACAATGAGTCGTGCTGGCCAGGGCTTTTGATTCCAACATTCTCTGTGACCTCAACAATTTTTGTCGCCAGACACAAAAATGGTCTGAGGACCTATCAAAAGATGCCCAAGCTGGATGCGAAGGTAGGGTACATTCAGGATTTACTTTTCCTCTGCTCCTGTCCTTATGTGTTACCTGTCACCCAGCCAGGGCTTACTTGCTCAATCATCCACCCCGGCTCTTGCTAAACTCCCATTACCTTCCACCGCCACTCAACCCAATCTCACCCCTTCTGATTCCTTGGAAGCATTGTCTTTCCCACCAACCCATCCTCCACCTTAATCCCTTCCACCCACTTCGGGCCTGGAACCTAGTCAGACTCCTCAATCTTCCCTTCCTCCTCAACCTCCTCAGCCTCAGCCTCCCCCGGCCCTTCTACTTTCCCATTTCCTCTCACTGTAGGTCACATCACGTTTGTCCCCTCAGTGAGGAGGCTGGAGCTGAGGGCCCCATCAGGATCCATGCGCCATTTCCCCTCACAAATCTCTCGCAGATAGAAAAGCGCTTGGGCACATTTTCTAACGACCCCACTGCATACATTAAGGAGTTCCAATATCTCACCCAGGCTTATGACTTGACCTGGCATGGCCTTTATGTCGTCCTCACTTCCACCCTCACCCCTGATGAGCAGAAGCGGGTTTTACAGCCGCTCAGCAACATGCAGATCAGATCCATCTCACAGATGCCACCATGCCCATGGGTCCTCAGGCAGTTCCTAGGGAAAATCCAGGTTGGACCTATCAAATAGATACCCAAGCTGGATGCAAACGCAGGGTCTGCTGAGACCGCAGGATACAGCACTTGCTGGCCAGCTTACAAACCGTTTCTCACAAAGCAGTAAACTGACAAGGTGCAGGAAATTACCCAGCAACCAAGTGAGAAACCGGCAGCTTTCGTCACTCGCCTACCTGAAGCCTTAACCCAGTATACTGGGCTAGACACTACCTCTCCAACGGAGGCTGCTATGCTAGCTACTCAGCAGCTCACAAATCCTGAGCCCATCAAGTGGCAAGCTGGCAAGCCCAAGTCCTGAGGCCGGCTGGAGGGAGGGGTCAGACGACTTCAGGAAATAGCAACCTTAACAGTAACTCTAACTGCCTTTCGGGGGCCCTGCTTCACATGTGGCCAGGAAGGGCACTGGGCTAAGCATTCCCCACATCCCTGGCCATCCACTGACCCTTGCCCATCGTGTGGTCCGCAAGGCCACTGCAGAACGGACTGCCCCTCGGCGCCTAGCTGCGGAGGGACAGTCCCTCCAAACCTTAAACCACTATTAACACTGTTTGACCTGGCCACCGACAATGACCAACGAAGAAGCCCCTCACGCAGCAACCTCAGGGACCAACCCCCAACCCCCACGCCATGCCCAGGGTAGTGGTCAGGGCGGCAGCTAAGCTGGTTTCCTTTTGGTGGACTCGGTACAACTGTCTTTTCAGTCCTCCCCTCCTTCTCGGACCCAACTTCCCCTTCCCGGGTCTCCGTTATGGGAATTGATGTTCATCCCTCCAAGCTTTTAGTCACCCCACCTTTTGTAGCTATCCCCCCTTAACCCAGCTTCTCAGCGTTCATTGCCTTTACCTGCAGCCTCTCCTAAAACAGTTCTAAAGCAGACACAGCCCAACTCCCTTAACTTCTCTCTCCCTCCAAGACACTCTGATCTCGTTCAGCTGCTATCTGTTTAAGCCTGTGTCCCACCCCCACCTCTCAGAGTTTAACCCTAAATAAACAGGAAGTCATAAAGAACCTCCAACCACAGACTTCTCGGGTAAACAAATACTTTACATTAGCTCCTCAATTTCTCCCTTATAACCAAACCATTAAACTCCCACAGGTGGTCACAGCAGCCTTCATGCATTGCAACCAAAATGATTCCCAGCAAACCTTTAACTCTTTGCTGACACTTAGTTAATACAATTTTCATATTCAGTGAAAAAATGTAAAAGATATCAAGCTGATAGTTCCTTGGGAACACGGGGAAGCAATAAAGCAGACAAGGTCATAAGTTCAAACCAGCCACCCTGCTAGCTCTCTGACTCTCCCCAATTAAGCAAAGCAACCTTCTAACAAACTCCAATAAACTCTCCCACAGTCTCCGCCTTTACATTTACCAAACCCTAGGAAACCTTTTTTTACTTTACATGGACAAGAAAACAAGGTATAGCAGTTAAATTTCACTGTATCCCCTGTAGCTTATCTGTCCAAACAGTTCGATATGACAGTCAAAGGCTGGCAGCTGTGCCTCCGAGCCTGGCAGCAGCTGCCGCCCTTACTAAAGAAGCTCTCAAACTAACTCTAAGAGCCCATCCTGAGGTTATTGATGAACTGCTGCAAGACCTAGCTCAGCTCCCCCTGCAAGCACAGCTCCCCCAGCCAACCACAGGAACCCAGCCCCAGCTAAATTGTTTGCCCACAGACTGCAAGTTCCAGGAACCCAACCCCAGTCAACCTCAAAATGTTCCATTCTGCTTTCAGTTCAGTGAAAAAGTAGCTTCAACAGAAATTTACTGGCCACCTGCGTGTGGTTTTTGCCTTTAAAAGCTTGTACCCTGCCCTAAGTCGGGGCTCCAGTAGGCTGTCACAGTTGTGCTGTCTGCTGGGAGCCCGAGCGCGCTTGAATAAATCCTCCTGCTTTTGCATCAAGTTGAACTCGTGTGCTCACTCGGGGTCGCCACCAACTC
>NW_022103968.1:44542045-44544271 GCF_000313985.2 Echinops telfairi
AACCCGTAGTCGACGTCCCCGGACCCCAGAGGGACCAGATTCCACTGTGGCCTGCCCCCTGCGGCCCTACGGGCCTCCCCCCAGGACCCTCGGGCGATGGGACCCCAGCTCTTGCGCCCCTCCAGTATTGGCCCTTCTCCTCCTCTGATCTTTATAATTGAAAAACCAATCACCCTCCTTTTTCTGAAGATCCACAGAAGCTCACCTCTCTTGTCAAGTCTCTTATGTTTTCTCACCAGCCCACCTGGGATAATTGCCAGCAGCTCCTTCAGACCCTTTTCACTATTAAAGAGAGGGAGCGAATCCTCCTGGAAGCCTAAAAACAAGTCAGGGGCCTAGATGGTCGTCCAACTCAGCTCCCGCATCTCATTAATGCTACTTTTCCCCTTACCCGCCCTGATTGGGACTTCAACACAGCTGAAGGTAGGGAGCAGCTGACAGCCTACCGCCAGACTCTAGTGGCTGGTCTCCGTGGGGCGGCTCGCCGTCCCACTAATTTGGCTAAGGTAAGAGAGGTCATTCAAGGACCAGTAAAACCCCCCTCTGTTTTCCTTGAGCGGCTGCTAAAAAGAGAACAGCGAAGAGAAAGGGAGAGGGAAGAAAGGGAAAAGCAAAAAGAAAAGAGACAGAAAAAGCAGCTTACTCGTATCCTGGCCGCAGCAGTAGGAGAAAAAACTAGCCAGGGTTTCCGTTACAACAAGCAACAGGGAGAAAGGAGAAGGACCACCCTGGGCGGCAACCAAAACCCCCTTAACCGGGACCAGTGCGCGTATTGCAAAGAAAAAGGACATTGAAAGAACGAGTGCCCGAATAAAAGGGGGCCTAAGCCTGTCCTGGCCCTCAACGAGGACAGTGACTAGGGGGGTCAGGGCTCGGCACCCCTCCCTGAGCCCAGGGTAACATTCCAGGTAGAGGGGAAACCAGTAAATTTTTTGGTGGACACTGGAGCGCAGTTTTCGGTTATGCCTTCTTCTGTCTAAGTGTACACCCAGAAAGCCAGAACATATTCGCCTTCGAATGGAGAAACCCGGACTCAGGGGACACGGGACAGCTAACCTGGACCAGACTCCCACAAGGCTTCAAAAACTCGCCCATCATCTTCGATAAGGCACTCCACCAGGACTTAGCGCAGTACCGGACCAGACACCCCGAGGTAACGCTCCTCCAATATGTGGATAACCTCCTCCTGGCTGGAGAGACCAGAGAAGACTGCCTAACAGGTACCAAGGACCTTTTATCTGAATTATCTAAACTTGGGTACCGAGCATCAGCTAAAAAGGCCCAGATTTGCCAGCGAAGGGTCACCTATCTAGGATAAAACCTAGAAGATGGGAGGCGATGGTTGACTGAAGGGAGGAAGGCAACTGTGATGCAGATCCCCACCCCAACCACCCCTCGGCAGGTCCGCGAGTTTTTGGGAACAGCGGGGTTCTGCCGCTTGTAGATTCCTAGGTTTGCCACCCTGGCAGAGCCACTTTACTCCCTGACGAAACAAGGGCATTCCTTTCACTGGGGAAAGGAACATCAAAAAGCTTTTTTAAACATAAAACAAGCCCTTCTCTCAGCACCGGCTCTGGCCCTCCCAAATGTAGAAAAGCCATTCACCCTCTACATCGATGAAAGAAAGGGGGTAGCCAGGGGAGTCTTAGCCCAGACTCTTGGGCCATGGAAAAGACCAGTAACCTACCTCTCTAAAAGACTTGACCCCGTAGCTCGGGGATGGCCCGCCTGCCTTCGGGCAGTTGCGGCAACGGCTGTATTAGTAAAAAATGCTGATAAGTTAACCCTAAGGCAGAGACTGACTGTTATAGCCCCCCATGCTCTGGAGAGCATCATCCGTCAGCCTCCGGACCGTTGGATGTCTAATGCCAAAATTACTCATTATCAAAGTCTCCTCCTTAATAACATCGGCAGGAAAGGACATAAAAAACAAGTCTGAGATCTTACAGTTATTAGACGCCGTTCTGGCACCAAAGAGCCTCGCCATTATGCACTGTCCGGGACACCAGAAAGGAAACACAGAGATGGCCAAAGGAAACCGGCCCGCCAACAGGGCAGCCCGAAAAGCTGCCTTAGGTCCTACTATCCTAGCCCTATCAGCGGGAACCATGCCAAACCCCGCTCCCAGCTTCCCACCGTACTCAAAGGAGGAGGAGGACCAGTTCACTGCCAGGCCTAACCAATACCTAAAAAATCAAGAAATATGGATTACTCGGACCGGAGGTA
>NW_022103968.1:44544672-44583178 GCF_000313985.2 Echinops telfairi
AGAGTGCCCTGTAAGTTCCAGGATTGGTACTTCCCCCAAAACAAAAGGGGGGAATGATGAACTGCTGCAAGACCTAGCTCAGCTCCCCCTGCAAGCACAGCTCCCCCAGCCAACCACAGGAACCCAGCCCCAGCTAAATTGTTTGCCCACAGACTGCAAGTTCCAGGAACCCAACCCCAGTCAACCTCAAAATGTTCCATTCTGCTTTCAGTTCAGTGAAAAAGTAGCTTCAACAGAAATTTACTGGCCACCTGCGTGTGGTTTTTGCCTTTAAAAGCTTGTACCCTGCCCTAAGTCGGGGCTCCAGTAGGCTGTCACAGTTGTGCTGTCTGCTGGGAGCCCGAGCGCGCTTGAATAAATCCTCCTGCTTTTGCATCAAGTTGAACTCGTGTGCTCACTCGGGGTCGCCACCAACTCAAACTGAGGACCAGTGGGGTCTCCAGCCCAACAGTTATCTACCCACAGACTGCAGAACCTTCTTTCACACCGAGTCCTGTCTTTACTGTCTCCCAACCGCCTACAAAAAATCCATCTTATGTTTATTGAAAACCCTAACATAACCCTGAGCCAGGCTCCCTCTCTAAACCCAGCAACTCTCTTGCCTCAGCTCCTGGATTTGCCAGAGCCTAGCAGTCATTCCTGCCTGCAAGCGATTGAAGAACTAACACTATCTCAAGCTAAACTTTTAAATCAGCCCTATCCTGATCCAGATCTAACTTTGATTGTTGATAATAGTTCTGTCATAGACACCCAGGGACAGCGACGAGCCACCTATACTATGGCTTCACTTGATCAGGTTTGGGAAGCTCTATGTCTCCCAGATGGAACCACTTCTCAGAGAGCAGAACCCATTGTTCTCACTTGAGTGCTCCACTTAGCTAAAGAAGATCCCTAACAACGAAACTGTCCCCCATCATACACAGTAAGTGAATAGCTCTCCCCGCAACCAAGTCGAAGGTCTGATCCACCAGGCCCATCCTTGCCTGCATCTAGGGCCCTGCGCTCTTCTTCAGCGCCTACAACCTATGCTTTGTGTCTCAAATCACAAACATGTCACTCGCACTCGGTAAATGGCGCTTACATAGCCCATGCAGGCCTCCGTTCTCTGGAAAAGTTAAACAGATGAATGGAATTATAAAAGGTCATCTGTCTAAGTCTAAAACTATAGCAGTCATAAACAGACATACTTCCACTAGCCCTAACTTGAATCCATGCCACTCCTTGATCTCCCTCTTCGAGTTGATGTATGGAAGGCCTAATTTAATCAACCATACCTTACCAGTAACACTACCACCACTGGTAACTACTTACCTCAAAACTTTTCTCCGAAAATGTGCAGACAGATGTCTACCTGCCCCTGATCCTGCACAACCTGACTTACCTGTAATCCACCCTGAAGACTCTGTTCTGCTGAAAAATCTCCATCCTCAACCTCTGCAAGCCACGTAAAAAAACAAACATCGTCGTCCTGACGACTCCCAGAGCAATCAAAGTCCTCAAAGACCGCAATTGGCAGCATCTGACTTAGGTGAAATTAACCCCTAACCCATGCCGTAACCATTACTCCACTCAGCTGGTGCACCCAACCACCTTATGTTTTACTAAAACAACTTCTACTTAACTTCTTACTCAATTCTGTTACACCCAATCCCTCCCTAGTCTCAGACACGTATATGTAGCATTTCACAGTTCAGGAAACAATCCCTAAACAAAGCCTGCTAACAGAATACACAAGTTATTATAAAAGCCAAACCAAAGTCATTACCACAGCTAGTCTGGTACTTCACAAATTGGTATGAAAATAACTTTTCTCTACATAAAGTTTACAAACATAATACAACTGTTAATACACCAGCTCATTCTTACACTCCTGTATTCACTACAACTCATTCTCACGTTCACATTCTCACACTCCTATATTCACTATTCATGCAACATTCATTTATATTCCTCGAAGATGCCTGCACACACTCACACGCCCACGTACCCACTAACATTGATTAGTACACTCGCTCACTTATGTTCATGCATCCACATGCCCACATCTGCACACTCACCCATTAGGGCACAGTATGTTCTGAACATAAAACTTTAAAAAAAAAAAAACAACTCCAGCTGGTCATAAACTCCACCTCAAAGTCTTTCACCTCTTTGCAGCAACAACTTACATCCTTGGCACAGGTGACCCTTCAAATCGTCGTGCATTAAATCTGTTAACAGCTGGCAAAATGGTAGTACACTATAGCAATAAGTCGAAAGTAGTTAAATAAATTGTTAAAACGCTCCTCAACATGGGTGATGAAATCAGAAAACATCAGTGGGGCACACCAGTCCCTCCTCGTGGTTTCAAAGTTCTGTCATGTCATGGATTATGCCACTCATTGGGCCTTGGACAATAATTTGTGTACTGTTACCATTGGCTCCCTGTGTGTTTACATTTTTGCAGGACCAAATGAAAGCCATCTCGAATCTGACCTTCAACCAACTCTTGCAGTCCCTTCCCCCGCCTCTCAAGGCCAGAGCTGGCCCGTGCGGTCCCTGCCTCCAGTGTTCCAAGGAGCTTATCTTTCCGGGCCGGGTCTGTACAGCCCCTTCCCTCCGTGTTGCGGGACGATTTCCTCACAGACCACATCCTGACTCAGACCCTGCAACTGCAGCACCGGAAGGCCCTCCTTCCCCTAATTAGTATGTACGTCCTTGACTCAAGCCCTGTATATGTCCCACTGCCTCACTGTCAGGTGCAATTTCCCTGACCAACTCATTGGGTCTAGAACCTACCTGGGGGCTCAAGATACCCCTGTCCCTTTCTCTGTTCTCCCTTCCCTCCCAGGAGTTCTTTCCCCACCTCAATAAAATCTTTCTCAACTTCACATTCCTGGGTAAATTCTTTCTCTCTTCCATGCCTCTATCTCCAACCTCTAAGGTAAAAAGAGTTCTCTTTGAGATGTAAGCATATTTCTGTCCCATAGCATTATAAAGTGGGGCATATGTAGAATGTAAAGACTAATATCAAGCTGTTTCTGTTATTTTCTGTGTGCTTTTTTCTGAGTAATAATATTTTTACTGCCAACATTATGAGGTTTATCTATAAGACTCAGTTATATTAGATAGATATAGCACCCATATGGTGATTAATGCCAAAAGGTGGATTTTTCATTCAACCAGTCTTATTGCTACTTGTAATTTTGAGACTTTGTGCGTAATTACCCAAGTGAATACTTTAGTTGCATTTCAATTATGATAAAATATATTTCCATTATTCTACTATTTATTTTGATTTACTGTCTTGTGAGTTTTGCCTTCTTCCCAAACAATAATTAAACAGCATCAGCTTACTAGCACAGTGTCTAGTGCATTGTGGGTACAGAATACATCTGTGTTGAACAAATGAATGAATAACCTGCTTTGTCTTAGTGAACAGTGAGAAAGGGGAGTGCTTTGTGCTGAGAGCCTAGGTCAATGTCAGCATCAAAGTTTTACACTTATCTTGCCACTCTTTTAATTTCCCCTATTTGTTTCTTTCTCAACACCACTAAATAAGAAGAGCTGGAATCAAAAGGACAAGCGTGTAGGGTGTAGTCTAGCCTGTCAATCAGGTCACAGCCTCAGGGTATCTCCTTATGGGCATAACTTTCTAATAAGGAGGGTCAGGGAACCCTACACTGGGAGCTGACAGAGCCCTGTGATGCCACTACCACCATTGGATGGACAAGACTTTTCCCTCACTGGCTGGTGATCTTCCTACATTCTGCATCATTGCATGTAGTTTTGTGAGTCTGAAGAGGGAATTATGGCCCAGTACCGGACTTATGGACTTTATCTGGACTGGGCTGGGATGTTTGCTTGCTATATAATTACTTCTTAATCTAAAGCTCTGTCCTAAATAAACAAACAAACAAATAAGTAAATAAATACGAGTGTCACTGGATTTGTTTCTCTAGTCAACCCAGCCTAACACATTATGGTACCTTGGAAGTTGGGTACTAGAGAAACAAGTCATGAAGATTGAGAGTGGATGCTTATTTGATCTCTGCCTTTTGGTACTTTTTCTTTGACTAGCTGGAGGTCAGATAAGACTCCACTGTTTACTTGATTGTTTTCTGGAAAGGACATGGAAAGTTCAAGTTTTGATTCTTTTCTTTGGTTTTCCTGTCTGAATTGGTGGAAATAAATGTGATAACTGTAAATTTTGAGTTCAGGGGGCAAAATGGCCCCTTGAACTTCCTTGAGACCATTCTGCCTAGTCAACATGGCTGACCAAAGACAAGAGCCTAGCTCTATGCAGCCAGAAGCCTAAGGTTATATTGCCTATGAATAGTTTAGATAAGAAAATATTGAATTTGACTGTTTTAGATAAGAAAGTTTAGTTTAGATAAGAGTTAAATATCAATGGGATAGTTTAGGTAAGGATTGAATTTAACTTTAAAGAATTGAGTTTAGGATCTGGCTGTACTATGTTTATACTGATTTCTTCTGCTTATTGTTATTGATAAAATGATTGATAAAAATCATTAATAGGAAGCTGAGAATAGAGAGTGTGTAAGCTTACTGCTGCCACCAATTAAATTAGATCTTTAAATGGGTATAGCACAGGCTGGTAAAGAAGGTTCTTATAAGTCTCACCCACTGCCTTGAGTACATAGGACATTTGCATTCAAAAAGACTTGCTGACTGGTAAGACTTGCTGTTCGCAGAATGAAGAAAAAAATGGAATTTGACCTTTTTGAATTTTGAACTAGTGCTTTGTGCCTGAAGCTGGAAAAATCTGGAACCACGAAGAATCTTTCCCTCTCTAGGACTGAATGTTAAAGGGAGTCTGCAGGCAGCCTGAAGGCCTTGCTAGGTGACCACTGTGTCACTTGTTGAATGGAAGTGGGAGAAATGCAGCAATAAAGAGACCAGATGAGACTGGTCACTGAACACCTGGGGACCTGGTTCAGAGGGACTAGAGGAGAAGAAGAGAGTGGGTGCCTGGTCTGATTTTAAAGAGTTGTGTGGAGCTTCAACCTATGACATGACCTAGGTCAAAGGGGCTATGGTTGTTGAGAATTTATGAAGGGACCCATGGTCAAAAGGCAAGGTGGCCAATGGGCAACCTGGTGAGGCTAAGTAAGACAACCTACATTGAGTTGACCAGAGCCCAACCAGATGAAGATAAGATTTTCGAGCCCGTGAATTGATGCATATTTTTGTAGACTTTATGGACAGCCTATCCTGATTTGACTTTACTTAGGGATGTGGACTCACCAACTGGAATGAAAATTCTTCACATCAAAGAGCATGCTTGACTCCTCAGAGCGATGGGTTGATATAAATGGGTGGTAAAGAAATTGGATAACCCAAATTGGGGGGATAAAAGCATGAAGTGGCTGGCTTACAAGCTTTCATGGGTTGGGGCATATATATTGATAGAATTATTGGATTAAGGTATTGGTGTTTATATAACTGCAATCATTAGGAATAGAATATTTTTGTTTTATTTGCTTATAGAATATTATATTTAAATGAGGCTGGTGTATTTTGAGTTGTATGCATTTTAGCTTAATACTGTTAAGCACAAATATGATTTTACTATAGTCTTTGTTTGAAAAATTATCTATGGCTAAATAGTCATGCAAAAGCATCAAGTTGACAAGGGGAGGTCTGTGGTAGTTACATAATTTTATGTCAATTTGAAGATATAAGAATGTAGGGGTCAAGTCTAACCTGTCAATCAGGTCACAGACGGAGTATACCTCCTTGTGGGCACAGCTTTTTCATAGGGAGGGTCCAGACAACCTCCCTCCCCTCTCTCTCTCTGTCTCCTTTCATATTCCTGTTGAAGAACCACACTGGGAGCTGCTAGAGCCCTGTGATGTCACTACCACCATTGGATGGACAAGACTTTTCCCTCACTGGCTGGTGATCTTCCTGAATTCTGAATCATGGCATGTGGTTGTGTGAAGAGGGATTTATGGACTATTATCAGACTTGTGGACTAGCATTGGGCTTGGACTTGATATGGACTGAGCTGGGATGTTTGCTTGCTATATAATTACTTCTTAATATAAAGCCCTGTCTTATATATATGTTGGTGTCACTGGATTTGTTTCTGTAGCCAACCCAGCCTAATATGAGAGGGAAGGGCAGTAGCAGGGAAGCAGGGATAATTGAAAGTTTTTCTTTTAACTCTACTGAGCTAAGACTGTAAATTCCACCTGGTTCAGTTAGTACTAATCAGAGTTGATCCAAAGTTGAAGGCCACTCTCATCTTAGGTGGCAGCACATTTTAATCTCTGAAGTCAACAGAGATAACACAGAGATAACAGACCTAAATTTAATATTTCTACAAAGGGACTCTTAAAATTGGACCTTTCCAATAACATATTTGCATCTAGCTTTCATTCAGAAATAAATAAAATGCAAATTTGCTGTAATTTTACAGAACGTTCAGAATGACTAAAGATATCTTTCGCTATTAAAGTTTTAAAAATAGAAATATGGCAAGAAGACAATCTGAATGGCCTAGCTGTCATGCAGAGTGCATTGGCAAATGGATGATTGCAGATGCTGTTAGGTTCAATTTTAACACCTTATCGTTTGATCTCCCTTTTGACCCATTTTAAATTTGTTCTAATTTTTAGCATTTTCTGATTTCTTTTCAATTGAGATTTATCTCTGTTTTACTTTGTTAATGTTGTTAGTTTTTTGTTTTGTTTATGGTATGCTTTTCTGTATATGAAATGCAGGATAGGTAAATCTATAGAGACATTAACTAGATTAATAGTTTCTTAAGCATATGGTGGGTGGTGATGGAAATAGGGAGTGAATAATAGTACAGGAAAGAGGAAAATTTTCTAAAATTGATTGAAGTGATGATTATACAACTCCTCCTAATACTTTTGAATTATATGATATGTGCATTACATGCCAATAAAACTGCTATAGATATAGATATCCATATAAACAGAGATGGACAGTGATGTTTGAAAATGGCAGCTTGGCCAGGACGATTTTAACTTCTAATCTCACATCCATATGCAACTGCTCATCAAATCCTATATATCTGCCTCAAAAACAAGTATATACATGTTTACTAAATATTTGGGGGAAGCATCATATTCTTTCCACACAAAACTGCCCATCTGCTTCTTGTTTGTGTGGATGTATGTCCTGTACTTTCCCTGTCTTTTCTTTCTAATGTGTCCTGCATTCTGAAAGCACAGTGATTTCACAAAATACAAATATCATCCCATTGAATCAAGCATGGTAATTTCACTCCATCCATCTATTTAGTAGTTTCTTCAATCAACCAACATACCCTTTGAGGGATTACCACAATCCTAAGATTCTATTCACTACAGCATGGTGATGAGATATAAAATATATAATCTTAAAAGCATAAAGAATTTGTGGCAAACAACTTATCATGGAATACAGTACTGTTGGATTTAATTTTAACTCAGAAGCTCATTCTAAAAGTACTGACAGATAGGATGCATAATCTTATGCAACAGCACCCTCAAGCCCCAAATCCAAGATATCTATGCCTGTCATATCTGGTGCAATCTTACCGAAAGTGTTCACTTTTATGTAGCCATTACATATGCTCTTCTCTTCCCTGTATGTTATTACTCATTACAAATTCCTGAACAATAAAGAAGGGCATGACAGATCAAACACACCTGCTGGAAATAGAATGTATCCCCTGCTGGGTTATCATACCGCTCCTGCTCAAATAATACCATGGAGAAATCAGAAATTACTTTAAAATTTTAACATTTGTGACAAGAAATTTGCTTAGTGGATCATTCATTGTGTTCTGAAATAAGCTATTAATATAGTGAATTAATTTGGTATTGTCTACATTTTATAGAATAATAACTTGTTTAGATATGGCTTACTGAAAAATTCATGCCATTAATTCATAAGTCATAGTTTTAAAATCTGTATTTATATATTTGATTAAATGGGTATTGAAGACTTTAAAAGTATCACCTACTTATTTATTATGTATAATTTGTGAAGTAAGTTTAATATTCAGATTCTAATTCTTAAACAGCTTCTGGTTCAGTGGAACAAAGAAGTTATTGAGTGTTTGGGAAAGAAGGGGTATGGATAACCATAATGTTTTTACAAAATTTGAGGGAAATGGAGCTGGAAAGTTACATAGATTCAGGATAAATATTACAACTCATGAAATAGGACAAACATCAACTGTGATACAGTTAATTATTACTATGATATAATTATTATTTATCCTTTATATGATTTTTATTTTAGTTCTGGTTGTATGTTGGCACAAGCATTCTCCACTAATGGACATGTTAGTATGGTCTCTTTTTGCGATACTAGCAAAGAAAAAGGTTGATTTTCAATGGAAAGTTTTACATTCTGTAATGTTGCTACTCTTCAACTGTTATTGTAGTACGTGACAACAGATGATTAAGTCCAGTTTTCAAAATTATTATTCTACTAAGATTACTTTATGTTTAAAGAAATCTTCCAAGACTCCATTATATCCTTAGGCTTTAGGGAAAATAGCACGAGTCAATGTAGTCATTTTAAAAGCAATAATTTTATGCTACATTAAAATACAATATAAATATCAATATATACTCGAGCAAAAGCCAAGTTTTTTCAGCACATATTTTTATGCAGTTTTTGTGGTAAAATTAGGTGCCTGGGCTGATATTTGGGTCAGCTTATACCCAAGTATATGTTTTAAAATGTATATATATGTAATATACATTTATATGTAATTTTTACATTTTATAAACACTGTAGATATTACACTAAAATTATTACTTGTGATATCAAGTTGGTAATTATTAAATCTTTTCTAAAATTAATATCTCTAGGAGCAGATAAATATTTCCATTATTGATATTCAATGAATTTTCTATAAGATAACTTCTACAATTTTAACATTTTAACTAAACTTTTCCAAATAGTCTTTGCATTTAATATATTCCCATTACAAATATAATTATTAAAATATATTTTTTCATATTAATTATAAGGTGGCATTTGTTATGCTCAAGTTACTATAAAATTTAACCATATTTAATTTGGTGCTTTAAAGCAGTTGTAAATCAAAGGATGATAGTATTTTTTGTGCTCTAAATCACCAGGAGGTCAAGCAATACCATGGGAATATAATCACAGTACTTAAAAACCTCCTTATAATTCATTTTATCTACCAACTTTGAGTAACTATTTTGTATAATAATATACACCTTAGTTTTGACTTATCTAAATTTTTTAATAACTCTTCTTGCCTCTAACATATTTTCTAATCCGATTGCAAGAAAATAATGCTTTATCAAGGATCAGCTAGCTCTTTATTCTTGATTTCCTCCTCCTCTCTCTTGTCCCTCTTTACCATCACAGCCAATCTTAGTGAACACAGTTGGGTTTTTTACCCCCTTCTTTCTTTCTTCTCTTATTTTCTTTCCTTTCTTTCTTTCTTTGTTATCTTTGCTTCTCTCTCTGCTTGTTTGATTCTGTCTTCTCCCTCATTCCTTTCACATGTCACTGCTGGTTCCCAGACCCCTACACTCTGCCTAGGGCAACCCTGTCATCCCAGTGGGCAGCCTGACCCCAAAGACAGTGCTGCACACAGGACAAATCAATGCTACACACCACACAGCATGGGGTCGACTATTTATTTTTAAAATTATCTCTCCTTCTCTTTCTGTTTTCTTTTTCTTTCTTTCTTGGTATTCTTTCACTTTTTCATCTTTTCTCCTCTTCTTCGAGCTCTTCTCTCTTTCCTACCACAGCCTCAGCAGATTCAGTCCTCCTTTTATGTTTTTTCTTTCTTTTTTTTTACTGTTTTCACTTTTGTTTACTCTGTGCATTCTAGTTGATTGTGGGTGAGTGGGTGTCCGTTTGCTTGGCATTATTGACCCAGTCTGCATCTTCTTCTTTCTTTTTCCTCTCCTTTCACTCTTTCCCGTCATAAGCCATTAGCAGTCTCCAGGCAACTCCCCTCTGCCTAGGCCAACTCTGAAGGCCCAACTTGGGAAGCTACCACCCGCATTTATTGGCTTGGCAAGCAGCTGGTGAATTCATGCCGGTCCTCTTCCACACACTAAGCAGCAGGGGATTCTCCCCTACAAAGAGTGGGGGCATCCCAAGCCTAAATTCTGAGGCCCTACAAGTGACTGGGGAAATCCTGACCACCACTAGTGGGGCTCCACCCTACTGAGGGAACATCCACCCAGTCCCCCAGGCAATCTCTCAGTCTACGGTAATTCCCCTGCCAGCTACAGAGCTCTACACCAACGAGGGTATACCCACACGCCCTTCTCAGCACTCCAGTTGCAGAGGAAAACACCACAGGCTAGACGAGGTGCTCCAAGAACCATGAAGCCTACTTAGAGATCGGCCAGGTAAGCCATGCCCTCAGGGGCCCACAACAATCCGACCTGTGTCAGACGAGAGGAACATCCAACACACATTCCAAATAACGGATGGCTAGGATAAGAGTGAAACCACAGGAAGATACAGCAATAGTCTGAACCCTCAGTCCAGCTACCGGAAGGTGGTTCATAGAAGTACTCATATGAATCCCCCAAGAGAGTGCCCAGGGCTCTTCAACTCAGGAAGATGGCTCCAGGCTCCTCTAAAAAGACACATAAACAGCAACTAGTTCTAACAGCTTCAACAAAAAAAGCAGTTGAAACAGAAGACAATGCTGGAAGAAGTCATGAACCTAATGATGGGCATAGAAGAAGCAGATATGGACCTGCCACAAAATGAAATATTTAAAATGCTGCTTGAAGTCATAAAGGATATGAGGGAAGCGATGCAGAAAAAGATGAAATGATAGAGGAGATAAAAGCAATGCACTAAAGGGAAATACAAGAGTTAAGGGATGAAATAACAAAATCTAGTGACAAATTGACAGACCTTGCCAATAGGCTCGAGGAGGCAGAGGATCACACTAGTGACCAAGAGGATAACCAAACAGACCTCAGCAAATGGGAAAAGCAGTCAAATAAGACAATCAAATTAGCTGAAGAAACTTGAGAGCCATGTCTGATGCTATGAAAAGAAACAATATTATAATAATTGAACTACTGGAACAAGACACAACGAAGAAGTCAACAGCAAAAATAGCCAGGGAATTCTTAGAGGAAAACTTCCCCAGCTTAATAAATGAAAACCAGGCAACCATTAAAGAGGCTGAAAGAACACCAGCCAGACTGAATCCCAAGAAGTCACCAAGACACATAATTGTCAAATTATCCAACTACGAGGAAAAGGAGAAGATCATAAAAGCAGCTAGGGAAAAGCAAACAGTCATGTATAAAGGTACCCCAATAAGAGTATGTTCAGACATATCAGCAGAAACGATGAAGAAAAGGAGGGACTGTAGTAACATATTCCAAAAATTGAAGGAAAACAATGCAAACCCAAGAATACTTTACCCAGCCAAATTATCTATTAAGATAGATGGAGAAGTAAGAGTCTTCCCAGACAAGGACAATCTCAAAGAGTACATAAAAAGAAACCCAGCCCTAGAAAAGATCCGTGCCAATCCAGTATGGGCAGAAGATCAACACTCACCGAGGCCAAATAAGAGACCATCGCATAGAACTACTCTATCCATAGGGCGACAAAGGAAATAGCCCCCGGGATAGCATCAGCTCAACAGTAGGCAGAAGGCAAACATAAACCACACACACAACACAAGCAGATAAGATAGGCAGATAGGAAAATATCCAACACAAAAGGTACAAGATGACATCACAGAGTCCACAGATAGATATAATAACACTGAATATCAATGACTTGAAATCAGGCATTAAAAGGCAGAGGCTAACAGACTGGCTCAGGAAACATAACCCATCGATCTGCTGCCTCGAGGAGACTCATCTCAAGCTTGCAGACAAAAACAGGTAGAGAATTAAGGCTGGAAAAAATATATATCAAGCAAACGGTAATGCAAAAAAGCAGGGGTAGCGATCTTAATATCTGACCAAATTGACCTCAAGATACAAACCATAACAAGAGACAATGAGGGGAACTATATAATGCTCAAGGAAACAAAAGACCAAGAACCAGTGAGCCTAATAAACATATGTGCACCTAACGGGAGACCAGCGAAATTCGTAAATCAAACACTCCAAAAGATGAAAAAAAATTATAGTTGGTGACTTTAATACACCACTCTCTGAAAAACACAGATCATCAGGAAAGAAACTCAACAAGGAGGCTAGAGATCTAAGTAGCACAATTGGATGATTTGACTTGATAGAAAACGTCAGAGCTTTCCACCAACATGCCAAAAAAGGTCACATTCTTTTGAAGCCCACATGGCACCTATTCAAAAATAGACCACATGCTGGGACACAAGTCAAACATGAGTAAATCGAAGCACATAAAGGTTATACAGACATCTCTTCCCAATCACTGCGCCATAAAGCTGGAAATTAACAGAAAGACAGTAAAGAATATAAGGGCAAACAATTGGAGGATAAACAATTTCCTATTGCAAAAGGATTGGGTATTGACCCAGATCAGAGATGAAATCAGGAAGTTTCTAGAAACCAATGAGAATGAAAATATGATGTACCAAAACCTGTGGGATACAGCAAAGGCATTTATCAGAGGAAGGCTGATAGCAATAAATGCACACATTCGAAAAGAAGAGAGACTCATGGATGATATGCTGACACAAAACTTAGACCAATTAGAACAGAGTCAACAGAATAACCCTACTAATAGTAAGAGGATAGCTATAATAAAAAATCAGAGTTGAGATACAGGAGAGGGAAAACAAGAAAACTATGGAAAAAATTAATGCTGCTAAAAGTTGATTCTTTGAAAGAATTAACAGAATTGATAGACCTCTGGCAAACCTAATCAAAGAAAGGAAGGAACAATGACATTTGCAAGAATGAAACAGGGGACATTACAACGGACCTTAATGAAATCAAAAGGATAATTACACAGTACTATGAAGGTCTGTACTCTAAGGAATTCAACAATTTGGAAGACATAGACAAATATTTGTAAACACAATCACTCCCTAGACTATCCCAGATAGATGTCAAGAACTTCAACAGACCCATAGCAATGGAAGAAATAGACAAGGTAATCAAGGGATTACCAACAAAAAAATCCCCCAGGCCAGATGGCTTCACAGGAGAATACTACCAAGCATTCAGGGAAGAACTGACACCAATCCTATACAAACTCTTCCAGAACATAGAAAAAGACAAAAAAACTCTCAAACTCTTTCTATGAAACTAGTATAACTCTGATACCTAAAGTGGGCAAAGATGCCACAAGAATTGAGAACTATAGACTAATATCCCTAATGAACAATGATGCAAAAATCCTTAATAAAATACTGGCCAACAGAATACAAAAGCATATTTAAAAAAAAATTCACCATAACTAAGTGGGATTCATACCAGGATTGCAGGGATGGCTCAACAAACGAAAGACGATCAGCATTATTCGCCACATTGGCAAGAATAATGATAAGAAACACATGATAATATTGATAGGTGCGGAAAATGCATTTGACAACGTCCAACATGCATTCCTGTTTAAGACACTCAAGAAGATAGAAATAGAAGGAAAATTCCTCAATATTATACAAGCCATATATGAAAAAGCAATAGCCAATGTGGTAGTTAACGGAGAAAAGACGAAAACAATTCCACTGAAAAAGGTGCACCAGACAAGGATGTCTCTTATTCCCACTCCTATTTAACATCATACTGGAGGTCCTAGCTAACAACATAAGACAAAGGAAAGATATTAAAGGTATTCATCTGGGGAAGGAAGAGGCGAAATTATCATTATTTGCAGACGATATGATTCTATATATCGAAGATCCCTTAAACTCTGCAAGCGGAGTGTTGGAAGCAATAGAGGAATATGGCAGAATGGCAGGATACAAAAATCAACAAACAGAAGTCTATTGAATTGCTCTACACGTTAGACAAGATCAAAGAAGCGATAATTAAAAAGGTTGTACCCTTTGCAATAGTCAAGCACAAATTGAAATACCTAGGGATTTACCTGACTAAAACAATGAAATATTTGTATGAGGAAAATTATAAAACACTACTTCAAGAAATCAAGAGTGACCTCAACAAATGGAAGAATATCCCATGCTTATGGATTGGCAGACACAATATAGTAAAGATGTCAGTTCTGCCCAAGGCACTATATAAGTTCAATGCTATCCAAATACGAATACCACCATCCTTCTTCAAAGAATTTGAAAAACAGATTACCAACTTCATATGGAGGGGGAAGAAGCCCAGAATTAGCAGAGAATTCCTCAAGAAGAAGGACAAAGTGGGAGGGCTTGCTCTACCTGACTTTAGCACATAATACACGGCCACAGTAGTCAAAGCAGTGTGGTACTAGTATAATGACAGATATTCAGACCAATGGAAAAGAGCTGAAGACTCAGAAATAAAAACGTCAGCATACAGGCAACTGATCTTTGATAAGGGCCCCAAAAATATTAAATGGGAAATAGATGCCATCTTCAATAAATGGTGCTGGAAAAAATGGATATCTACCTGCAGGAAAATGAAGCAAGACCTTACCTCATTCCATGCACAAGAATAAATTCAAGGTGGATCACAGACCTTGAGATAAAACCCCAAACAATTAGGGCCATTAATGAGGGAATTGGGACAAACCTGAGAACCATGGCACAGGGAATACATAGGCTATCATAAATAAGAAAGGATACAAACATAGAGGTGTCACAAATAGACAAGTGGGAAGTACTGAAGATAAGACACCTGTGTACATCGAAAGAATTCACCAAGAGAGTAATAAGAGAATTCAACGACTGGGAAAACATCGTTAGCAATGACACATCTGACAAAAGCATTATTACTAAAATCTACAATACTTTGTAAGTTTATAATAAGAGAAAACTAATTGCCCACTGCGGAGGTGGGCAAAGGACTGAACAGAAGTTTCACAGAATCTGAAATCCGAATGGCCAATAAACATATGAGAAAATGTTCCTGATCATTAGCCATAAGAGAAATGCAAATCAAAACAACTATGAGATACCACCTAAAACCCTCAAAGACAGACCAATTTAAAAGAAAATCAGAAAGCAACAACTGTTGGAGGGCTGTGGTGAGATAAGAACTCTCATCCACTGTTGGTGGACCTGTAGGTATGTACAGCCACTATGGAAATTGATTTGGCAATATCTCAAACAAATGGAAATTGAGTTACCATACGACCCAGCAATCCCCCTACTGGGCATATAACCAGAAGAGGCAAGATACAAACCACGGCCAGACATCTGTTCCCCAGTGTTCATTGCGGCACAATTCACAATCGCAAGGAGTTGGAAACAACCCAAATTTCCATCAACAGATGAATGGATTAAAATGTAACCGAGAGAAATGACTGAAACCCAAATGAAGGCTGAGCATGATAGTGGGACAAGAGGAAAGTAAAGGGAAATAGAGGAAAGAATTAGGTGACAAAGGGTATTTATAGAGGTCTAGAGGCTGGAATGTACATATGTAAATATATCTATATAAGAGTGTGGGGAAACAGATCTACGTGCATATATCTATAAGTTTAGTATTAAGGCAGCAGATGGACATTGGGCTTCCACTCAAGCACTTACTCAATGCAAGAACACGTCGTTCTATTAAATTGGCATTCCAGGATGCACACCTTCCTGACACAATTGCTGAAGGAAAATGTGTGCATAAGCAAATGTGGTGAAGAAAGCTGATGGTGCCCGGTTATCAAAATATATAGCATCTGCAGTCTTAAAGGCTTGAAGATAAACAAGCGGCCATCTGGCTCAGAGGCAACAAAGCCCACATGGAAGAAGCACACCAGCCTGTGTGACCATGAGCTGTCAAAGAGATCAGGTATCAAGCATCAAAGAACAAAAAATCATATCATTGTAAATGTGGGTGAATGCAGAATGGAGACTCAAAGCCCATCGGTAGCAACTGGACACCACCTTACTGAAGGGTTGTGTGGAGATGAGCCAGTCAGGGTGCAGGGTAGCAAAGATGAAACATATAACTTTCCTCTAGTTCTGAAATGTTCCCCCCACCCCAGCCCACTATGTTGATCCCAATTCTACCTTACAAATCTGACTAGACCAGAGGATGTACATTGGTACAGATAGCAACTGGAAACACAGGGAATCCAGGACAGATGACTCCTTCAGGAACAGTGGTGAGAGTGGCAATGCCTGCAGGGTGGAGGAAATGTGGGGTAGAAAGGGGTAGCCAACTACAAGAATCTGCATATAGCCTCCTCCCTGGGTGATGGACAGCAGAGAAAGGGTTGGGGGGGTGTCGTCAGACAGTGTAACATATGACAAAATAATAATAATTTATTAATTATGAAGGGTTCATGAAGGAGGAGTGAGTGGGGAGGGAGGGGGGAAAATTAGCAGCTGATATTAAGGGCTCAAGTAGAAGGCAAATGTTTTGAGAATCATGATGGCAACAAATGTACATATGTGCTTGACACAATGGATGGATGTATGGATTTTGATAGCAATTGTACGAGACCCCAATAAAATGATTTTTTTTAAAAAAGGATGCTTTGTGTTTTAATTGTTCTTCTTGATTTTTTAAGTATTTGCCTAACAATCCAGTAGTATAATTAAATTAGATTTGGATTGAATCATAAATCTGTGCTCTTCAAACGCTTAGTTTCTAACTCATCTACAAGAAAAATAATGTGAAATACAATTTTATGAATAATATTTTATATGTACCCACCACATGACACTCAGCTTCATTGTATACTTTTCATTCTATTTTTATGTCAAATAATTATTCAAATACCCTAATACTTAATAAATGTTGATAATGTGTACTTTGTACAACCATAGTTTATTGAAAATAGAAATCAAGAAATCGATACGTGATGACGTGGCAAATAGTAGGTAAATTTATTTATATTCCTATGTCAACTATTTCAAAATAACTTAAAAAAATAACTTTGTCCCAATTTAAAGCATTTGATATATATATATATATCTTCTTGGCTCCTTATTGCTTTTTAAAAGTTGAAGAATTTAAACATAAGTCATCTTTTTCCCTAATTCTTTGTCTGTCTAGCAAAAGCTCCATATGAATCGCTAGCATTTATTGAGCAGTATGTGGTGGAGAGGTTCCTGGGTAGTGTAAGCAGTTTAGTATCACCTGCTAACCTGAAGGCTGGAAGTCTGAACCTGCTCCACAGGCTGCAGAAGACAGATCTACTGATCTGCTTGCTTCCAGCAAGGTGAGAGCAATGGGAAGCCTCCGGAGTAGTTCTCCATTTCACCCACTGGGTCGCCAGGAGTCAAAACCGATTCCCATCAACATGTTTGAATGTTGGTTTTTTGGGGAATTTTGTGGGTGTTATGTGGCAACACTGTTTTTAATGGTAAAGAATAAGTCAATCTCAAGAGGTTGGAACTTTTATTTTAAGAATAATAATTCTGATTATTCTCATTTCTACAAAGATGTAAAATAGAAAGCATGAATATTAGGTCACCTCTAGAACAGTTTTCTTTCCTTTTTTTTTTTGAGTGGAACTTACCTTTGAACCCAAGTAACTGGGCTACAGAACCTAAGCTTACGTTTTTACTGCTATTACTGCCTCTTTAAGGGAAAAATGCACTAGTGTGTGAAGAAAAGTATTAGATGCTTTTAAAAGAATGATTTGCTACATTGATAAAGCACCTTGTTAAAAAATAAATAAATCCTTAGGAGTCATCTACTTTGCAGCTCAAAGATGTCTTCACTTACATTTCTCCTATCCCAGTCATTTTTAACTATTAAAGTATTATTTATTTTTAAAATCATTTCATTGGGTGCTCATACAAAGTATTTTTATTTTCTATACAGTCATTATTACACGGGATAATTATCCCTTATAATTTGGATGACTGCAGTTGAATGATTGTTAGTTGATTCCAGACTTGGTTAAAAACAGAATAATTTAGGATATGATACAGCTCAGATTTTAGTAGAGCTTCTAGACTAAGAAAAAGGAAGGAAGGCTTCATGATACACTACTAAAACTTAGCCAATAAGAAAACCTTTGGACCGTGAGTCTCAATTCTGTTTATGTTGGGGAGGGGAGACTGTTGGGGTGGGTGTCGGGTTCAGTAAATTTGCGGCCACTCAGTGGAGGCTATAACAACAACTGAAAGTAGAGAATGAAGGGCAGGGGACCAAATTAACCAGAAAAGGCAGAACGGAGGAGAAATAGCTGAAACACAATTTTAATATAATTTCTTTGCCTATCTCTGACTATCTCTGATTTATTTTTTAATACTAGGAAAATATGAGGGTCAAATGTGAGAACGAAAAATCACCTTGGAAATGATCTAGACCTGAGAGCAAAATTCACAAGAATGCAGCAGGTAGTGAATAAAATCTGTCCAGTTGGTAGAATTTGTCAAACAAGAGTGAGTCATTTTCTGTTCAGCTCCATCAGATATTATGCAGCTGATTTTCTGATTATAAATTAGAACAAAGATAAATTCAAACTTTATTTGAGATTCCCTTCCTCTTTTTCTTTTAGGCTTGGCTTATTTATTTAGTTTCGGCTTTAGAACATTATTCAGTGAGTCAAAACATCTTCTAACCTCTTGCCTAGAGAACAAGTCTTTAAAGCAAAACAGACTAATGTATTTTATAGGGAAAAATGTAGAGATTGATAGGTTAGGACTTGAAAAAGTCATGCATACAGGTACACTGAGTTCACACTTTATCCAATTTTTGACTTTGTTTTTTATCTATAAGGAGTCTTCTTAATTCTCTATAAAAGGAGATCTTGTGGCACTGCCCAGTTAGCCTTAGACTACTAACGACAAGGTCATAAGTTCAAAACTACCAGTCTTTCAAGGGTGAAAGATGAGTCTATCTGTTCTCATAAAGATTTATAGCCTCAGAAACCATATGTAAGTGTGCTATGAATAGTATGAAAATAAGTTAGGTTTCTGTGGCAGTTACATAAACTCCTGTCAACCAGGTCATAGCCAATGAGGCCTATGTGTGGGCATAACCTTCTCCTGAGGATTCTGGGAACTCCTATCTTTTTTCCTGGATGTGGGACACACACTCTCTCTGCTACATACTCTTGTTGACAAGCCACATGGAGACACACTGATGGAACCAGAGCCCTGGAGCTGGAGGAGACACATGGAGACCCATGCCAGCACTGAGATGCTTCCACAACCACTGGATCTATATGAATTTCCACCCACTGGCCTATGATTTTCTTGCATTCAATGAAATCTCATGTGTTGTGTGAATCTGAAGAAAAATTTATAGGCTGGTATTAGATAAAAGGGATAATATTGGACTCTTGGACTTGATCCAGACTTTTGGACTGGGCTGGGATTATTTTCTCAATATATAATTATCCTTTGATATAAATTTCTATATTATACACATATGAGTGTCTATGAATTTGTTTCTCCAGTCTACCCAGACTAACACAGGTGATGTAGTGATTTTGAGTTGGGCTACAGTCCACATAGTCAGTAGTTCAAAAACACCAGCAGCAACATGGGAGAAAGACTGAGCTTTCTACTCCTGTAAACAGTGACAGTTGTGGAAAACCACAGCGGGGGTCATGATGAGTCAGCATTACCTGATGGCAGTGAGTTTTTTTTTTTTCTTTTTGGATGAGAAATATAGGTAGGAATTTATTTTTGATTACAATAATTTGCTTTTTCTTTTTACTTTCTTTAAATAGTCAATGACAGAATTTACAGCATGAAAATAAATATCTTTTTAATTTTAACTTTTTCCCTTTCCCCACACATAACTCTTACTTATCTAACAGACCTTACATCAGCATACTTATTTTCTTATACAGCACTAAATCTGAGAAAAATAATTTTATAGGTCTTCCAAATTCTTACCAAGAAATACATCTTTTAAATGTTTTCCTTCTAAAAGCTAAGCTAGAAATGGTCTAGCTAATTCTTGAAATAACTCTGTAGTCAGTATCATGCAATGAACCTTTACATTTTAATTACATTAAATAACACTCTAATGACATTATTATTACCAGCTCAATGCACAATAATAGAATCGTCATTGTATTTTGACCTATGAGCAAACTTTCAGTTTTGTCATATTTTAAAATTACTGCAATCACTCAGTGTAGTTCATCTCTGAAGACTATTCCCATGAAGAACGGTGCACTGAATTGTTATGTTTCTATGAGTTTATTGGTCTTTCAGTTTATTAGCTCATTTTTTGCCATGTTTCTCAGTGAATGGAAAGTTAAACTTAGCTTACTATATTCATTCATTTTGCTCTTATTTTATTGAATACAATTTACTAAAGTAAGCTACAACTTATTCTATGCAATTAATTGCATTCTACTGTAAACTTGAAAAAAAGATTTAATTTTTTAGGTTTATGGAATTCATCATCATCATCAGCTGTGAAATTGTCATTGATCCAGTACTATCACCCATATATAATGCGAAGATGAGTTATCATTCTATATCACTTTAAAAGTCACAGTTGTTTACCAGTTTTTACTTACCAAACCTAAAAAACAGTTTACCAATTCAGGGTATGAACAGGAAGAATTATATAAACTTAGAAGTATATAGGGTTGTACATAATTGAGTGATAAGTAGTCGATGCCTCCTGCTTTTTGTCAAAGCTTTCTGTAAGCCAAGTTTATATTTGCAATGTCATTGAATATTTTAACTTAATAACACTTAATTCTATCACCAAACTCAAGCAAAATCAGCCAGAAAGGTAATTTAATGCTTTTTGTTTTGTTTTCATGAGGAGGAAGAATTATAATGATGATCAAATAGTATAATGGTGATCAAAATATTATATCACTACTATAACTTAGTATATATTTTATATTGTGCTTATAATATATTATAAAAAATAGCATATTATAACCATTATATTCTATAATATCATTTATTCATTATTATATAATCATATAGTAAATAAAAATTAATTAAGACATTTTCAAATAAATGTTTCTTTTGTTTAAGTTACTGACTTAGATTGTATAATAAAATTAACCTTTTATCATGCAATGAGATTAGGCCATATTCTTAGTGTTTTCCTTATCTCTAGGAATTATAGGTAGATTTTCTATATCTAAGACTGCTATGGTAACAACAATTACCATATGCAGGTGGCTTTAAAGAAGAAAACTTTATTTACCCACAGTTCAATAAATTAGCAGTCTAAATTCAGTTCAGGGCTCAGAGATAAACCCTTCCTTATCTGTTTCGACTTCTAATTGCTAGATGACCTGGAGTCTATATCAACTCATAACAACCCTGTGGAACTAGGTAGAATAGCTTCATAGGTTTACTTGACTGTAATCTCTACAGAAGCAGATAAGCCAAGTCCCTTTTTCCTGAGCAGCCAATGGCTGAGCTGGAACTACTACCCTTAAGGTTAATCAAACACATAGAATCTGCACCGCAGGAATTTTTTAGCTTCCAGTAGCTGTAAGGAATCCTGGATGATCCAAACCTCGGATCTCTCTCTGTTCTCTGCATTACTTTTCTAAATCCTGTGTGCTTCGGCGTCTATTCACTTTCAATATTTTATAACTCAGAAGTAATTATATTTAGGATCCCACACTAGTATGGCCTCATTAACATAACAAAGAAAAAAGTTGGTCATATCTACAATTGTTTTAGTTGCTTTCGAGTTGGTCCTGGCTCATAGTGACCCTATGTATAATAGACCAAACCCTGCCCAGTCCTGCTATATCACCAGAACCGTTCTTACGCTTTAGCCTATTGTTGCAGCCAGTGTCAATCAATGTAGACAATGGCTTTCCTTTTTTCACTGCCCCTCTACTCTAACAACTATGGTATCCATCTTCATCTACTTGTCTCTCTTAACAACATGTCAAAAGTATGTGAGATAAAGTCTCACTATCCTTGCTTTAAGGATTATTCTAGCTGTACATCTTCCACAGGACCTTGTTTGTTCTTTGGCAGCCCGTGATGCTTTCAATATTCGTCACCAACACTATACTCCAAATACAACAATCCTTCTGTGGTCTTCTGTATTCACTGTCCAACTTCCACAGGCAGAGGAGACCAATGAAAATACTATGGCTTGACTGGAGATCCCCTTGCAGAGAGGTCTCGGGGAGGAGATGAGCCAGTCAGGGTGCAATGTAACAACGATGAAAAATACAACTTTCCTCTAGTTCCTAAATGTTTCCTCCCTGCTCCCACTACCATGACTCGAATTCGACCTTGCAAGTCTGGCTAGACCAGAGGATGTACACTGGTACAGATAGGAACTGGAAATACAGGGAATCCAGGGTGGATGAGCCCTACAGGACCAGTGGTGTGAGTGGTGAAACAAGGAGGGTAGAGGGAGAGTGGGTAGGAACGAGGGAACCGATTACAAGGAACTATATGTGACCTCCTCCCTAGGGGACGGACAACCGAAAGGTGGGTGAAGGGAGACATCGGACAGGGCAAAATATGACAAAATAACAATTTATTAACTATCAAGGCCTCATGAGGGAGTGGGGATCGGGGAGGGAAGGGAAAATGAGGACCTAATGCCAGGGGTTTAAGTGTAGAGGAAATGTTTTGAGAATGATGAGGGCAATGAATGTACAAATGTGCTTTACACAATTGATGTGTGTATGGATTGTGAAAAGAGTTGTATGAGCCCCTAATAAAATGATTTAAAAAAAAAAGAAAATACTATTGCTTGGGTCAGGGTATCTTAGTACTCAAAGTAACATCCTTGCTTTTCAGTACTTTAAAGAGGTCTTGTGCAGCAGATTTACCCAATGCAATGTGTCATTTGTTCTCTTGACTGCTGCATCCATGAGCATTGATTGTAGATTCATGGAAGGCAAAATGCTTGAAAATATCAATCTTTTCTCCATTTTTCTTATTACTTAAGCTATTGGTCCAGTTGTGAGGATTTTGATCTTCTTATATTGAGGTGTAATCCATATTGAAGGCTACAATCCTTGATCTTCATCAGCAAGTGCTTCAAGTCCTCCTCACTTTCAGCAAGCAAGGTTGTGTCATCTGTGTATCATAGATTGTTAATAAGCATTCTTCCAATCCCAATGCTGCTTTCTTCTTTATATAATCCAGTTTCTCTTATTTGCTCAGCATACAAATTGACTGAGTACGTTGAGAAGATACAACCCTGAGACACACCTTTCTTGATTTTAAACCATGCAGTATTCCCTTGTTCTGTTTACAAAACTGCCTCTTGATTCACATACAAGTTCCTCATAAGCTGTTAAGTGTTCTGTAATTCCAATTCTTCTATATAATATCCATAGTTTGTAATAATCCACACAGTCAAATTCCTTTGCAGTCAATAAAGCAGGAGTACACATCTTTCTGGTATTCTCTGCTTTCAGCAAGATCAATCTTTCATCAACAATTATATTCTTTGTTTCGTGTCCACTTTTGAATTCAACCTGAATTTTGGTCAATTTACTGCAACAATTGCTGTTGAATGATAATTAGCAAAAATTTACTTGCATGTGATATTAACAACATTGTTCTATAATGTGGGTATTTTATTCGGTCACCTTTCTTTAGAATGGTAGAAATATACATCTATTCCAGTCAATTGGCCAAATAGCTGTTTTCCAAATTTCCTGGGATAAGTGATTGTTTACAGTGTCTTCTTTTTGGCTGACACTTTCAGTGCAGCTTGAATTTTTCCCATTACATCATTGGTTCTTCCTCAAATGCCACCTCCTGAAATGGTTCAATTTTCCATAACTTCTTTTTGGTACAAGTTTTCTATGTATTCTTTCTATCTTCTTTTAATTCTTTCTGTACCTTCAATATATTACCCATAGGAACTTTAAATATTGCAACTGGAAGCTTGACTTTTTTCCCTCTCATTCTTTCAATTATGATATGCTGATGCTCTTTTTAAAAATTTTCTATCTCTAGATCTTTCCACATTTCATTATAATATTTGACTGTTTCTTAACTAAGCTGCCCTTTGAAATTTTCTGTCCAGTTCTGAGTTCATCATTTATTCCATATGCTTAAGCTACTTTATAATTAAGAGCAAGTTTGAAACTTTTCTGACATCCACTTTCATATGTTCTTGAGCTGTTCTCCTAAGCCAGGTGGGATACAATCAAGGTTGTATATTGGCTCCCATGGACTTGTTTTAATTTCTTTCAGCTTCAACCCAAACTTACATATGAGGGGGTACCCGCCACAAAACAATTTATTTTTCAAAACTATGTATTTAATTTTTTTTACAAAACAGCCTTATCACCTTCAAAGTACTCTCCATTACACTTAATACATTTGTCAAATCTGTTATTCCATTCTTGGAAACATTTGTCAGACTCGTCTGTTTGGAAGACTGACAGCACCTTCCACATTTTCTCTTCACCTCTTCCAAGTCATTAAATGACTGTGCTTTCATGTCCCTCTTCTCTCACAGAAACAAAAAGAAATCGCATGGAGCAAGGTCAAGTGAGTCAGGTGCGTGGAGTGAGAGAGGCATGATGTTTTTTTCATTTTTATCACTTCCAATTTTCCCACTTTCATATTCATGCATTCCATATTCTTATTATTAATGGATATTTTCAATTATTTCTTCTCATTTCAAATAGTGCCACAGGAGCAGATGAACATCCTGAAAATGTTGCTCTATTCATGTTATTGGGGTCAACTTTTGGAGTCCTGGTGGTGTAACAATTATGCATTGGCTTGTGATCCACATAGTTGGTAGTTTGCAACCACCAGCAGCAAATCTGAGAAAGCTTGGGCTTTCTACTCCAATGAAGTTACGGTCTCAGAAACCCACAGGGGACCACTATGAGTCAGCAGTCACTTAACGACAGTGAGTTTGTTTGTTTGTTTTTCTTTGAAGAGGTAGCTTTGCCCCAATCATGTTTTAGGTGCTTTCCAACATGAGGTGCTCTTCTTCCAACACTGAGTCAGACACTATTCCTATAGAGGAAGGACGGTTTGCTATATTTCTGCCCTAAATGTTACTTGAATCTCCATAAAAAATGATAAATAGTAATGTGAATGTAGATGTTTATTTTAGAGCAGACACTGCTCTCAAAGTTCGTTTTTTAAGTTCTTAAATTAAGAATTATCATTACATCCAAGCGTTACTGGTAAAAACAAATGATTAGTTTAGCTATACAGAAAGAGGTATATGAATAATAATATATCCATACTGTATCCAATTGGACTGGGAGACAGAGCAAGAGGTAGGCTGGGTTCCTGGCTCCTGTAAGCAAAGGCCAAGGGGCCATGTGGCTGGGAAACTGAGGACTGGGGAGAGAATTGGCTGCTGATTGTGGAGAGGTGTTTTGTAGACCGGGAACTGTATCTTTAGTGTTTGCTGTCCTGATTTGTGGTCAACTATTAACTTCCCTAATAAACCCCTTAATTGTAACTGCTGTGTATGAGTTCTGTGAGGCCATTGCAACAAATTATAAAACCCAACACGGAAGTGGAGTGGCACAGGAGGAATGATTGGTGTTAGAGTAGCTCCAGAAAGATGGAGTGTGGGAGGCAAGTCTGACCCCTGCCTCATGGCAATAAGGAAGCCTGAGGCGGTCAGATATGTCCACGTCCATTGCCATTTACCGCGCCTGGTACTGGAAGTGTGATTACTTCAACGGCCTCATGCTCATGAGAATTTGGAAAAGACCAAAGGGGCAATTGAACATTTTGATTATTGCTTTGGTTGACTTTATGTGAAATGGCTGAAAGTAATGAAAGTAGGTAATTTACATCTTGTGTATCAGGGACAACTATCTTGGCTGTTTAGACAAAATGGCTGGTGGAAGGCAAGACTTGTTGGAGATCCCCTGTCACAGCTTAAGGCCATATGCATGACTGAGATAGTCTAGGGTGGAGAAAAATAATTGAACTTGGATGCTTTTAAAAGATTATGTTTAGAATGATATGTTTAGCAAGTTGTAACTAGGACTATGTTTATTTCTCCTACCTTTTGTTATAAATAAAATGTGTGATAGAAATGAATATCAGAAATTATTATTAGAGTTTATAAGTTCATCTTCACCTTTACAATAGATTTGTTAAGAGTATTTCCTCTTGGATACATTGCCCTAGGTAAAGCCTCCCCCGGCAATATACACCCTCCCTCACCATCAATTTTAGATCTCTTGTTGTTCTCTTATCTCTGAGTTTGTCGGCTCCCCATTAATGAAAACTTTAAAATGAAACTTTAGAATTCTTAGACTATATCATGAATTCTGAGGATTATGTTTAATATTCTCTTCAACATCTGAGATTAAAAACAGTTCTTGATGTGAAAGAGATGTGTAAAACTTTAAAAAGCAAGCCCACATGGAACAACATATCAGCCTGTGTGATCATGAGGTGTCGAGCGGATCACTGAAGACAAATGGGTGCATAAGCAAATGTGGCGAAGGAAGCTGATGGTGCCCGGCTATCAAAAAAAGTATAGCGTCTGGGGTCTTAAAGACTTGAAGGTAATCAAGCGGCCATCAAGCTCAGAAGCAACAAAGCCCACATGGAAGAAGCACACCAGCCTATGCAACCACGAGGTGTCGAAGGGATCAGGTATAAGGCATCATCAGAACAAAAAATCTTACCATAGTGAATGATGGGGGGAGTGCGGAGTGGAGACCCAAAGCCCATTTAGTAGGCCACTGGAGATCCCCTTGCAGAGGGGTCTCGGGTAGGAGATGAGCCAGTCAGGATGCGATGTAACAACGATGAAAAATACAACTTTCCTCTAGTTCCTAAATGTTTCCTCCCCGCTCCCACTACCATGACTCCAATTCGATGTTGTAAGTCTGGCTAGACCAGAGGATGTACACTGTTACAGATAGGAACTGGAAATACAGGGAATCCAGGGCAGATGAGCCCTACAGGACCAGTGGTGTAAGTGGCAAAACAGGGAGGGTAGAGGGAGAGTGGGTAGGAAAGAGGGAACCGATTACTAGGAACTATATGTGACCTCCTCCCTGGGGGACAGACAACAGAAAAGTGGGAGAAGGGAGACGTCGGACGGGGCAAGATATGATAAAATAACAATTTATAAACTATCAAGGGCTCATGAGGGATGGGGGATTGGGGAGGGAGGGGAAAAATGAGGCCCTAAGTCCAGGGGTTTAAGTGGAGAAGAAATGTTTTGAGAATGATGAGGGCAATGAATGTACAAATATGCTTTACACAATTGATGTGTGTATGGATTGTGAAAAGAGTTGTATGAGCCCCTAATAAAATATTTTTTAAAAAAACCTTTCAAAAGCTCAAATAATCAGCTATTTACATCTCAAACATCAGTGACAGTAAAAGTATTATGTATAAATTTCATTTTTATGGACATAATACCCCACCTCAAGTAATTGCTACCCCCTTACATTCGTACCCACACTGCTCACCCAAGCAAGTCAGTCAATCAATAGTAAGTACCAGTACTAGATGCTGTAGAGTAGATTCAAAGCATGGTGATCCCATCTGTGTCAGAATAGAACCATTCTCTGTAGAGTATTCCAATTGCTCACTAGTTTTTGGGAGTAGACTATTGGGCATTTCTTTTCAGGTACCAATTGATGGACAGGGTACTTTTTGATTAGTAACTGAATATGGGAACTGTGTCACCCAGGGATTTCTCAGTCAAATACACTTGGATCCTAATATGGTTCTTTAGAACATAAATGGCAATTTGGGGCAGGAAACAGAATTCCTTCCTTTTCTATTTGAGTCATACCAAAACCCATTGACTTCCAGTTGATTTTGACTCATAGGAATGTTATAAAGGGTTTATAAAACTGTACTTTTTTATTTTGCCAAGTGACACACAATTTTATGAAAAAAGATGAAGGTAAAAAATCATAAGACTAACTTTATGGGATCAGACAACTTAATTTTTGCTCCTCAGAACACCTGCTGTGTTTGAATCACCAACCTTTTGGTTAGCAGGTCAATGTCTAACCCATAGCACAAAGAACTCTTATTTTTAATTTACCCTTGACTTATCATACCTCTCTATATCATGTACTTTTAGTGAAACTGTCAATCACATTCTCTCCACGTACCTTCTGGCTAACGGCCACATGGTACATCTTAGACCAATCAGATTCCTTCCACCTTCATGTACTTGGCCCTTGAGTTGATAACTGCTTGTAAGTGATCACCTTCAGGATGACTTGATGATGCTTTCACAAAATGAATGTGTCCTTGAGTTTAGACTAAGGTTGTTAAAATGTATCTGGTTTCTTTGCCATTCTTGGATCATTTTATTCAGCTTTTCTTGTGGTTATAGAAGCCACTAAGTATTCTTCAAACAATAACATACTTTTAGTATAAGTCAGTCAAAAACAGGTGCCTATGGTGATTTCCCTATAACCATACTTGAAGGATGGGAATAACTTGGCTATCAGAGAGTATTGGAGGGATGACTCTAGTAGACTAAAATGATGTCTGACTTAATGTTGTAATTTGATCTCCCTTCTGATACACTCTGGACTTGATCTAGTTTTTAATATTTTCTGTGCTTTTTTTTCATATTGGGGTTTATCGCTGTTGTCATTTTTCATTGTTGGTAGCCTTCTTGACTCTTTGTTATGTGGTTTTCTGTGTTTTTTGGTATGTGAAACCCAGCATAGGCAGATCTATAGAGCAACAATTAGGACAAGGGTTTGGGGGACTACCATGGGGGAGGTTGGAAGTGGGTAACAGGAAATTGTTATCAAGGTGTTCAAGAAAGAATAAAGTGTTTTGAAATGTATTTGGGGAGCAATTATACAACACTGACTGATATGCTTGAACTAGAGAATTACATGATGTCAGGATTAGCTCCTAAAATAATGATTTGGAGAAAAGGACAGGTAAAAAGACTTCCTTTTGTTCCCCCAACTCAACAATCCTGTAAAAGGAACATATTTGAATCCCTTGAGGATGTCTAAATTACTTTTCTCCTGTGGTGTAAATTAAAGAGCCCAGGGTTATTCAGGGAAAAGTTGGAGAGGCAGAAACACTGCCTCAGAAGTACGTAGACCAAAAGAGGGATTGGATTTTGAAAACCAATAGCACTATGTTTTGACATTTTTGTTGACTAACGATTTCTATGATTTTGTAGTTATACTTTTGACATGCCCTTGTATACACATATGAAATTATTTAAAATGTATGTTATCCTCAAATTAAAAATAAAGAAAATCCTGGAAAACAAGAAGAAAAAACTCAACAATTGGTGAGTTCTGTTATTTCCAAATAAATTACTGTTTCAAGTATAGTTAGGAACCACCAATTTAGTCCATATCAAAATATACAACCATTAAATACTGCTTTCAGAAAAAGGTTGGTCTTTTCCTTATTTTTAAAATACTAAAAAATATTAGAAAATATAAAATTTCCATTTTGTAGTAGTTCAAAGTTTAAACAGGCCCTTATACTTTAGCAAATTTTCCTCTTTATCACCATAGATAATCATATTATTTAGACCGTTTTAAAGGGAGTGGGGAAAGATAATGCACTCAGATCCAAAGAGCACAAAATATGATGAGGCTTCAAAAAGTTCATGGAATAATTCCATTGCTTTTCAATTCCATTTTTCTTTTTCAAGTACCTTTTGAAGCTTCTTTGTAAGTCATGACTACTTTGCTCACATGTTCCAACCAATAACCATCCATCATACACATAACTGAGAGGAAAAATATAATTTGCATATATAATAATCTAAAAGGAGCAAGGAGAAAAGGAAACATTTTGTTATATTAAATTTTATGTATCTGTTTTATATCTGGTGTTTATTAAAGAAATATAATAATCTCTAACAAAAAATCTTGATGGTGAACATATGCTGTAAATAATTCTCACAGCAGATCTTCAAAATTGAAAATGACATTTAAAATAATGATTTCCTTTAAATTTTAATTATTTTTGAGATATTACATGCAGGACTAATTAGATACAAGTCCCACAGGGATAAAATAGGAACAAGATTGATTAATTGAACTTATTAAAGTTCCTTGGAATTAAAAAAAATCTTTGAAAGAAAAATTAACTAGGTATAGGCAGTTCCCAGGTAACTAACATCCATATGGACAACTTCCACTTGCCCTCTACTGTTATGCAAATTTCCCCTCTTTGAAATGACTGAACCAATCCCTTCCACAGACAATTCTTTATCACAAGCACCTTCACTTTCTGAAGGTGCTACTTTTAAATCATTAAAATACCATTTAAGCTACACTTGCACTAAAATAAGGCCATATTAGAACCGTATGCACCTGCCCTGATGTATCTACACATTCTACTTATAGACTTAAGACACAACTAGAGAAAAAGAGACACAATCAGGAATGGATGCCTTACTAGACTTGCATTTTGAATGGTGATTAAAAAGAATAGCAAGTTAAGTGTATGTGCCTTACATCTGAAACATAAAATTCCGATGACTGCTTTTTAAATTAATATAATTATAAATTAAAATACATGCTCCATGCAAATACAAAGTTTAATAAACCAGCCAATATTTATGAATAAATTTGTATATTATGCAGATAAAACCAAAAAGCCTTTTAGCCTCTGAACTTTACTTCCATATATAAACCTTTTAATATATGTTGCAATGACTGAAGTCACTGTGTGAGCCCACTGCACGCTGTCCACTGCATTGTCTTCAGTGTGTAGGGTGTCTGAGTCACTGGCTGCTGCATGCCTCCTCCTCCTTTCATGAAACGCCACGCCGGGTGGCGAATCCGTTATCACTCCACAGATTTTACTGCCCGTTCTATTCACTTCCTCAATTATTATTTATTTTCTCTAATCCAATAGACAAAATCATTTTACTCAAATACTTAGCAAATCATCTGAATCAACACTTTTTTCTTTCCAGCCTTTCACAGAGACAAATCCAGGAGATCCCAGAGGCTCATAAATTCTCATTGTAAGGTAGTTTTATTGGTACATAATTCAAACATCCTATAGTAGGTTCAGCTATATTAAAAATTGTACAAACATCACTACACTCACTTTCAGAATATTTTCTTCTTTCTCATACTTTTTATTGTTAGCTATTGATTTCCCTCCAACTTCTTCTGTCATTACTCCTAGGTAATTATTAAAATAATTATGTTTCTATAATTCTATGTTCATGTTTCTATAGATTTACCTACTCTGGCTTCATATACAGAACATAATATGAAATAAAATCAAGAAACAAAATAAGAAAACAATGACAAACGATAGACTAAAAACTTAATTGAAGGGAAATCAGAAAATACTAAAAATAGGAACTGCATTAAAATGGGCCAAAAGGGAGCTCAAACGACAAGGTGTTACATTGTAACCTAATTATATCATCCATAACAGATTTTACTAGGGTCTCTTTCTGGTAGCCGTGCTGTCCACACACATCCACTAGGATCAGACAGAATTCATCAGAGGCTTCACATTGCGGGGAACTTGTCTTCTTACTCTTCTGGAAAATTCTTCGCTTATCATCGGTATTTAATATTTAATCCACTCATCTAGCTTATTTTTTCTTTTTTAATTATGTTAGTAGAATGTTTATGTCATGATTTAGGTATAATTGCCTTTATTTTATTTTATAATTGTGACAGTTTTAGGTTTTACATTTAGGTCTTTGATCCATCTTGAGTTAGCTTTCTATATCATATGAGATATGGATTCTATTTCACTTTTATCCAAATGATAACTAGTTTTGCCAGCACTATTTGTTAAAAAGATTTTTTTCATTTAATGTACTTCAATCCTTTGTTGAAGAGCAGCTATCTATATGCTGAAGGATATATTCACCATTCTGAATGATTTCCTATTGATCTGTGTCTGTTGTTATACCAGGAACTGTCTTACAAAGACCTAAACTCTAAAACTTATACAAATAGTTCAATACTCTACCTACAAAATGACAAGCAATCTAATTGGAAATTGGCAAAGTACATCACAGTCTCCACCAAAGAAGATATATAGGCAGTCAATAAACATATGAAGAAATGCTCACAATTAGCCAACCGATTGATACTAATCAAAAGACGAAGTGAAATATCATCTCACCCAAGCAATAATATTAAACTTTAAAAAATACAAGAAACAAAAACAAATGCTGCTAAGGCTTGATGAGATTGGAACTTTCTTAGACACCTGTATAAATGTTCAATGGTACCTACTGTGGAAAACAGTAGGTAAGATACCACAGGATCCAGCCATACCACTAGTAGGTTTATATACTGAAGAAGTAAGAGTCATGATAGGAGCAGATGTATATATTAATCACCATTCTATTCACAATATAAAAATGCTGGAAACGATGAAGGTGCTAATCCTTAGACGAATGGATAAATAAATATTGGTAACTATGCTCAATACAGTACTTCACAAGGGTAAAGAAGGAGGAAATTGTGGAACACCTCAAAGCTTGGAGGAAACTAGAGGGCATCACGCTGGGTGGGATAAGTCAATCAAGAAATGCCAAATATTGAACCAGACTAGTATAAAAAGCAAGGAAATTTTCAAATTGTGTTAGTAACTTCTTTTAGAAGAATTATACAACTAGTCTCAAGGAATTGGAGGTTAAAGATGTCCCAAATGTCCAACTTTTACAAGATGTTAGTATATTGCTGCATTTCCCCTCCACACCTCACATGAATCAGGAAAAGCCTGAATTGAACTGGATTGGACTTACCTACTTGTATAACTGAGAAAGCCATTTCTCGATACAAGTGTGTCTCTTGATTCAATACATACAAATGTCACTGATTTTACTTCCCTAGAGTACCCAGCCTTACACATAAATGGAAGGAAACTTGCTATATGACTGGACTCTTTGAAGCTCATAAGCAACATTAAGCTGCAACGATTGGTCTCTTGTTGTTAAGAGTAATGAACAACAAATAAACATCAACAAAGCTAGTCCAGTGGACTAATTGGCCAGGTAATTATCCTTCTTCATGGCTTGAGAACATAAGAATTAGAGGATGCCTAGTTATAACTACCAGTTGCTCTGAAAGGGAACAAAATCTAGCTAGGAGCCCTGAACGGTTACATATTGGACTGCAATCCACAAAGTCAGCAGTTTGAAATCACCAGCAGCTCAAAGGGAAAAAAGATGAAGGTTTCTACTCTTGTAAAGAGTTACAGTCTTGGAAACCCACAGTGCCATTCTACTCTCCTGGTTAGAGTTGCCATGAGTTGCCATCAACTAGATAACAGTGAGGTTTTTGGGTTTTTTTGTATTGTTTTGTTTTTTCTTTTTTTTAGATTGGAAGTAAAAGGTGTAACCAAACTCAAAATTGTAGTGGAGACGAGGCTTACTGGTCAAAAAGAGATTGGTGGAACTCACAAGACAATAGGTCTTAATCACCTTTCAAGCATGGAACCAAACCTTTGCATGTACCTCAGCTTTCAGCCAAGTAATAGACAGGTCTATAAGGGGGACACTAGTCAAGTGCACAGAGCTTCAAATGCTCAATCACTTGAGACCAAGGTGGCAGCATTTGCTCAGTGACCAAGATTAGAAGGGTTAGGAGAGAAGGAGGAGTGAAGGGGGAGCAGAGGAAGTTTGAGGAGTGGCTTTGCATTGAAGGGATTCCAATTAATGAGATGAAGGAACATGTATATAAGTTGTTGAATGCAAAATTAATTATATACTGTGTAAACCTTCACCTCTCTCTCTCTCACACACACACACAAATACAACTTATTGCTATAAAAATCTTTATCAAACAAAAATATCAAAATATGATGTTATTGTTTCTCAACATATCCTTCATCTAGGTCTTTTCATTTTTGAAGGCAATGTGTCTAACACTCAAATCCTTCACCAATAAGTTGTGCAAGCTGAATATATGTAGGAAAGCAAATGGGAGTATGCCCATTAGTGTATATAGTTTTTGCATAGTATATATTTGCAAAAATACTTGTATGTATTTAAAATATATTTTAGGAAATATAATACAGCATACAGGGACCAAAGTTTTGAAAACTACTTAGCCATAGTAAAACACATTTAGGAGATGAGCGAGGTTTGGAGACAAAGCCTCAACGTGGGACTATCTAAGTCAATTGGTACAACTTAGTCCACAAAGACAGCGCTCTCTTGGGAGAGCTACAGTCTCAATGCAACTATTTTCCCTAATTTTTTTACAAGAAACAGTAAGGAGAATAAAATAATCAATAAATATTTAGTCCAGAGAACTAATAAATCACACTAACCTGTACACTGCCGAGACCAGAAAAACTACATAGTGACCAAATACAATTACACACTGTGCTCTGACCAGAATCACAAGACATATTCAGGACAAAGTGGAAGGAAACGTAGACCAGATTTCAAATTCACACACACACACACACACACACACACACACACACACACACACACGTACTGGTCTACTAGATGCTGGTGGAACCCTAAGATACTGGCCTTTATTAGTCCATCAACTATCAGTCTCATAATGGGCAGGTTTATAAAGTGACCTTTAAACAAAGGAGGAAGTTGAAAATGTATCAACAATGCAAGAACAAAGGAGTAGCATTTGCTCAAACAGAATCCAGAAGGCATGGAAAAGCACAAAAGGAGAAAAGGATATGGGGAACACAAGGAAGAAATGTGAAGAGTACGGTTACATTGAAAGCATCGCAACCGATGTCATAAAGCAAAATATGTAAACATTCACTCAAACCAGGATTCTAAGGAAAAAAAGAAAGCAAGCTTGTCTTTTCATGTCTCCTGTCTAGTTTTTCCAATTAAATCTTACTTGACATTTATAACAGGTGGCGCTACCCTCCTTTTTAATAGAATTCTCATGAATTTCTATAATTTTCTATAATGTTTATAGAATTCTCATGAATTTCTATAATCCCAAAGTCCAGTTTTGAATATCCACCAGAAGTCCAGTTATGTATTTGTAACCACTTTCTCAACATTGTTCCCTTTCTTCAGGCTCAAAAGTATAAAATCTTCATTGATTCCTTGCTCATGGCCAGTTATCAAGTCCTATTAATTTTTCTTTTTATACATCCTATAATTTTGCACATCTCCCCAACTCAGTTCTAGTTCAAGTTTTAACTAACCTTTGAACATTTTGTCTGTCACCAAACTATTCTCTATGTGACTTCCATAGCAATATTTGAAATGTTATGAAAACAAACAAAATATGGGGAAGATGAGGAAGATTCAGAGTTGTCAGTTCTGTTTTCAAATAGCTTAACTTAGTACTTTTGGAAAAGCACAGAAATATGCATATTTTAAGGAAGTCTAATTTCATGTTTGAAAGAACATATCTTAAGAAAAATTACCTCAAGGTGTGTCTTTAAAAAAAATCGACTCCAATTTCCTCATACTTAATTACTTATTATCATTGGATTAATCATGATCTGATGTCACCTAGCAAATAATGTTTTCAACTTTTTCCATCTAATCTCCCACTCAATATATACTCTTTTCTTTTTTCCATTCACCATAATCAGAATGAATTAATCTTAAGTAAACTTAAACAAAAATATTAATTGCTATTTGCTAACTAAATATAGAAAATACTAATGCACCATGGCAATCTACTCTCTCTGAACTCAAATCAGGGATGCAGCTCTGATGCATCATTACCTATACTTCTTGTTACTACTACTTGTTTTTTATACTTACAATTCATAATTTCTTTACTTAAATATCAACTCCTTAAAGCATTACAGTCTCATTTTATAGATACTTGATCCCCTAAATTACGTAGGAAAATGTTTATATCTATCAAGCACTCATACATTTTCTAAACCTCTGTACTTTCCCACAATTTTTGTAACATGAGAATAATGTTTCAATATAATGTGAAAACTAATCATGTCTCAAAAATAAAAGAAAAATAATTATTCTAAATAAAATAGTTGTTATAGTTAAAGTCATTAATTAGCTTGAAAGTTCACACATAAATATAAATGCTCAGATTATAATTGTCCATTATTATTTGGTTGTTATTAGGTGTCCATCATTATTTAGGTGTTATTGTATTGGTACCAACTCACAGTGACCCTATCTAAAACAGAAAGAAACACTGTCTGTCCCTATCCTTATACCTCCCTAGATGTGTCCATTAATTAAAAAAAACTATTTTAGAAAATGAATATTCATATTTCCTGGATAATTAAATATTAAAAATCCTCCAGATCTTCATGTTCCTTATGTAAATGATCTTGAGCCTAGATAATTAGAAGAACACTAGCATGAGTCATAGAACAATGATAATTACAAAGGGGCCCACAAATCCTCTGCTAATCAACATAATCAAGTAGATGATACCTGATGGTAGGGTCAAAGTGGCGCAGTTCTAGTGCTTCTTGCTGTAAATGTATTTGCTATATTATCTAAAATCACACTCATTCTCATTCTTTGACCATATGCCTAAATTAAAAAAATATTTTTATATGTTTACTGCAACAAAACTCTTTGTTAATCTGATGCAATTGGCAAATCAATATGAATAATTACAATGTTATGGTGCTATTGATTTGTCAAATCAGAATTGCATTCATTGTGACTATATCAAACTATGAATAGGTGAAGTATGACTTTTAATACAACTAACAAATATCAATAAATTAAAATTGGGTAAAGCAATTGATAAGATAGCAGCATTTCTTTAATGGAATTCATTAGAGCCTGGAATAAATTCTCTACAGGATCCATGGTAGTGTAGTGGGTTATGCATTGCACTGCTGGCGGCAAAGTCAACAGTTCAAACCTATCAGCCACTGTGAGAGAGAAAGAGAAGACTTTCTATTTCCTTAAAGATTTACAGCCCCAGAAACCCTTAGAAGCAGTTCTCCTCTGCCCTATAGGAATGTTATGAGTCAAAATTGACTCAATAGCGGTAATATTGGATTTAGTTTTGAAAATTATCTACTATATAGTTAAAGAAGTATATACTGTTTCTCATTAAATATATCTGCTCTACCTCCATACTGTATACAATCTCCTCCTTTAAAAATCATTCAAAAATTTACCTTCCCTAAGATTACCTACACTGTGACAGTTAAATAATCTCCTATCAACTTGCGACGGGGAGAAGTCTAGCCTGTCAATCAGGCCACAGCCAATGAAGCCTCTGTGTAGGCATGGCCTGTTCCTGAGGATTCTGGGAATCTCTGTATTCCTCCCTGGAGGTGGGAGACACTTTGCTTCGTTTCTCTAGTTAACCCAGACTAACACATTATGGCACCTTGGGAGCGGGGTACTAGAGAAACAAATTATAAAGATAGAGAATGGATGCTTGTTTGATTTCTGCCTCATGGTAGTTCTTCTTTGGGCAGCCAGAGGTCAGATATGGCCATGCAGTTTACTAGAAAGAAATTGTGAAGTTAAAGTTTTGATTATTCTGTTTGGTTGTTGTCTCAGTTATTCCTGTTTGTATGGTGAAAATGGGTGTTCTTAATATATATTTTGAGCTCAGGGGTGAAATTGCCTTTTGAATTTCTCAGAGACCTTGCTGCTTAGTGAACATGGCTGACAAAATGCCTGGCCCTGGCTTGATTCCGTCAGAGGCCTAAAGCCATAAAATTAAGTAGTTTAGATAAGGATTAAGATAAAATGGATAAGGATTGAACTTGACTTTTAAGAACTGACTTTAGCATCTGATTCTACTTTGTTTATATTGATGTCTTCTGCTTATTGTTATTGACATAATGATTGATAGGAATGATTATTGGGAAGTATGAAAATAGAGAGCTTTTAAGTCCACTTGTCTTCAGCCATTAAAATTGAATAGTTAAATGGGTTTAAGACATACCTGCAAAGAAGGCTCTGAAAAGATAAACCCCACCCTGTGTCTTGAGTGCTCAGGACATTCAAAGGGGCTGTTGACAGATTGAAGGAGGGAAAAAAAAAAGAAAAGAAAAGGACCTCTTTGGATTTTTGAATTTTGAACTGGTGTTTTTTGTCAGAGCTGTGAAAATTCTTGAACCATGAAGAAATCTCCTCTCCAGGACTGAATGCTAAAGGAAGTCAGTGGGCAGGCTGAAATGCTTGCTAGGGGACCACCTGGAAGTACTTGTTGAGTGGAAGTGAGAGAAACAGCAGTAAAGGGACAGGTTGAGTCTGGCCACTGACACTCGTGGGCCTGGTTCACAGAGACTAGAGAAGACAAGATCAAGACTAGTCTGAAGTTCAAGACCTAGCACAAGGGGGCTAGGGTTGTTGAGAATTTGTTATGGGGTCATGGTCTAATGGCAAGGCAGCCAATGGGCACCCTGGTGAGGCTAACTGAGGCAGCACACACTGAGTTGACCAGAACCTAAACAGATGAAGAGAAGATATTTGAGTCTGTGAACTGATGTGTATTCCAGCTGACTCTATGGATGGCCAGTCCTGATTTGCCTTTGCCTCTGGATGCAGACTCACAAGGTTCCAACTGGAATGAAGATTCTTTTTTTTTTTGTTTGTTTGTTTGTTTTGTTTTCTTTTTTTTTTTAACATTTTATTAGGGACTCATACAACTGTTATCCCAATCCATACACACATCAATTGTGTAAAGCGCATTTGTACATCGT
>NW_022103968.1:44584053-44605401 GCF_000313985.2 Echinops telfairi
GGCCATCAAGCTCAGAAGCAACAAAGCCCACATGGAAGAAGCACACCAGCCTATGCAACCACGAGGTGTCGAAGGGATCAGGTGTAAGGCATCATCAGAATGAAGATTCTTTACATCAAAGATTAGTATTGTCCCCTCAAAGCAGCAGGTTGATGTAAAGGGGCAATATAGAAATTGGATACCCAAAACTGGGCGGATAAAAGCATGAAGTGGCTGGCTTACAAACATTCATATGTGGGGGAATATATTCATAGGATTATGGTGTGTTTATTTCACTGCAATTGTTAGGCATAGAATATCGTTGTTCACTTATAGAATATTATGTTTAAATGAAGCTTTGGCACACATTTTTTAATTGTAAGCATTTTACTTCTATCCTATTAGGTACAGATATGATTCTATTATTGTTTTTTTGAAAATTATATATGGCTAAAGAGTTGTGTGGAAGTGTCAAGCTGACAATGGGTGGTCTGTGGCAGTTACATAATCTCCTGTCAACTTGTAAAGGGATGGAGTCTAGCCTGTTAATCAGGCCATAACCAATAAGGCCTCTATGTGGGAATGGCCTCTCTTGAGGATTCTGGGAACGTCTATATTCCTCCTTGGAGGTGGAGAAACACTCTCTGTTTCGTCTTCCTGTGAGGCATTCCTATTGAAAAGCCACATGGAGCTATCCTGATGGCAGACAGAGCCTTGGAGCTGGAGGAGCTATGTGGAAATCCATACCTGCCTGAGATGCTTCTATTGCCACTGGATTCACAAGACTTTCCACCTGTGATCTTCCTGCACTCAGCTTCATTGTATGGCTGCATGAGTCTGAAGAGGAATTTTCAGACTGGTATTGGGCATATGGACTAAAATCAGACTTATGGACTTGATCTAGATGGGCTGGGATGTTTTCTTAATATACAACTACTCTTTTATATAAAGTTCTTTCTTGCACACATATGTGTCTATGAATGTGTTTCTCTAGTCCACCTAGACTAACACACACACTGTCTCAGTGTTTCTATGACAGAAAGTGGGGCAAAACGAAATAGGATAATACTACATCCTTTGAAGACCACTCATGTACCAGACCTTTTTCTTAATGACAGGGCAGGAGAGAGATTAAGGAAACTACAAAAAGGATATACTTAAAATTGAACTTTAGATAATACTTGTGAATTCTAGAAAACAAAGAAGGATGAATACTTTAGACAGAAGAGACTCAACTCAAGCTCACTTCTGTCAATTCACTCCCACTCATAGAGCCCTGTTAAGACAGAGCAGAACTTCAATGGGTTTCTGAGACTGTAATCTGTTATGGGAGTAGAAAGCCTCATCTTTTTGCTGCTGAGACACTGGTGAATTTGAACTGTGGACCTTTTGATTAGCAACCCAAAGTATAACTTAAAATGCATGTGATGGTCCATCAAATAACAGTGTTTCAAAATTTTTTATTAAACTCTACCTTGAATTTCAATGTAAACTTGGGCAAAACGGCTATGAAAGAAGAATAAAAACCATTAGTCCTATTAATTAGAAATTGCCAAGAATGAAAATAAACTTACATATCCTTTCTTTAGCCCTGGTACTCTCAGTCTTATGCATAAATAATAATTTCTTGCATTGCAAGATTCCTTATAATAACCACTCATGGGAGCAATATAAAAGTTTTATTCTTGACACAAGATTTTCTTCATATTGCATATGAAGAAATATATATGATAACTATACCCTAATGAAAAATGTTTATTCAAAAATGACTTTCATAACTTTAATGAACCAATTTTGGGGGTAACAAAATAGCAGAGCCTTAAAACATTTGGTGTCAGAATTATATTAATGAAATTTCATAAGTGTTTTTTGTGTCATATTTGTAAGCAGAACTATTTTGCACAGTAGAAACACTTTCATGGACAAATGATTTGTTTTCCATGAGTCTCCAGGAATAAATTTATGTTTCATTAGGCTATATTTATTTAAACTGTATTTATAGGCTTAAAATGTTTGAAGAAAAATTAGCATAAATGGCAGTCAGGTATTATCTTACATAACGTGATCTCTAGGTTTCTGAGCAATAACATTATCACTAGAATTTCTAAAAAGGTGCCTATATATTTATAACTCAATTATAATTCCTGGGGTTTCTATAATTGAGGAAATAACAGAACATGCTGCAATGTGGTTACTCAAGTTATATGAAAAGTGCCTTTGTAAGTCAGTCAATCAAGAGTAAAGAGGCATTAGCATTATTTGTCACGGACATTCTGTTTGGAACCTGAAAAGCCAAGAAAATGAAATGCATTACAAGCTCATACCCTAAAGCAAAACCATAAAATGAAATCAATAGCATTTGAGCTGCTTTATCACCAGTGTAAGGTTTATCTTAATTGTCCTGCCATTTATTCCTGATTGAAAGGCTCATTACCAACTCAAAATAGAATGATGTATTTATAGAAGGCTATATTATTTTCTTTCACATTTACAGATAATTATAATTTTACTTTCAGGTAAAAATTGTTGCTCCGATTATGCAATTCAATAAATCAAGCTGAACCATATATTTCATATTGTTGCTTTTGTTCTATCTAAAAATTAAAAGAATGCAAATATGACTTTGTGGCAGAAATACTTTGATACAACAGCTTTCTGTCCTAAAAACCCAGGAGAGACTGAGTCGGTCTGTTGGGCAGAGAATACAAACCAGAAGAAAAGAGCATTCATAGTTTGAAGAAACACATTTAAAGCAGCAATTTATTCACATTTGTCTCTCTTTTTTGAAACAGAGATAATTATTTGATCAAAAATAGTGGTTGATATGATAGCCATGGGATAGCATATACTTTACCTTGTTTAATAAAATTAAGAAAGAAAAACAAAAGTGAATGAAATGAGTATTCCAAAGAGTTTGCAATGAAGTAGGTATAAGAAATTAACATTTCATTTATAAATTCTTGGGAGGTTTTTAGAGTGATTAGCTTTCTTCTTTTTGAAACTATATTTGATTATCTGAATCTAGTTTTTGCACATCTCTTTGATCCTTTAGATCTATTGTATCTTAATTCTGGTTTTTACATTTAAAATATAGTGAGTGTGCCTCCATTTTGTTTTTCTAATTCTAGATCACTGCACATTTAATAATATTTTACTATGTTTTCTCAATATGTTTTTAACCATTTTATTCAGTTCTTTTACTTCGTAATTTCTCTCATTTGCTTTCATTACTCCACTACAACAAAGAGCACATTTCAGTCTCTTCTGACAACCACTTTGATCGGTTTTTGTTCCTTATCTTTTTAATAACCCTTTGCTTTCTTTCTGTATGACGCTCTTGATGTCCTCCCTCAGCTCATCAGGTCTCTGTCAAGAGTGTTTGATGCATCAAAAGTAGTTTCAAGATGGTCTTGATATTCAGGTGGGATATGATCAAGGTTGTATTTTTATTCTATGGGAAAAATTTGGAACAATACAGGAAGCTTCAAAAAAGGGTAGAAAGAATACAGAGAGTCATTGTACCAAAAAGAAGCAGTCAGAATTCAATTTTTTCAAAAGTTAGCATATTAGCAAAGCTCAGTGCTACTGAAGGAAGAAGTCCAAGCTGCAGTGAAAGGATTAACCAAGAACAAGCCTCCTTGAATTTAGGGAACACCAGTTGAAATGTTCAACGAGCAGATGAAACACTGGAAGTGCTCACTTGTCTATGACAGGAAATTTGGAAGATAAACTACTTGACCAATAGACTGTAAGAGATCCATACTTGGACCCATTCCACAGAAAGTTAAGCCATAAAAAGCTCAAATTCTAGAACAATAGTATCGATATAAGTAAAATTTTGCTCAAGATCATACTATTGTTTCAACAGTACATTGATAGGAAGCCACCATAAATTCAAAAAGGATTCAGAAGAAGACATGGAACAAGTGATATCATCACTGATGTCATATGGTTCTTGGCTGAAAGCAGAGCATAATAAAAAAGATTCTTACTTGTGTTTTGTTGCTTGTGCAAAGGCATTCAACTGCATGGAATATAACAAACTATGGATAACCTTGAAAAGAATGGAATTTCCAGAACACTTAATTGTGCTAATGCAAAACCCGTACTTGGATCAAATGATATTTTGCAAATAGAACAAGGGAATAAATACTGCAAGGTTTAAAATCAAGAAAAGTGTGCATCCGGGTTGTATCCTCTTACCATACTTATGCACTCTGTATGCTGCACAAATAATCATCGAAGCTGGGTTATATGAAGCTTTGCTTGCTGAAGGTGAGGAGCACCTGATGGAGATTAAGGACTACAGCCTTCAATATGGATTACAATTTAATATGAAGAAAACCAAAATCCTCATACCTGCACCAATAGTTAACATAATGATAAATGGAGCAAAGCTTGAAGTCGCTAAGGGTTTCTTCTTGCTTGGCTCCACACCAAATGCTTGTGGAAACAGCGGCTGATATATCAAAGGGTGCATTGCATTGAGTAAATCTGCTTCACAAGACATCGTTAGTGTTGAAAAGTCAGGATGTTATATTGAGGACTAAGGTGCACCTGACCTAAGCAATTTTCAATGACCTCACATACATGTGAACATTGTTATTGAGTGCAGAAGGAAGGAGAGGGAAGTGGAGAAGGAGGAGGAGGAGGCAGGAGGGAAGAGGAGAAAAATGGAGGAGGAAGAGAAATTGATGCATTTGAATTATGGTGCTCAAAAAGAACATTAAAAGTACCATGGATGAACAAAAAGAACAAACAAGTCTGCATCGGAAAAAGTAGAGGCAGCAGGTTCTTTAGACTCAAGGATGGCGAGATGGCTCATGTACTGTGGACATGTTGTCAGGGGAGAACAGTTCTCGAATGAACCGCGGGCTTCTTGAAGGAAGGAACTTTGCTTCTTTACCTTGGTGTCCTGAAATACTATCACAGGACCTGGTATATTATAGATACTCCATACCTAATGTCAACACAATGGATACACAGATCCCAAGGAAAACAAATTTCTGCATGCCCTGAATTTGTGATCATTACTTGCTGATTCTTGAATTTATTGGATCAGGGAAAAAAGAAAATATATTGTTTCTGACTTACTGGAATATTTTTATATTCATTGTCAATACTGTAGTGTATGAATAGTGCAAATAGTTAGGTTGGTTGCTCAAATCCGCTTTAAGGTGTCTCAAGAGACAGAATATGGGTCCTGCTTCTAAAATAATCCTATCTGGAAAACTATGGAGCAGTTCCCAAACAGCCTGCAGGTCAGTTAACCCGAGTCAGAGTTGACTGCATGGCAGCCACACCAAAGCCGGTGTTCACCGGCGTCCTTCCCTTTATGCACAGTAAAATATTTATGTGTTTGAATCCCCCTCCCAATTTTGTCAATAATAATAGATTTAGGAGTAAGTGAGAGCAAAACAAGATTTCTAGGAGTTGTTAATGTTGCAATTGGGTAATTGATACACAAGTGTTCTTTGCAATATTCTCTGGAAGTCTGTGTGCTTGAAGTAGTCCCTACTTAAAGGTTAATATAGTTTTAAGTATTCCTAGTGTCAAATTAATGAAATGAAGTTTAGAACATTTCTTTCTTTTCATTGTTAATTTGCATTTAATATTTAATCTAGATGATGAGGGCAACAAATGTATAGATGTGCTTTACACAATTGATCTATGTATTGTGACGAATTGTATGAGCCCCAATAAATTGATTAAAAAAATATATATATTTAATCTAGTTATAAAATAGCTAAACAACTTTCATTGGAAAGGATTTCATTAACAAAGTCTTGATAAAGAAATCCCAATGAGAAACATTATTTTATGAATTAAACTTTTATTACCTTTATTTATATGATATATGGTAGAGCTAAAGACCATAGGGCCACTTATTCTGAAGCAAGATTGGACGATTAATTAATTAACCTCAATTTACATAATGGCCTTTTTATTTTTACAACTAATATATTGAGGACTAATAGTCTTTAAAAGGTGGTACTGTTTGAAACACATGGGTTTTGTTTCCAGAAGCAAAGATCATTAATGAAATGCTGACAACAGTGTTTAAAGCATCAGACATTGAACAAACTAACATTTAACTTCTAGGCTTTTTGCATTTCTGAGAAGATAATTCATGAATATGTTAATTGTTCTCACCTCTACACGCAAACGAGGGCACATACAAGTATACACCTCTGAATTAGCTAAACTTTTATTAGTCTTAGATTATAGTAATTTAACATACATTAATGAGAGCTAGGTTCATTTATTTGTGATAAAGCTTTTCAAAATATTCACCAGTGAGAGTTCAAATGCTGGCTGTGCTACCTGAATACTTAACCAGTTTTTCATTCTAAAGTTAACTGCCCATTTTTTTCAAGTAATGGTGGCAAATACAGTTTTCAATTATTCTCTCCAGTTTATTTGTAATTCCAGTGATGGCATTATATAATTTAAAGTGATTCTACCCTTTCAGCACCTACATAATTTTATAAAAATACAATTTTCTCCAATTTGACGATTAAATAAAAAACAAATTTAACTATGAAAGTGATGGGAAACAGAGTATAATTTAATGGACTTAATTAAAGAATATATTTTGAACAATTTGAGTTTTCAAATTAGTTCATGGGTACCTATGTAAAACGGTGAAGTTCTCTACACTAGACCATTACATGCGATTTAGAATCATTGGGGGAAAAGGTATGTGTATCTATGAACATCAATTGAAAAGCTGGTAACACGAACAAAGAACAAACAGCCACAATGCACCCTCTGCCCTTTGCTCTCGTCTTGTTCCCCTGTCCCACTACGTGGCTCCTTCTCGTGGTATGCAAGCTTTCTCTTCTTTTGGTCCATTCCCCTCCCCCTTCTGCAGGATCTGATAAATTTAACATTCTCATTGTAAAAGGGGGATGATGTTCCAGATCCTTTCCCCATTTCATATGCCACCTGGGACTTGATTCTACTACAATTCAAATCAAATGTGCTTTACTGGGGAATTCTGTACTCTTTAATGACTTACAATTAGAAAAAGATGGATGGCTTATGTGCAAAACCAATATTTACTCAATCAATCAAAGGGAGTGCTACGAACGCCACCATTGCTAGTGTCGCTCACATTCTGGGCTCGCCCCATTCAGTACTAGGCTCTCGCTTCCATCTCTGTGTGCTAAATGAGATGCCTCTGAAATATCAAAAAATATTTTAGTATTGAACAGACATGGGCTAAAAACCCCAAATTGTCATTTACTGAATGTGTTATTAAAAATGAAAGCATTTTAAAACATTTTTTACTGTGTTAAATAGGGTAATTATTTTCATCTCACAGAAATACATGAGTTAATTTTTATATAATCATAAGAATGTCAATCACCAATTTAAAACGTTTTTTTCATCTCACTTAAAAAAGGAAAATCAGTACAAGAAACCACAAAATCCAGAAATGACTAGCAGGAATGGATTCACTAACAATCAAAGGGTAAGTGAAAACTGTCAGCCTCATTTCTAATGCTCTGGTCAGTATGTGCACTGCTTATTCCCAACAAAGCATGTTTAAGCTTGTCTCAGTGATCAGTGGATAGCTGCAAACCAGTTCGCTCAGTGATAGATTTGTCTGTTTTGGTAGGGTACCCTTAAAAAAAAAAATGTTCGTTTAGAACAAGGGATTCTGAGAGGACCTGTTGGGCCAGGTAACATGATCAACTCAGAAGGTTATAGTGCCTGTTTGGGGGGATTCCAAAATGATAATTTTGTTAGATTTTCTTAAAGGACACAGGATGATTATGGGGCCATATGAAGGAGCCCCGGAAGGAATTCTGTGTTCAAAAGCTGATTGTGGTAGCAATTATACAATACTGCTATACTGCTTGGTGTAATTGAACCATGGGACTATATAATATATGTAGTAACTCCGCACAGTTAAAAAAAATCAATAAATAAAATTGAAAGCAACATTGATAAGAAAATGCCCACAGATTTGCACCATGGCTATTTTTCCCCCCATCTTGACCATACACCGACTCATTCTTTAAAGATGGTCAAGACTGCCCTGTGAAAATGATGCTGGAAAACCATTCCCCACCCACCTGAGTGTCTCGATCGTATACCTTTAGACTTCTTTTTGTTCTAAAACTTAAAAAATTGGAAAGGCATATGATTTGAGGTTTTCGAGGGTGCAATTCCTGTCATTTTGTTACTGTGTGAACCTAAAAGCACTGACTTCTTTGAGGAAGGGATATAGAGATAGAAACATCGTCTTCAGAAGTATGCAGACTTAGATGGAGAGCTTTACATTTTGACATTCGTGTTTAGTAAACATTTCAGTATGAGTTGGAACCTAAGAATAACAAGATTTTGCAGCAATAGTTTTTGATTGCTCTCATATACATTCCAGAGGGTTCTCCAGACGCTTGCAACGAGATTGGGTCAAATTTATGATTTCACAGTCACACATAATGATGGCATCACAATGCTACTGCATACAAAGTTTAAAATGTGTGTGTTATTGCTTTGATACTGCTCCTTATTATATCACTGTCTGCATTCTCATCTATCGGCTGCCAAAATGAATGAGCACTCTTTTCTGAGTGTCAACGATCCGCCTATCTCTTAAAGAGAACTTTATTTACACATAGCTCTGTATTTAAAAATAAATAGAAAGACCATCCTTTTTTTAAAACGCACAAACAAACAAAACCTTAATTAATTTGGCTTACTTTTTGAAGGAACTCGGAGGTTGGCCAGGACCACTTCCAGGGAATCAGCTTGAACTCGAAGGACGTAGCTTGTCCTTGTCTCGTAGTCCAGAGGTGCATTTACGTAAATGACTCCTGTGACGTTATTGATTCCAAACATACCTAGAGTTTAAAATACAATGCCTTTGGTCATTTCACTAGTACTATAAGCAAAAAGAATCATTTTCCAAAAGCTCTGTTATTAAAAAAGGGGGGATAACAGACTAAAAACACCGATTTATAATAAATACAATGCATAAGACTGACCATATGCTAGCTAGTCTTTGGAAATGACATGCTAGTTACAGAAATGATCAATGTCAGGGTTTGTCCAAATGCACGTCTTAACATGCTAGTGGTTTTATTATCCTTGGCTTACAGATATGTGTTGATTATAAATCATGGAGTTTTCCCTTCTTCTGTTTTAAGGACTGCCTATTGCCTTTCTTCTTCTTTATTTTTTTACAATGCAAATTAGTTGTCTGTTCAACAATTATGATACATTTCATTCCATGACATTTGTTGTAATATCCTCAGTGTAACATTTCTCCACTTCCTCTTCATGTTGTCTGTTTTTATGCATTCTTTTTTCCTGGCCCTTTATGTCTTCTAAACTTTATTATGATTATTTTCGGAAAAGCTACCTTTTGGTCTCATGTAATTGATGACATGAATGGATTACGGAGGGCCCTGGTGGCATAGTGGACGGGCAGTGCGCTGCTAAATGCAAGATCAGCAACAAAACCACCAGCTACTCCTCGGGCTGAGAAGCACAGCTTTACTTGGTCCTCTAAGATCTCTATGAGATGCATGGGCTTGATGGCAGTGAGTTTGGTTTTTGAGAATGCATTACAGCCCTCCCTGGTGTTATTATTTGCTTTATCGGTCTATCTGTTGTTGGGTTCCCAGAGGTAGGTTCTCTATGTCCCAGAGGGCTCTATTCACCGAGGAGTGGCTTAGATGGGAGTGTGGCTGTCTTTGAGCAGACCATACCCTCCGGGATAATGAAGGAGGATGTCACACTCTCTGGCAGTTTCAAGATGCTCCCAGAATGCAAAGGGCGTGGCTTGGTTCACACACTTTATTATAGCCAGGATTTAGCTCCACCTAAATCCAGAGAAGTCCTTCCAAAATGGGATCACTGCCACTGATTTATAGTCCAGAATTAAAATACATCACGTAAGGAATTATGGTTAGAAGGACCATATTAATTCACTAAATCTTAATTATAATATTTATCTATTTACAGATAAGCTATGAAACTCTAGAGTGTAATAGGGGAAGAATTCCTGTTTGCTTCATTTGAAAACTGGAAATATTAACCTGGAGTTATTGTAGCTGGTTCATATCATTGACTTAATTCAGGAGTCTCATTTCTGCTCTCCCATTTTAAAGTTCACCCAAAATTTCGGTCTGGTGCTATCAAATATGGACTGGGAAATTCAAACTCAGTAGTGCTCCTTGGAATAAACTTGGCACTGCATACTCCCTTAAAAATGCATAGCCTCTTGCACCCTATATCAAGTTGTTATAGGTTGGAATCAACTTGAAGGCAGAGGATTTGGTTTTAGGTTCGGATCACGAAGTACCTCTTTCCATGCATTTTTTTTTTACTTTCATTTTGCCTTGTAGTTATCTCTATTTTCTGATAACTCATAATGAAAACAACAAAAATATAAAATCCCCCTTTGAAAATATCTAGTATATAATTTGACTAGAAGGGCTAGCTTCACCAATCTCTTTGTATTCACTCCAGACGTCTGTAGCCAGCATTCCCTACAAAAGCCTCTGTGGCTGGCACCTTCAGGAAGAAACACAGTGGCTAATGGAATGAGGTGCGCTTCCCTTCTTTTTGACACATTTCCTCTCATGGAGTCTTCAAGATTGCCATTAATGAGCACATGCAATTTACAATTTACACTGAGACACTGAAAATAGTTTTTTCAAAGATGTAACTTAATAATTGTGTCAGAACTACTACACAAACAAAGATTGTGTAGGAAGAATGAAGTTAGATTGTTCCTTACATGTTTCCTAGGGCAAAGACGGATCTGTTTTGTTCCCTGGTGTATACATTTTTATAGTAGATAAAAGAGTAGATGACTGATGAATGATTGAATAAATGAATAAATCAATAGATCAAATATAAAATAGGCAGAGAGTGGAAAAGAGATGGACAAGCATAGCCATTTTTGCTTTCTTCAAGGCAAAGAACAAATAGAATCACAGAGTGTAAGACCCTGGCTAGGGAAATCATTGTTTTTAGATGTTGGAAGTACAGGGAAAACAATGTTAGTAATATATTGAGGGGAAGACCTAGCAGCACAAGTGAAAATGCGGAAAAGGTAAAAAAGAAAATAAGATCTTCCGTTCTTGCTACAGAGGCAGAGTAGGTCAGATCTTGCCAGTCTTCCATTATTATAGCCATCATCAGAATCTTTTTGACAAGGGGACTATTTCTAGAGGTAAAAAAATGTAGGCTTTTCTTATAGGAGGGGGAAAAAATCTATTAACAGCCCAGCTTTCCATCTGATTAAGGATATATTGTTATTATGACATCTAAAGCAACCAAACCAAGCTCACTTCCAACAAGCTCATTCCAACACATAGCAACCCTATAAGACAGGGTAGAGCTGACCCGGCGTGTTTTCTGAGACTCGACAGGCTTGCCGCTCATTCTGAATTGCTGGCCTTGTAGTTAGCAAGGAAACACATAAGCGGTATATACCACCAGTGTTCTCTATTGCATACCAGGACACAATTTTATTAGAGAAGTGGGATATATATGCTAATTCACCCTAAAATTCGTTAAGAACATATATAGTGAATTCATAGACTGAGAGATCTCACCCTCTTCATTTCCTGAAACGATGGCGTATACAATGCTCTGATTGATGGCGGCAGCAGCAATGACACCAACCACGGTCCCTCTCGTTGCAAGTTCACTGACGGGAGGAGGTCTGTAGATTTAGAGAAGAACATTTATTTCTTATGGTCCATTTTCCCATGATTGCATTTTGAGTTAACCATACCCCTTCCCCCCACCCCCGTTTCCATCAAGGTTCATGGTCTGGCTGGTTCTTCGCTGGCCAGGCGGGTATCAGAAGTACTCTTTCAAACATAATCTGCCTGAGGAAAAAAACTTTGAACATTCAAGAAGATTTCAGTGGAATTTGAATTTATGTGAAGACTTAAAATGGATTTAGGGATCCCTCTGTAAACCATAGCTGTCAACATGCCAAGTGATCCGAATTTAAATTCTAATTTAAACTCCTTACACTGTCATGGACTTTATTGAAAATCCTTTGATCACACTTGAGTAGATATTTCTTTTTCATAAACTGGTTGACAGCTTCCTTAGATGGCTGCTTGGGCTAGGGTAAGTCGTAAAGACCCCAGAAGCTATCTTTCCTTCTGATAGCTGGGCACCCTCTCACTCCTTTCACCACGATGTGCTGTAGCACTCAAATCCTCAAGGATCATCTCATGAGGAAGTGGCCCTCATCGTACAGGGGCCACATTGTAAGAACTAATTGTTCTTAAACAATAAGCCATATGGTTCCACCTCAAATTCATATGTATGCAAATATCATATATACACATTAACATACCCATTTAATGCACCAGTTCCAACAAAGTAGGTTCATAATTATGCAAATGTTCTTAGCTAAGTGTGTCTCACTAGCAACATTATTCTAAATTTAAGATGAAGCATACTGTTACTCTATAATCTGCCAAATATTGTACACAATTCTTTTCACTTGTCTCTGCAACACCATCTAGACTGAAAGCAATAGATGTATACCATTAGTTACCTAAACTTGTTAAAATAAAATGTTGCTCCTGTTTTGTTTTTAATACTTTAAAGCAGAGAGCCCATGTGTCCCTTTCTAGTTCTTATTTTGGCCCAGTGGTAAAGTTCTGACTGTACCAAAAAATATTTGAACAGATAATTTTTTGTAACATTTATCTTTTTAAACAATTACTTTTCCCCCCTACTTATACCAACGTAATGCCCTTAATATGACAATATTCCATTGTACTCTTCAAAACGTATGCTGATGGCACAAAACACATGCTGAAGGTATGCTGAAGCAGTGAGGGTGAGCTTGCTTAGGGAAATAATGGCTTTTCTCTGCAGATGTTATCCACTAAAAAATATCTAAATGGCCCCATATACAAGAGAAAGACAGGGAAGAAGGAGGTGCACAGAAGGAAGAAAGTAGGTGAGGATCCACCTACAAGTCAAGGATCTATCTACAAGTCAATGCCCCTAAGCACCCCACCACCAAAAAAAAATGTTCGGGCTTCTAGAGATTGGAGGAGCAAAGGGAGGAGGTCCCCACAGAGGCAGAAGAAGGAAGAGAGCACAGCTCTGCTGATGCCTTGAATACAAATTTCTAGCCTCAGGATTAAGAACGGGAGAAAAGAATCTGTTCTTTAAAACTACCCAGTTTTGCTGCTGTACCACGACCCTCCCACAATGTGTGTCATACATGTGCTAACCAAGTCACAAAGTATTTTTCAATGAAACACTATTTTATTCTCATATTCTATGTTTTATTTCAAACTATTGGTACCTACTGTTAGCCTATCATAACATGATCATCACAAAGTGAACAATTTCCATGTTACAATTTTAAAAAATCGTTTTATTAGGGGCTCACACAACTCCCATCACAATCCATACACACATCAATTGTGTAAAGCACATTTGTACATTCATTGCCCTCATCATTCTCAAAACATCCGCTCTCCATCCAAGCCCCTGGCATCAGCTCCTCATTTTTCCTCTCCTCTCCGCTTCCCCCTCCCTCATGAACCCTTGATAATTTACAAATTATTATTTTGTCATATCTTCCACTGTCCAATGTCTCCCTTCACCCACTTTTCTGTTGTCCGTCCCCCAGGGAGGAGGTTATATGTAGATCCATGTAATCGGTTTCCCCTTTCCAACCCACTGTCCCTCTACCCTCCCAGTATCGCCACTCACACCACTGGGCCTGGAGGGATCATCCGGCAGGTTACAATTTTTATCAGCTTATGTCAACCAGAACTAGAAGATTCTTATTAGAAACACTTATTAGAAAAGTATTAAACACAACATCTTAATAATCTTTCTAGATTTTCCCTCTATGTGTCCCTGTTCATCTCACCTAGTTTCCGTGAGCATTAGTCTCTGTTCTCAGACCAGTTAAACAAATCATATTGACATTTCTTTCATGTGGCATTTTCAGTGCTTCATTACTTACTTTTTTGGTATTACTCTTAACTTTTTATCAATATTACTCTTAATTTTTTATTATATAGCACAGTTTATTTTTAACCTTTGATGAAGCCTGCTAGGATAAATATTAATCTAGCATTTATACCCTGAAAAATTAATGATATATGACCCACTTATAAACATCTTACACAAACTGCTATGCTCTGCCAGCACAGTACCAGCATGACGTCCTTCTTGAGGGATTGGTCCTCCTGATAACATACCAAATAAGCCAAAAATCTTATCATTTTCTGTACTTGACTGAAATTTTAAGCATGTCATCTTAATATTCTATTCTTTTTTATTTACCTAGGATTTTTGTAATTTCAATCAAAAAGTCCCAATAAGAGCACCTAGATCAGAAAAATATATACTTGCCCCGATCCCCGTCTAAAACAAAACATTCTAAGACCTCGCCATTTATTGTATTGTCACAGGGTTGGGGCAATGTGGTGATGATTTTACCATTTTGAATCTAACATGATAGTAGACTACCACAAAAGTGAGGAAATATGCAAAAGCACTAAGATTGGTGCTGATGGATTATGCATAGGTCAACTTTGGTGTAATATTTTAAATTACCAAGTTACATTACAACTCTTTGCTACTTTACACATTACTCAGTGGCTGACCATGATGATTGTGAAGTTATCGAGCTTGAATGGCTCTTTTAGAAGGAACATGTGCAAATATTGCAGTCTTTGAGGTGGAACCTACTTATCCTATTTAATGGTATTCGTAATTTTTCTAAAATCTTCTCTTGAATGAGAGGTGGTATCTGAGACTCAGGTCTAACCAAATGAGTAAAGATAATAACATGTCCCTTCAGTGATTACACTGCATAAGGTTGTAATTACCTTTCTGCCAGCTAATTCTATTGACAATCTCTTCTATTGACTTTAATGGAGTAGTCCAAATGCTTAGGAAATGAAGGAAATACTAACAAACATCCAGCAAGGAAGCATGGCCCTCCATACAATATATCAAAATAAATGAATCTTTAAAACAAACATACAAGATTAGAATTGGACCCCTCTCCATTAGAAGCTCAGATGTTGGCAACACCAGGGTTGGCACACGTTCATTTCAACCTTGTGCAAGACTATGAGGCAGAAGACACAGCAAACCCATGTTTGGATCCTTGATCCATAGAGACTGCGTGATAAGTAATAGGTTTGTATTGTTTTAAGCTTTTAAGTTGGTTATAATGTTGTTATGCATAAATAGGCAACAATATACGTGAAATGTATATTAGGGTAATAAACTGCTAAAGTTACATACAACTTATTTGATGTTTTATTTTAAGAAAATACTTTGGTTATATTTTATTACTATTTATTATATTTTAGGGATAGGATATAGCATCTGGGGTCTTCAAGGCTTAAAGACAATGAGGCAGCCATCTAGCTAAGAAACACAAAGCCCACATGGAAGAAACACACCAGCATGAATGCTGAAGACAAAGCGGGTGCATAGGCAAATGTGGTGAAGAAAGTTGATGGTACCCAGCTGTCAAAATATATAACATCTGGGGTCCCATAGGCTGGAAGATAAACAAGGGGCCATGTAACTGAGAAACAACAAAGCCCACATGGAAGAAGCACACCAGCCTGTGAGATGACAAGATGTCGAAGGGATCAGGTATCAGGCATCAAAGACCAAAAAATAAATAAATAATATAAAATCATAGCATTGTGAATGAGGGGGAGTGCAGAGTGGGGACCCAGGACCCATCTGGGGGAAATTGGACATCCCCTTGCAGAAGGGCTGCGGGGAGGTGACGAGCCAGTCAGAATGGAGTGTAGCAATGATGAAATATACAATTTTCCTCTAGTTTTTAAATGCTTCCTCCCCCCTCCCCACTAGCATGATCCTAATTCTACCTTGCATATCCGGCTGGACCGCAGGATGTACACTGGCACAGATAGGAACTGGAAATACAGGGAATCCAAGACAGATGAGCCCCTCAGGATCAGTGGTGAGAGTGGCGATATCGGGATGGTGGAGGGAAGGGGAGGGAGAAGGGAACAGATGACAAGGTCTACATATAACCTCCTCCCTGGGGGGCAGACAGTGGGTGAGGGAGACATCGGATGGTGTAAGATATGATAATATAATAATAATTTATAAATTATCAAGGATTCATGAGGGAGGGGGGAGCAGGGAGGGAGGGGAAAATGAGGAGCTGATACCAAGGGCTTAAGTAGAAAGCAAGTGTTTTGAGAACGATGATGGCAACATATGTACGAATGTGCTGGACACAAATGATATATGCACAGATTGTGAAAAGAGTTGTATGAGCCCCTAATAAAATGATTTAAAAAACAACATAAAAATATTTATCTATTTATTTATTTATTTATAGGCCAGTAACATCTGTGTGTTTATTATGACTACCAAGACATATGTGTTATGTGTTATATATGTACTGTATTATTATATTCCTGGTACCACTATATACCTCCCTATATAGAAGAAACATGAGACACCTCTATTGCATGTAGGAATCTGTTGTGTTTTCTTTTTTTTTTTGGTTCTAAAGTTGATTAAAGGTAGAATATGATAATCTAAAGATACATAGTCTAACGTCTAATGTAAGCACAAGCAAAATAGTTGTAGCCAATAAATTATCTCTCCTCCCCATGTATAAAGAAATATAACTTAGATTGTTAATACTGTTCAGGTCTTTTGTAGCCCTAATGTTTATTTTTAAATTAATTTATATTTAAAAATCTATTTTATTGGGGTTTCTTATCACAATCCATACATGTATCCATGTGTCAAACACATCTGTTTATGGGATCAGGTATCAGACATCAAAGACCCAAAACAAAACAAACAACCAAACAATCATGTCAATGTGAATGAGGGGGAGGGCAGAGTGGAGACCCAAAGCCCATCAGTAGTCAGTTGCATACCCAGTCAGAAGGGCCACAAGGAAGACACAGCCACTCAGGGTGCAGTATAGCGCCCCGAGGAAACACACAACAGCCTTCCTCTAGTTCTTTAATGCTTCCTTCTCCTTCCCCTACTCTGCCCCACAATGATGACCCCATTTCTATCTTGCAAACCTAGCTAGACCAGAACATGTATACTGGTACATAGAAGAGCTCACAACACAGGAAATCCAGAACAGATAAACCCTCCAGGACCAATAAGCGGAGCAGCAAAACTAGGAGGGAAGGAAGTGGGACAAACACAATCATCAATGTAAAGTGGGTGAAAGGAGATAGCAGTCAGTGTAAGACATGGAAAAATAGCATAATATATAAATTATCGAGGGGACACGGGGAGGGAGGAGACATGGAAAATGAGGATCTGATACCAAGGGATCAAGTAGAAAGAAAATGTTTTGAAAAAGATGATGACAATATATTTAAATATATTTTTAAATACACAGTGCTTACATTGTATTTTTGTCTATCTTGTTTAGAGCAAAGTTTTATACTTTCAATAATTTATTTCTTTATCTATATAAAGTATAGAAACATAATGTCTGCACCCCTTCTACCTCTAACATTAGAAAAATGATTTCAATTATTTAAATATTAAGAAAATTATTTAGTGAGCATTTTTTATCTTAAATGCAGAATCAGAACAGAAATAATTAGTACTGGAAAAAGCAACTAGGATAATTGAAAAAGCAACTAAAAATCTTCCACTAAATTTAAAGTGTGTCACTAAAAACATTTAAAATTCTATTTGTTAGTAAATGTTTTAAACAGATTTACTTTGAGACAAAATAGCTCCTATTAACCTTTGTCTTGTTCCAGCACACATTTTACTATCAGAATAAAAAACAAAAACAAACACGCTATAAAAATGCAATATTCTCCTAGTACAATTAAATGACCCTCTATGATAATGAGCATTAGATTACAACATTTCAATTCTTTTCTATTTATTGCCAGTCAGGACCCATTTTACTTTTATTTTATGCCCTGAAAAATATCAGTTACATGATTGGGACAAATTCCATAATACACTTGAACTCATGTAAATTGAATATAAAATGAATGGTCTGGTTTAAATCAGAATCCATAAAATCAGATGCACAATAAGCTATTTACATGACTGAATAAAGTGGGCTGGTCACAGATCAATATAGGTGTGACTGTGGGTAATTAAAAGCAGCACTCTCTATATAAAAATGGCAACTGCCATGTGGTAGTGCATGTCTAACTTGATTTTTAGCCAAATAGAATATATAAGTTTTATATAAAGCCTGAGTTTTAATTATGCTAACCAATGACATTTTTTGTTTGTTTGCTTTTGTGTTTTATGATCATGTGACTAGGTTTGACCTATGGTCTCCAGGTTAAGACTTTTAGATATGCTCTCTGTAACATATGTTTGGTAGTAACATTCTGAAACATACATAACATGTTCTCCCCTAATTTTTCTTTATGTTTGTATATTAAAAATCTGCTGTTTGGTTTCAGAAGCATTAAAATGGTGACCCCTCAAAAGAGGATTTTTCAGAAGCTTTTATGTCAACAAATATTTTCTCTCATTATCACTTAGTATATATGCAATTCATCCATTTTATAATAAATTCTGAATCGTAGTTTTTCTTCCCAGTTTAACTTTTTAGCCCCTAACTCAAAATAAAGAGTGGTTGAGCAATTTAAAATTCCGGTTTTCCAATCTATAACAATTGCTATTAGAATTGGCGATAAAGTACGCGCTCAATAAGCAAGGTTCCTCAAACAGGCAGGTAATAACAATGGAATGCCCGGGCTGCACTGCACAGACCTGGAGGTAAGAGACCATCTGGATTCCCAGTCTCCAGACACTGATGGCTATGAGTTAATGGACCAAAGGGTTCTTATTTTTAAAAAGGCCTTTTGACAGGGCCTCCTCCAATGGCTCAATCACCGGGCTTTACCTGATCTGAATGTCATGCCCAGGTGTTCTGACATATTCCAGATCTTCTTAACTCATCAAGAGAAATATTTTGGGCTTTACTGTATACTTAAAATCTACAGTTGTATTCTATTAAGAAGGACATTGATCAAAATTACGTCATATGTATTGTTATAAATCATTTTTGAAGATGAAAGAAGTGGATCCTGAAGAAATTAACTGCCACAGAGTTAATATACACCATTCAATTGAATTTTCCTTAGGATGATACTGTCATCGTATCTGTTTACCAATTCCAATTTTTTAAAAATCATTTTATTAGGGGCTCATACAACTCTTATTACAATCCATACATACATGAAATATGTAAAGCGCATTTGTACATTCATTGTCCTCATCATTCTCAAAACATTTCCTCTCCACTTAAAGCCCTGGCATTAGGTCCTCATTTTTCCCCTCTCTCCCCGCTCGCCCCTCCCTCATGAGCCCTTGATAATTTATAAATTATTATTTTGTCACATATTTCCCTGTCCGACGTCTCCCTTCACCCACTTTTCTGTTGTCCGTCCCACAGGGAGGAGGTCACATATAGTTCTCCTTGTAATTGGTTCCCTCTTTCCAACCCACTCTCCCTCTACCCTCCCTGTTTCGCCACTTACACCACCGGTCCTGAAGGGATCATCCGCCCTGGGTTCCCTGTATTTTCAGTTCCTATCTGTACCAGTGTACATCCTCTGGTCTAGCCAGACTTGTAAGGTAGAATTCGTATCATGATAATGGGAGCGGGGAGGAAACATTTAGGAACTAGAGGAAAGTTGTATTTTTCATCGTTGTTACATCGCACCCTGACTGGCTCGTCTCCTCCCCGAGACCCCTCTGCAATAGAGATTGCAATCAATCTATTTTATTTAACTATATTCAACATATCTTAGTTGTTGTAATGATAACTATACTAAAATGACAGACTTTTCAGCCTAAATGTGAGATGTAGGCTTTCACAATGCAAGCATAGATGAAACAATTATTCCACAGTTTAAAATCTATGTTTATCGTTGGGTTCAAGAAGTACCAATAAAAGTAAATGTTATATGTCTGGGAGAAAGAGCCTAATTATTTTAAATGCCATGCAGTTTAGGATTATAAAAGTGTTTGTAAATAGATGCAATAAAATTTCAGAGACTCAATCTGGCTCTATTGCGTTCTTTCTACTGAGAACAAATCTAATTTATTTTGACATGTCTAAATTCCATGTCTTTGCAAATACACACCAATTAAGAAACTGTTTTTATATCTCCTATGAGGGGAAATAATGAAGATGGAATGGGGGCAGGGAAGGAAACAACACCCACTGGAACTCCATCATTTGTAACCTTGGAGTAATTGCATCACGATGATCTAATTTAATATATTTAACTAAGTAAACCAGTTTAAAAAAAGAGATGAAGCAGCAGGAACACAGGAGCTGTTTTAGGATTCTTTGAGTGGATTATAGATAAGAAAATTAATAAAGAACCAAATGCTCTTTATATCTTTCCCAAGATTGCTTACTATCATAAGAGTTTTCCTTTGGAGGTTTCTGTTCACACCCATGAAGCAGTCTCCCTTTGAAGTTGTGAAAACTGAAGGTCTCAGTAGTTAACAGTTTCTCAAGTTCATAAAATTTCCTGAAAGGTTAAACTGAAATCTAGAGCTTTGCCAACAAATCTAGAATTTTGTAACAATATATGTTCTTTTCATTAGTATAGTTTATTCTACATTCTTTTGTAATGAGTGTCCCCAAACTATAACCCCCTAAGAATCAGCTGAAGAGATATCAATATTTAATGTCTCCATGGCATCATACTCAGAGTCTGATTTAGTAGATGTACTGGGTCAAAGCAGGAATGCGCTTTGTAAAAGCACAGCAAATGACTCAGATAATAGTAATTTGCAAATCCTACTGTTGGGGAACAATGACTTTCTCTTTTACTACTGCCTTGTTACAAAAGTAAAGACAAAGTAAAATATTATAATGAAATGTGCAAATACATACAGTTAGAAAATGAAAAATGAAGAAAAAAAACCCCAAAACCAAAAAAGGCAATTCAAGCCTCAAGTTGCACTACTGAAAGATTCTGTGAGCAAATTAATAAACACTCCACACTCCCCCTCATTCACAATGATACGTTTTTTTTGTTCTGATGATGCCTGATACCTGATCTCTTCGACACCTCATGATCACACAGGCTGGTGTGTATCTTCCACGTGGGCTTTGTTGCTTCTGAGCTAGATGGCCACTTGTTTACCTTCAAGCCTTTAAGACCCCAGACAGTGTATCTTTTGACAGCCGGTCACCATCAGCTTTCTTCACTCCATTTTCTTATGCACCCATTTGTCTTTGGTGATTGTACTGGGGAAGTGAACACACAATGATATGATTTTTTTGTTCTTTGATGCCTGATAACTGATCCCTTCAGCATCTCATAATCACACAGGCTGGTGTGCTTCTTCCATGTGGGCTTTGTT